>NC_059157.1:148406155-148727619 GCF_019923935.1 Bubalus bubalis | reverse complement strand
TACTTACTACAAGTTCCCTGGAGACGGAAATGGCAACCCACTCCAGTATTCTTGCCTGGAGAATCCCACAGATGGAGGAGCTTGGTAGGCTACAGTCCACGGAGTCGCAAAGAGTCAGACACTAGTGAGCGACTTCACTTCCACAAGTTACTAAGCTTCTCAGAATCAGTGACCCCCATTTCCATCCCTGGGTATTGCTATATATCTAAACATTTACATTATGGACCAAAAAATTCCAATAAATTAATAACACTACCACCATCACATTTTCCTTCAGAAGCTATACCACACTTGTAAACCTTGTTTTCTAGGAGATATACCAAGAAAACTGTATTATTGGTATAAATATAGACAGAGTTCCTCTTTGGAAGTGTATGTCTTTTTGAAGAGATAGGATTAAATATATCCATTTACATTAAAGATGAATTGTGTTCTTGTGATTTTCATAGTTTTCTCTCATAGGAAGTAATGCAATATCAGATCACTTCTTTACTCTTATTGGATAAGAGTTCAGTAATCTGTTAAATGGCTTTATGGTAGGTTTGTCAAGTTCTTTAAATGTCCTATTTAGCAAGGAATATAGCATGTAATTGTAACCAATAGCAATTGTTAATAAATTGTGATGATTATTGTTTTGAAAAAGCAGGTAAAATTGATACTATTCTTAGTTATATTTTTATTATGTAATATTTGTAATATATAATTATACATTTTTAATAATATGATATTAATGATACACTGAATTCTGAAGCCTATATTGAAATATAATTTGATTTTATTGACATTTTAATAACTCCTATGACTTTTGTTTGTATTATTACACTTTAAGGTGAAATACACAGTCCAGCCAAGCTGAATTTATTTATTAATTTGACCATTTACCCAACAAACTTATTTTTGTTCTAACTTTTCCAAATGTTTAATAGTGAAAAGCAATGTTTCAGGGAGACAATAATAGTTGTTTATTAACAGTTCATAATAAAGTGAAATATCTTTTATTGTTTGACATTTTAAAATACATTTTAATGATTTTACATACTGGTAAATATCTCCTTTCCTTTGCTCCTTACAATTGAAATTTTGATATTTTTGACCATGGCTCTTTCTTGACACTTTCAGCCATTCACCAAAATCCACTAGAACAAAAATTATGAGTAGATTGAATGTCTCAAATAGCTAATCTTAAAAAATAAAACTAAACACAATTTAATATCTTAAAGATAATAGGCTTTAACTTACTTGTTATTTACAAAAGACATTATTTAACTCAGCATCCTTAAATGAGGTGACAGAAAAAGAAGACTAGAAAATATAAAGGGCCTAGTGGTTAATTTTTAAGATCTTGATTTTAATTTGGAAAAACAAATGCATTTTTTAAGATTCACTGAAAAATTTTTCATCAGTTATTTTTAAATATCAAATTTGTCCTTGAAACTTTTTTCATGAAATAATACATTGTTATCAAGCTGATTTTAAATACATAGAGACCATCTAATTCTGCTAACCACTGTCTAGGTCTTTTACCATCTTAGCAATTTCAAATAATACAATTAAATTAATTTATATATATTTATTAAAATAGGCATTTTGTTTAATTATATTTGATTACTTTAATGAAGCTTGTCTAACCTTTCTTACTGCTTTATCCAAAGTTATGTTCACTGCATAATAATTGCTTTAATTGTTCTATTAATACTCTTTATATTGTAAAGTAGAATTAAATATCAAATGAAGGGAAAACAATGATTGTACCAGCTTATTGCTTTGTGAAATATTTCAGGCTGTGGGTCAAAGACAGAGGTGTCAGTTGGAGCCTGTCAGATTCCCTGAGTTGAAGACTTAAGAGTCTAGAGGAGGCAGGGAGGCTGGAGTTTGGAAGACGGAGTATCAGGGAAAGAGAGCTTCTCAGAGATAGGACTCCAGACAACTGTGGCAGAACCCCTAAGTACCCAGACAATATTGATACCTCATATATTTCAGGAAATTGTCCAAAGCAAGGAAAAAAAGAACACCTGAAAGGGTTAGAGGAAACAGTATCAATATCCTGCATAGTACCAGGAATAGTGCTAATTGTCAAAAGTCAGATTGGAAAATTTTGATAATTCATGGGGAACTGGATGCAGTATTTAGAGGAAATTTTTCTTGGCAGTGTGGAATGATTAGCTCTTTGATAAAATCTGATTATGTCATCTTATCAAGTCTTAAAAGCCAAGTGTATCAAACAGTTTTCAAGTAACTAAACTGTCTCCCAGAACAAAAGTCAAGAATATTCACAGGAATACAAACTATTCAGCATAATTTGAAGTAAAATTAACAATTCTTGGCATCAAACAAAAAAAAAAATGCCTAAGTATACAAGACCAGGAAAATATGAATGCCCATCAATGAACTCAGCTTCTCTAAACAAACTTTTTCTAAAAGGGAAAACTAAACCCCAAATAGAATGAAAGAAAAAATAAATATCAGATCTGGAAAAGAGAGAAGTAATTTAAAAAAAAAATCAGTAATGTAAAAAGATTTCTTTTGAAAAGATCAATATAATTAATAAAATATGGCAAAACCAATACAATATTGTAATTAGCCTCTAATTAAAATAAATAAATTAAAAAAAGAGTAGAAAATTAGAAAAAAAAAAGAAAATTAGAGAAATGACAAGAAATGTCAATACAAGAAATGAGACAGGTGAAATAATTACAGATATTACAGATATTGAAATAAAAATACTGGAATATTATAAGAAAATTATAATTTTTCATAATATGTACATAATGCAAAAAATATCCTATAGCCTTTATGAAATGGACATACTTCAAGGACATAAATTCTCAAAGGTGACTCAACAATAATGTGAATAAATCAATATTATCAAGTTAATGCATCCGAATTTAGGGAGATATTTTTTTCCAAAAAAAAAAGGCTATTACAATTGGGAGAATACACTAATATCAGAAAACTTCAAGAATCACATAATCAAACAGAAAAAAAAAAGACTTTTCTATCATAGGAAGGTATAATCAAAGACAAGCTGCTACTGCTAAGTCACGTCAGTCGTGTCCGACTCTGTGTGACCCCATAGACGGTACCCAACAGGCTCCTCTGTCCCTGTGATTCTCCAGGCAAGAATACTAGAGTGGGTTGCCATTTCCTTCTCCAGTGCATGAAAGTGAAAAATGAAAGTGAAGTCGTTCAGTCATGTCCAACTCTTAGCAGCACCATGGACTGCAGCCTACCAGGCGCCTCCATCCATGGGATTCTCCAGGCAAGAGTACTGGAGTGGGTTGCTATTACCTTCTCCGTCAAAGACAAGCAGGATGTGCTAAAGGAAAGTTGGGCAGCAAGAGGAAATGACTAATGAAGTCAGAGAAGAAAAGTGTCTCACTGTGATCAGCTGATTCTTGGGATAAGTAGATGATGCAGCATGTTCTATTTTTTATAGCTTACACAGGTTTGATAACAAGGAATTAAGAAATAGTAAGAAGGATTAACAGTTAGAACTGGACATGGAACAACAGACTGGTGCCAAATAGGAAAAGGAGTACATCAAGGCTGTATATTGTCACCCTGCTTATTTAACTTATATGCAGAGTACATCATGAGAAACGCTAGGAACAAGGTGGAATCAAGATTGCCAGGAGAAATATCAATAACCTCAGATATGCAGATGACACCACCCTTATGGCAGAAAGCAAAGAAGAACTAAGGAGCCTCCTGATGAAAGTGAAAGTGGAGAGTGAAAAAGTTGGCTTAAAGCTCAACATTCAGAAAATGAAGATCATGGCATTTGGTCCCATCACTTCATGGGAAATAGATGGGGAAACAGTGTCAGACTTTATTTTTTTGGGCTCCAAAATCACTGTAGATGGTGATTGCAGCCATGAAATTAAAAGACGCTTACTCCTTGGAAGGAAAGTTATGACCAACCTAAATAGCATATTGAAAAGCAAAGATATTACTTTGCCAACAAAGGTCTGTCTAGTCAAGGTTATGGTTTTTCCAGTGGTCATGTTTGGATGTGAGAGTTGGACTGTGAAGAAGGCTGAGCACCAAAGAATTGATGCTTTTGAACTGTGGTGTTGGAGAAGACTCTTGAGAGTCCCTTGGACTGAAAGGAGATCCAACCAATCCATCCTAAGAGATCAGTCCTGGGTGTTCATTGGAAGGAATGATGCTGAAGCTGAATGCTTTGGCCACCTCATGCGAAGAGTTGACTCAATGGAAAAGACTCTGATGCTGAGAGGGATTGGGGGCAGGAGAAGAAGGGGATGACAGAGGATAAAATGGCTGGATGACATCATTGACTCAATGGACATGAGTTTGGGTGAACTCCGGGAGGTGGTGATGGACAGGGAGGCCTGGCGTGCTGTGATTCATGGGGTCGCAAAGAGTAGGACAGGACTGAGCAACTGAACTGAGCTGAACTGAAGAAGGAATAAGGCCTAACTAAAGTTTGGTTAAAACACAGCAGACAGTAAGATATGGGCAATCATGAGCACATTATTAATGATATTGAACATACAGTTAAAAATCATTTTATAAAGAAAATTCCAGGTTAAGATGGCTTCACTGGTGAATTCTTCCATACTTTTATAAAATAAATAATTCCAATGCTAGATATATTTTTTCTAGAAAATTAAAGAAAGACTACTTCTCAAATCATTCTATGAATCATTATTTTATAAAAACAAATTCAGACAAAGACATTAGGAGAAAAGAAAGCAATCCAAAACCCCTTCTGAACATAGACACACAATAATTCTAAAACAATTTTAACAAATCAAATGCAAGATTATATAAAATAGATAATACTTAATGACTAAATAGAATTTATTCCAAGAATGCAAGGTTGATTTAACATTCAAAAGTTAATCAGTGTTAGAATATCAGGACCTCTAATTCATTGCTGCTGGGAATGAATAATTGGAAGACAATTTGGCAGTTTCTTATGAAACTAAATATAATCATATCATATCACTCATTATTTCCCTAACAGGTTATCCACACTCAACTATTCAATATTTATATCAGATCTGTATTTAATGTCCAAAATTTGGAAAAATTACTATGACCTTCAATAGGGTTTTGAATAAGCAAACTATAGTCAGTGTCCTTGAAATACTACAGAGCAGTAGAAAGAATGAGCTATTAATTCATGTAAAATCATTGGTGAAACTTAAATGCATATTGCTGTTTGAAGGAAGCCATTCTGAGAAGACTGTATGCTGTGATTTGAATTATATGGCATTCTAGAATAGGCAAAAATATAGAGATGTTAAACAGATCAGTGTTTGCCGGGGGGCTGTTAATATGGATGGGCTGAATGGTGAAGCACAGAAAAGTGAACGTATTCTATAAATAAACTATGATACTCTAATTGTGGTTACATGGCATTCTTTATTTGGATAATCCCATTGATCTTTATTGTATAAGGAGTGAACCTTAACATATGTAAATTATATAAAATGTTTTGAGAGCAAGGCAAAATCCCAGCATGCAATGAAAACTATAACAAAAAAACTAATTGTACTATAAATTATGAAATAGTAAGAAAGAAATTGATATAAAGACTGTGACTTAAGTAGCTTTGGAAATGAAAGCAATCTGGAAAATTAAAGGTAAAAGGAACTGTACATAAATATTGTACTTTTGTTGATAAGGTTGTTAAATTGTTTCCCATGGTGGTACAGTTAGCAATTCTGAAACTGCTATACTTGTATACTGAAAGAAATAATTAACTAAATAGTGGATGATGGGAGCCAGATTTCTTATTGGAAAGTTTAAAGGTTTCCAAAAGGATGAATGAATGAGCAAAAGGCAGAATGAATCACATGGTAAGGATTAGACCAGGATGCTGGGAAGATTATGGGCAAGAGGAAAAGGGGATGACAGAGAATGAGGTGGTTAGATGGCATCACTGACTCAATGGGCATGAGTTTGAGCAAAGTCTGGGAGAGAGTGATGGGCAGGGAAGTCTGGCATGCTGCAGTTCATGAAGTTGCAGAGTCAGACGTGATTTACTGACTGAACAACAAAAGAGTTGGAGATATCAGCATGAAGGCAAGTTTGAAAAATAAATGTATATCGAGAAAGAGAGAGGAAGAGAGAGGGAGATCAATATACCTGAGTTAGTACACATACATGTTTTCTTGCTCTGACAGCTGAGAGGACCTAGAAGCAATGACAAACTTGGCATCCACATCTTAGTTTCTAATATTTATCTCCAATGACAGAAACAAGATGTCTTTGGAGAAATTATTGATTTTAGAATTTACACAGAAGTTATACAATTTCTCCCTAGTTGACCTATAGATTCAATACAATTTGAATCAATATTAAATTTTTTAGAAGCATTGGCAAGCTGATTCTAAAACTCATGTGGAAAAGCTGTTAGTAGAATAGCCAAAGCAACATTTCAAAAGAAGTACATAGTTAGCAGAGAGCACTACCTTATTTCAAGGTTTATTTAATGACTATTTATAGCAATTCAGTGTATTATTGGTATAAATATAGGCAAATATATCAATAGAACATAATAGAGATCCCAGTACATCACTGTACATAAAATTGTTTTTGGACAAGGATGCAAAGGCAATTCATTGGGTAAAAGAATAATCTTTCAACAAAAGTTTTCTAAACAATTGAATCACTATATGCAAAAAAAAAATGAACTTTGAACTATCAGTTCAGTTCAGTTCAGTTCAGTCGCTCAGTCATTCCGACTTTGCGACCCCATGAATCACAGCACGCCAGGCCTCCCTGTCCATCTGGAATTCACTCAGACTCATGTGCATTGAGTCAGTGATGCCATCCAGCCATCTCATCCTCTGTCGTCCCCTTCTCCTTCTGCCTCCAATCCCTCCCAGCATCAGAGTTTTTTCCAATGAGTCAACTCTTCGCATGAGGTGGCCAAAGTACTGGAGTTTCAGCCTCAGCATCAGTCCTTCCAATGAACACCCAGGACTGATCTCCTTTATGATGGACTGGTTTGATCTCCTTGCAGTCCAAGGGACTCTCAAGAGTCTTCTCCAACAACACAGTTCAAAAGCATCAATTCTTTGGCGCTCAGCTTTCTTCACAGTCCAACTCTCACATCCATACATGACCACAGGAAAAACCATAGCCTTGACTAGATGGACCTTTGTTGGCAAAGTAACATCTCTGCTTTTTAATTTGCTATCTAGGTTGGTCATAACTTTCTTTCCAAGAAGTAAGAGTCTTTTATATCTCACATCATATGCAAAAATGATTTTTAAAATGTAGTCCACCAAAACGTTACTGCCTTGCTCTGACGCCTAACACAGTGCTTTGTCCAGGATAGATACTTAATATTTCTTCAATGCTAACAAACAAATATCCCTATTTGAGAAAATACACTGGTATCTTGGAAAATTTCTTGCTTGTGTTTCTTTTTTGTTTTGTTTGTATTTACCTAAAAAGTCTAGATGCACCTTTTCCTAGACTTCAGAATCAGCAGCTCGAGTTTTCTTTTGAATCTATTGCAATGCATTCAAAACAACTTGCTTAAAATGTGATAATGTGATGTTTGATGGGGAGCTCAAAAAGAGCCATTTTGTGTTATTTGGTACAAAATCGCTCTTTTTTCCAGCTTCAACATGATGCAGTTTCAGAATGGCTCTTTTAAATATGTGAAGATATTAAATGAGGTATTTGTATCTTTGTTGATTAGTGTAAATTATTTAGGATTGTGTCTATATGTCACTGACTGACAATTATATTTAAATTTAAATTAGGTGGCATTAGATATTTATTTTATCCATGCTCATTTATTATTATAACCATCTGAATTATTTTCATTAGGTTTATTTCCATGCCTTATCACTGTGAAAAATTGTCTACAAGTTTGTTTTCTTTAAAAGTTGTGCTGCTTTTATCTGTAAAAATTCTTGAAGTGATTGAATGCATAGTACAGAACAATTCCTTCCTTTACATAAAGTGTATTTGAATATAAGGTTAAATTTATTCTTAAGAACAAATGTATTAAATATATGTCTCTGAATGCACTTATAATGAAAATAGACAAAGTTATATAGACAAATGGGCAAGCTGTTCTAGATTAACAAAGATAAAATCCATCCATAAAAGACTATATTTCCTGATTCAAAAAATTAATCTCACCCCACACAATTTGAAATGCAGCACTTACACATTTTCGTGCTGTTCTTTTAATGGTCATCAAGGCACTAGGACTACTGAAATATCATGGCTTTTAATTTGAAAATGTAATATTAATTATGAAGGAAAGAATGTGTCTATGCTTTTAGAAGAAATGTATTTTTAAAACAAAACTCTGGAGGGTGAAAGAGCATGTAAATCTGCCTCCTCAGGATTTTCTCATAAAAGAGCTGTTTTCACATTTGTTTATTCATTTAACACATCTTTAACAAGTACTTATTTTTGTATACACTAAAAGTGCTTCAAATACTAGAATAGTTTTGCCCTTAAAGAGTTCATCATATAAAAAAGTACATAAGAAACTTTAAAGTTTACAAATAAATTTTGCATGCATTTAAGAAAAAGTTCTTATAAACTACAGAGTGATAGTGTCTCTATAAATATAAGGACAGAAAGTCATCATATTTCAATAAGAAGAAAACTAAGTAAAACAAGTCTATATGCCTAAAATCCAATACATAACTCTAGTAGGTTAAACAATGTTATGGGGTTATCATCTCCAAAAACCTAACCGAATCTTAAAGTAGTGCCGCAGTTAGTAAGAATGAGCTATCTATCTAGGGAGGTGTCAACTTGAAGAAAAATATTAACAACCTAAAAGTTGAGAGTTATGTTTTATTAATGGGGAATTTTAGGACTTATATCCAGGAGGCAGCCTTTCCTGCGATCCTAAGGGAACTACTCAGAGAAAGCGAAAGGAGGAGACAGGTTATATAGAAATCTTACAACAAAGGATAGATAGTCTGAACATCAAAAGATTATTGTTAATTAAAGAAAACCAGATATCCCAAGTTGAGGAGTTTACTGCTTTTTCTATGTATGGGAAAATGCAAGAGTCTGGACTCACTGAAATCATTCTTTTGATATGCACTTCAGCTATCTGGACCAGAATCCTGTTTTCACCGCAGGGAACGGCTGTAGTCTAATGGCTGCTAGATGGCAGAACTTCTTCTTGAGTTCATTAGGGCTCACATGCTCACAATGGAGAACTGTAACCGCTGATGACTGTGACATCCTTGTTTACTGATATGGCTAGAAATATTCCATTTCTCAGAAGTATGATCAAAAGAAGACTTGATAAAACATTTTACTGAAGCTTCCACTTGTATTTCCCAGCCTAGTCTACAGAAGATATATTGAGCAGTTTGAAATATTTCTTCTTACTTACTCAACAATGGTCTTTTCTGTCAATTGCTTATGATGATCAGAAAGGCTCAAATTTTCATCCCACTGCTACCTAAATGGCTGTTCGCTACTGTTTCAACAAGTCCCCTGGACAGAATATTTCTTCTTCCCCTCTCCCTGGCCTTTTAAAATCTTTTTTCTCTCAATTTCTCACACTCAGCCTCTTCTTGTCAAGTTTAAAAACTTTCAGCACCATCAGATTTATGAAATCATGGAGTACAAAATGGGAAAGATAAAAAATGACTTTCAGAGTTTTCCGCCCAAAGTATGGGATCACTGCAAGATAACTGCATATTTCACACTACTCAGATCAGCATTTTTGTGGGAATCTCTTGTTCTTCATCATGCTAAAAGAGTGTTCATCACTTACTGTTTCATCATATACATATAAATCACTGACATCTTTTAGCTGGAAATGACTTAATATAGCAAATTAAATGCTTAGAGGAGCATTAGAATATGTCAGAAAGGGAGTTGAATTCTCAGGAAATCATGAACGACCAGAATCACAGTAAGCCACTTCTGGAAAATCTCTGCTGCATTTTAGCTATCAAGCAAATACTTGGTATTAATTCATCAGAAAGCTGATACAAAAAGCCTCATCTGTGATTTAAATATGTGTCTGTCTACTGTTCTTTGGGTAAAATAATGACTTATACTTCTCTTTTACATAAGTCTAGCCATACTCAAGGGGAAGAGATTATACAAGGGCATTGATATCAGAAAGTAGTGATCATTTGGAACTATTTTAAAAGATGCCTACAGCTGGTAAAGAATCCGCCTGCAATGCGGGACACCTGGGTTCAATCCCTGGTTGGGAAGATCCCCTGGAGAAGGGAAAGGCTACCCACTCCAGTATTCTGGCCTCTAGAATCCCATGGACTGTATAGTCCATGGGGTCGCAAAGGGTTGGACATGACTGAGCGACTTTCCCTTTTACAGATATTTTTCAGAATGGCTCTTAAGTGATTCTACTCATTATTTACTCGCAGTTAGAACTGTGCTGACAGATTTTAAGGTAGATTATTTCATTTTTGGTTTTTGTTATGTTACAAACCATTCAAACATCTAATAGGTTTAGAAGACTGTGGATTATTTGGAGCCATAAGTAATATCAGGTCAATTTCTATTCTACTATATTTCAGTTCATTGAAGCCACTGAGCTGCAATTAAAACATCTCATTTCAGCATTATATTTAGCTCAATATACTAGCCAGTATGATGGACTTTGCTGGTGCCATTACACATTTTACCTAAGG
Organism: Bubalus bubalis; assembly: GCF_019923935.1. Lineage (NCBI taxonomy): Eukaryota > Metazoa > Chordata > Mammalia > Artiodactyla > Bovidae > Bubalus > Bubalus bubalis. The sequence continues at coordinate 148,716,985 of NC_059157.1, read as the reverse complement.
CTAAGGCTTACTACACTAGAGCTTTAAGACACTAGCAACATCTATACTTCTCTAGGACTGCTCAGAGCTCCTCTTACGATGGTCCAAAGTGTATGGCAAACAGCTTCCAAATTCTCGCACAGAGTGTAAGGAGCTCCAAGACATCACTTTGTTCTAACAACAAATAAAAAACTAAATAAACTGAAAAGTCAACAACTCTTCTTAAATCTCTCTGAGAACTTAGGTCACAGGACAAATCACTGCTCCCCAACTTGGACACAGATCCACAGATACAAAGAATAACAACATAGTGCAGCAGAAATCCCCACACAGAAACCATCAAAGGAATCAGTATCAGAGTAGGAAACCTGAACTGTAATTGGCAATTGCTGGAGGCTCAAACTGGTCAAACTTGACAGTTAACAGCACCTGTGGAACCCAGACAGCTCTTATACTTTTTTGAGTTCATCTGTAGGAGCTCTTCCAGGTTCTCACAGTGATGATCAGAAAAAAAATCCCTCCAGTTTTTGGTAGGGAGAGAAGAAAATAACCAATTTGAAATATGCCATAGCATTGTGTTCTTCTTAACAAGGCCTACCCTCAAGCAAAACTATTTTATCAACACCTAACTTATTGAGGTTTTATCAGAGCCTAACCAACCTAGGAAAAAGGAAATACCAAACTCTAGGCCCCTCTAGCCTGTCTCATCTAAAGTAGTGAGGGGAAAAAAATAATAAATTGAGAAGCACTAGTAAAGTTCACCGTTCAGGGGACAGACTAATCAAATTGCAGAGAAATTACTCGTACAACTACAGAATACTTCCTCTCCCCTTACATCTTATAACAACATTAATAAAGGCCAATTTATTGAAGTTCCTTTAAGCCAGTATACCATATCAATGTTTCAACCAAAAAATTATAAGACATAATAAAAGGCATAAAACACAGTTTGAAGAGACATAGCAAGCATCAGAAACAGACCCAGATATGATAACAACTATCATTAATATGCTGAAGGCTCTAATGGAAAAAATAAGACAACCTGAGACAACACATGGAAGGTATAAATCAGAGAAATAGAAATTCTAAGAAAGACTTGAGAGGAAATACTGAAGATTAAAATGCTATAATAGAAATGAAGAATGCCTTTGAAGGACTCATTAGTAGACTGGACATGGCTAAGGAAAGAATCTCTGAGCTTGAAGATGTAAAAAAAATAGAAACTCTTCAACTGAAAAGCAAGTAGAACAACAACAAAAGAACAAAATATTCAAGAACTTTGGGACAGCCACAGAAAGTATAACATACATTCCTTTCTGGGAACAGCAGAAGGAGAAAAAAGAAAGTGACAGAAGCAATATTTGAAAGAAGAATGACTATTTTCCCCAAATTAATGTCAGACACTAAATCACATATCCAAGAATCTCAAAGAATATCATGTAGGATAAATATCAAAATAACTACACCTGGGCATATTATATTCAAACTGCAAATAAAGAAAAATAAAGATAATTTTTTTTTCAATCTTGAAAGAAACTGAAGGGAGGAAGAAAGTGCCTCATCTATAGAAAAGCAAAGACAAAAATTCAGTTTCTCCTCAGAAAACATGCAAGGAAGAAGAGTGAAATATTTTAAGTGTTATGGAAAGAATAATGAATTTGGAATTCTGTGTCATCTGAAATTTTCCTTTAAAAATAAGGGATAAATAAATATTTTCTCAAGTAGGAACTGAAGGAATTTGTTTCCAGTAGACGTACCTTGCAAGCAATGTTGAAAGTTCTTCAGATAAAGGAAAACTATGCATAAGAAACTTAAATTTAGATAAAGAAAGAGTATTAAAAAATAAATAGTGAAAGTAAAATACAAACTATTATTTTTCTTAATGGATTTAATAGATTTTTTTAATAATAGCACAATGTATGCAATAATTATAGTTTATGTGTAAGTGAATAAAATAATAGAAATGATGTAATTGATGGGAAGAAGGAATTAGGAATATTTTGTTATTATAATGAAAGTTGCTCAGTTGTGTCCAACTCTTTGTGACCTCGTGGTCACATACAGTCCATGGAATTCTCCAGGCCAGAAAACTGGAGTGGGTAGCCATTCCCTTCTCCAGGGGATTTTCCCAATGCAGGGATCGAGCCTACGTCGCCCACATTGCAGGCAGATTCTTTATTAGCTGAGCCACCAGGAAAGCCCCAGAAGGTATTTACCCTACATGTGAAGAGGTATAGTGTTATTTGAAAGTACACTTGGATTAGCTATAATGTATGTTGCAAACGTAAGGGCAATCACCAAAAAAAAAAGGGGGGGGCGGAGAGGAGGGAGGCTGGGAGAGAAAGAACTTTAACTAACATGATAAGAAAGGAAATAAATTGAATCATATAAAATGTTGAGTTAAAACTAGGAAAGGCAAAAAATAGAAGACAAGAATAAGAAAAAACAGCATGAGCAACAAATAGAAAATGATAGCAAAATGGATGATGTCAATTCAACTGAATTAGTAACTACTTAGTCTAAATGAACCACTTAAAAGAGATTCCCTAAATGGATCAAAAAACAAAACCTAACTAGAATAATTCCAAAGAAAGAATTCCCAATCCCAAAGAAAGGCAATGCCAAAGAAAGTTCACACTACCGCACAATTTCACTCATCTCACACACTAGCAAAGTAATGCTCAAAATTCTCCAAGCCAGACTTCAACAGTACATGGACTGTGAACTTCCAGGTGTTCAAGCTGGATTTAGAAAAGGAAGAGGCACCAAAGATCAAATTGCCAACATCCATTGGATCATCAAAAAAACGAGTTCCAGGAGAACATCTACTTCTGCTTCATTGACTATGCTAAAGCCTTTGACTGTGTGGATCACAACAAACTGGGGAAAATTCTTAAAGAGATGGGAATAACAAAATACCTTTACCTACCTCCTGACAAATCTGTATGCAGGTCAAGAAGCAGCAGTGGAACCCAAAATGGAACAACAAACTGATTCCAAACAGGGAAAGGAATACATCAAGGGTGTATATTTAATCATGCTTATTTAACTTATATGCAGAGTATATCACATGAAATGCCAGACTTGATGAAGCACAAGCTAGAATCAAGATTTCCGGGAGAAATGTCAGTAGTCTCAGATACACAGATGACACCACCCTTATGGCAGAAAGCGAACTAAACAGCCTCTTGATTAAAGTGAAAAAGGAGAGTAAAAATGTTGGCTTAAAACTCAACATTCAGAAAACTAAGATCATGCTATCTGGTTCCATCACTTCATGGCAAATAGATTGAGAAACAGTGGAAACAGTAACAGACTTTATTTTTTGGGGCTCCAAAATCACTGCAGATGGTGATTGCAGCCATGAAATTAAAAGACGCTTACTCCTTGGAAGGAAAGTTATGACAAACCTAGACAGCATATTAAAAAGCAGAGACATCACTTTGCCGATAAAGGTGAATTTTTATTCCTAATTGTATAAAAATGTAGAGTAATATTTTAAAAATAGTCCAACTAATTGTTTTTATTAAGAAACATATATTCTTTTCTGTTTTTCTCTTTCTAAGAGCATGCAGTGGAGTTTTAAACATCATCATTCAAAGTGTAGTTTTGGCCTTATATATGGACAGGCTAGTTTCCAACACTAGACTTGGAAACCAGTTGTTCTTTTGGCCTGAGCTCTTGTGGTCCTTATCAGTTCTGCTTTCATATCTGTTATCTTAATGTTTAGATAGTGCTCAGTGAATTACCTTAACTTCCATTGGATGAATATTATTACATTTTTATCATGTCTTTCAAAAAAACTACAGGCTCAGGGTTTCATTCTCAATTTTTTCTATCAGATCAACTTATCCTACTCCACTTGGCATATAGCAAGCCCATAAACTCTAATTCCAGTGTCTATAGCCCACTTCTGCCTGATCCTCAGGGCCTAATTCTCTTGCTGAGTTCCAGGGAAACAGAACAAAACATCATCTGTGCCGTCACATTATTCTCATTTATCTAATGAACTTACCTCAACACCCTAAGAAATGACTTAAATTTATATTTTATTTCTTTGCTTTTGTACCTGTCATAAAAATATTTTTCCCATACCAAGGAGTAGGTATTGAATATCTTTTCTTGTTTCTAGTTTCTTCTTTCCTGATTTTAGGTTATTTATTTTCTCTAAATATTAGGTGAAGTCACTTATTTGAGTACTCTGGATTTGATTGTTAATATATCAAGTCAGTAATTCAGTTCAGTTTAGTCACTCAGTCGTGTCCGACTCTTTGTGACCCAAAGGACTGCAGCACACCAGGCCTTCCTGTCCATCACCAACTCCTGTAGTTTACTCAAACTCATGTCCATTGAGTTGGTGATGCCATCCAATCATCTCATCCTCTTTCATCCCCTTCTCCTCCCACCTTCAATCTTTCCCAGCATCATACTCTTTTCAAATTAGTCAGTTTTTCACATCAGGTGGGCAAAGTATTGGAGTTTCAGCTTCAACATCAGTCCTTCCAATGAATATTCAGGACTGATTTGCTTAAGGATGGACAGGTTGGATCTCCTGGCAGTCCAAGGGACTCTCAAGAGTCTTTGCCAACACCACAGTTCAAAAGCATCAATTCTTTGGCACTCATCTTGCTTTCTTTATAGTCCAACACTCATATTCATACATGACTACTGGAAAAATTATAGCCTTCACTAGATGGACATCTGTTGGCAAAGTAATGTCTCTGATTTTTAATATGCTGTCTAGGTTGGTCATAGCTTTTCTTCCAAGGAGTAAGCATCTTTTAATTTCATGGCTGCAGTCACCATCTGCAGTGATTTTGGAGCCCAAAAAAATAAAGTCTGACACTGTTTCCACGATTTACCCATCTATTTGCCATGAAGTGATGGGACCAGATGCCATGATCTTAGTTTTCTTAATGTTGAGCTTTAAGCCAAAGTTTTCACTCTCCTCTTTCACTTTCATCAATAGGCTCTTTATTTTTCTTGGCTTTCTGCCATAAGGGTGGTTTCATCTATACATCTGAGGTTATTGATATTTTTCCCAGCAGTCTTGATTCCAGCTTGTGCTTTATCCAGCCCAGCATTTCTCATGATGTACTCTGCATATAAGTTAAACAAGCATTTAGAATCAAACCCTATTCCTGGCAGAGATGTTCAGAGGGCTCAAATACACCTTGTACACACCAGGACCCAGGGACCCCACAGAGACTGAGACAGAACTGTTTAAGCATCTCCTGTAGAAGTACTGGTCAGCAGTGGATTGCCACAGGGACAGGGGCTCTGGGTGCAGCAGACTTGGGTATGGCATAAGCCCTCTTGGAGGAGGTTGCCATTAACCCCACCATAGATTTGCCAGAACTTACACAGGACTGGGAAATAGACTCTTGGAGGGCATAAACAGAAACTTGTGTACACCAGGACCCAGGAGAAAGGAGCAGTGACCCCAGAAAAGACTGACCCAGACTAGTCCAGGAGTGTCCAGGAGTCTCCAGTAGAGGCATGGGTCAGTGGTGGCCTGCTTCAAGGTTGGTAGCAGTGAGTGTAGCAGTACATACATGAGATCTTTTGAAGGTCACCATTATTTTCATTACCTCCACTATAGTTTGGCCCAGGGTAAATAGCAGGGAGGGAACACAGCTCCACCCATCAACAGAAAATTGGATTAAAGATTTACTGAGTATGGCCCCACCCATCAGAACAAGACCCAGTTTCCCCCTCAGCCAGTCTCTCCCAACAAGGAGCTTCCATAAGCCTCTTATCCTTCTCCATCAGAGGGCAGATAGACTGAAAACCACAGTCACAGAAAACTAACCAATCTGGTCACATGGACCACAGCCTTGTCTAACTCAATGAAACTATGTGTCATGCCCTGTAGGGCCACCCAAAACGGATGGGTCATAGTGGAGAGTTATGACAAAATGTGGTCCACTGGAGAAGGAAATGGCAAACCACTTCAGTATTCTTGCCTTGAGAATCCCATGAACAGTATGAAAAGGCAAAAAGATAGGACACTGAAAGATGAACTCCCCAGGTCGGTAGGTGCCCAGTCCAATATGCTACTGAAGATGAGTGGAGAAATAACTCCAGAAAGAATGAAGAGACAGAGCCAAAGTCAATAATTAGTGGCTTGCAAAACTAGGAATGTGTTTCATAATCTTATTTGAATCTCAAAAATAAATTAGTTAACATATTATATCTGTACTACTTCCACAATAAATTATATTATTTTTTTCGTGCATTCTATCATCAGTTCTCAACCTCAAGCCATGCCAGACACATGAATTCTTATGGTACATTACGAAAGGCGATAATTATTTCCATAAAAATTTTACTTTAATTCTGTTAGACAAGGCTGTGGTCCATGTGATCAGATTGGTTAGTTTTCTGTGATTGTGGTTTTCAGTCTATCTGCCCTCTGATGGAGAAGGATAAGAGGCTTATGGAAGCTCCTTGTTGGGAGAGACTGGCTGAGGGGGAAACTGGGTCTTGTTCTGATGGGTGGGGCCATACTCAGTAAATCTTTAATCCAATTTTCTGTTGATGGGTGGAGCTGTGTTCCCTCCCTGCTATTTACCTGGGTCCAAACTATAGTGGAGGTAATGAAGATAATGGTGAACTTCAAAAGATCCCATGCATGTACTGCTACAGGTATATCAACCTTGTTTTTAGCCATTATCACTGTAGGTTAAGGCTGGGGTCACCAACTTCCAGGATCTAATGCCTGATGATCTGAAGTGGAGTTGATGTAATAATGAAAGAAATAAGGTACACAATAAATGTAACACACTTCAATCATCCTGAAAGCATTCCTCCCAACCCCTGTCCATGGAAAAATGATCTTCCATGAAACTGGTCCCTGGTGCCAAAATAGTTGAGGATTGCTGAATTAAGGTGTATCATCCCTTTTTCACTAGGGTATTTTCTACTTCTCAACAATATAGTTCATTTTTAGAATAGGGAATTCTATATGCTTTCCTTTAGTTCCTTACTTTGTATATCACATTTAGCAGAAATCCTTTCAGCTTTCTGAAGTCTGAATGATCTTTTTTAGTGTTCTATACAGATGCAAATTTTCCACTATTTATGCTTTTGTTTTATTACATTAAAAGTGGATAAAAGATTTTGAATCAAATTTTTGGAGGAAGGAATCTAAATTGTGAAGAGATAGCCTGGCTCTTCAGGAAGCAGCATTCGTTTTTTAAGGCCACAAAGGTGCCAGTATGAACAATTGTATGTCACCAATGTCTCAGAAAGTAATTGACTCTGGCTATTCAGTTACAGTTTCCATTTGCATTGATAAGAATTTCTATAACTTAAATTCTATAACAATTTCAGAGAAATTTTTAAATAATGGTAATCATTCACTTTTTCTGTAAATGAACATTATTTTCTATAAAACTAGCATGATAATAATTCCTGGATAATACTTTATCCAGGCCTGGATAATAATTTCCAAAGTTACATAGATTTGAAGCTGATTTATTGCAATTAAAATGGAGGCTGTCATGAACCAATAGAATTTGTAACAAAATATATATGAGATCAGATGCACTTACCAGAAGGTTAAACACCTCAATAAATACCTGAGTTACTAGTTGTTCAGTCACGAAGTTGTGTCCAACTCTTTGCAACCCCATGAACTGCAACATGCCAGGCCTTCCTGTCCCTCATCATCTCCTAGAATTGAGTTTACCCAAGTTCATGTCCATTGAATTGGTGACTCCATCCAACCATTTCATCCTCTGCCACCCTCTTCTCCTTTTGCCTTCAATCATTCCCAACATCAGGGTCTTTGTCAAAGAGTTGGCCCTTTACACCCGGTGGCCATATTATTCGAACTTCAGCATTAGGCCTCCTAATGAATATCCAGGCTTGATTTCCCCTAGGACTGAGGTTTGGTTACGTTATTGTCCAAGAGACTTTACGAGTCTTCTCCAGCACCACAAATTGAAAGCATCAATTCTTCGGTGTTCACCTTTCTTTATGGTTCAACTCTCACATTATGATTCTCACCATACATGACTACTGGAAAAATCATAGCTTTGACTCCATGGATCTGTGTCAGCAAAGTGTTGTCTTTGCTTTTTAGTATGCTGCCTAGATTTGTCATGGGCTTCCCAGGTGGCACTAGTGGTAAATATCTTGCCTGAGAAGGCAGGAAATATAAGAGACCCTGTGTTCAATCCTTGGGTTAAGAAGAACACGTGGAAGAGGCCACAGAAACCCACTCTAGTATTCTTAGTTGGAGAACCCAATACAGAGAGGAGCTAGGTGGGCTACAGTTCTGTGGGTCTCAAAGAGTTGGACACAATTGAAGTGACTTAGCACGCATATTAGGTTTGCCATAGCCTTCCTTCCAAGAAACGAGTGCCTTCTAATTTCATGGCTGCAGTTACCATCTGTAGTGATTTTGGAACCCAAGAAGAGAATATCTGTCATTGCTTCCACTTTTTCCCCTTTTGTTTGCCATGAAGTGATGGGACCACATGCCATGATCTTAGTTTTTTGAATGTTGAGTTTTAAATCAGCTTTTTTCACTCTCCTGTCTGACCCATTAGAGGTTCTTTAGTTATTCTTCATTTCTGCCTTTAGAGTTGTATCATCTACATATCTGAGGTTGTTGATATTTCTCCCAGCAATATTGCTTCCAGCTTGTAACTCATCCAGCCTGGTATTTTGCATGATGCATAGGTGTTAAATAAACAGAGTGACAATATACAGCCTTGGCACATTCCTTTCCCAATTTTGAACCAGTCGTTCCATGTAAGGTTCTAACTGTTGCTTCTTGACATGCATACAGGTTTCTCAGGACACAAGTAAGATGGTCTGGTATTCCAATCTCTTGAAGAATTTTTTACAGCTTGTTGTGATCCACACATTCAAAGGCCCTTGAGTAGTTAGTCAGTGAAACATAAGTTGATGTTTTTCTGAAATTCCTTTGCTTTCTCTATGATCCAAAGAATGTTGGTAATTTGATCTCTGGTTCCTCAGCCTTTCCTAAATCCAGCTTGTATATCTGGAAGTTCTCATTCAAATAGTGCTGAAGCCTAGCTTGAAGGATATTACATGTAACCTTATTAGCATGGAAAGTAAGTGCAATTGTCTGGTAACTGAACATCCTTTACCACTGACCTTCTTTGGAACTGGGATGAAAACTGACTTTTTCCAGTCCTTTGGCTGGATTTTCCAAATTTGCTGACTTATTGGGTGCAGGACTTTAACACCATCATCTTTTAGTGAATAATAGTAACTAGAGCTACTACTAGCAATATTAAATACATCAGTTTTGGGAGGTGCATTTTCCTAGATTCTGCTACCTACAAGATATTATTGTTTTATTATTATATTTATAAATACCATAATTTTAGTCATTATTATTTTTATGAACTTCATAGACTAGAAAAAGAGTTAAAATACTATAATTGAAAAAGATTTGCATATTCTTAAACATTATGTTGCTAACTTTAACCTCCAAGAGAATGGTGTATTATAACAAAAATTAGACACGTTTCCCTCTATAATTTTTAGTGTTTTGCAAGTATAAATGTTTGCAAATGCATATAAATGTTTAGATAGTAGTGAAGTCACTCAGTCGTATCCGACTCTTTGCGACCCTGTGGACAGCAGCCAACCAGGCTCCTCCATCCATAGGATTTTCCAGGCAAGAATACTGGAGTGGGTTGCCATTTCCTTCTCCAGGGGATCTTCCTGACCCAGGGATCGAACCCCGGGTCATATAAATGATCATATAAATGTTTAAAGCTGAAAGAAACAGCATGAAATTTTAAAAATATATGAATTAGTAAATAAAGGAATAGCTATCAAAAGATAGCCTTTACTCATGTAATAAAATAGGCACCTGTCATTATAGTACAATGACAGCTTTCTGGAATCATCTCTTTAACAAAATGAATTTTTACAACTGTTCTTGTCTTAAATCATATCAAACTTTATTTCTTTAACTTAGATCTTTGCCTCCTGTTAAAAAAATAGGGATTCATGAGAAATAGTTTTTAAGTGTTATTTGCTGTTCCACAAGATTATCTTGACTCAAAATTAGCTCTGAGAATACTAGGAACATGCGTCAACCTAGACAGTGTTCCCCATACTCAAAGGGATGATTGTAAAATGCCATGTATGGGATATGGCTTAAATTTATGATCTTCAACTTCAGAGGAACTGAAATCAAGTGCTACATTTTCAACTGTGTACAATGTGATAATACTGAATCTCTGATTTTTCACTATGTGTGTGTTCACTCAGTTGTGTCTGACTCTTTATGACACCATGAACTGTAGCTCACCAGGTTCCTCTGTCCATGGGATTTTCCAGGCAAGAAAATAGATTGGGTTGTCATTTTCTTCTCCTGGAGATCCTCCTTATCTAGAGATCAAAAGCTACATCTGTTGTGCCTCTTGCTTTGGCAGGCAGATATTTTACTCCTTCACCAACTGAAGGAAAAAAATAACAATGCTATATCATAAGATTTCTGGAAATTAAAAGGGACTGTGCTGGTGCTGGTGATAAATAACCTGCCTGACAATGCAGAAGATGTTAGATATTCAGGTTCTATTCCTGGGTCAAGAATATCCCCTGAAGTAGGAAATGGTAACACACTCCAGTATTCTTGCTTGGAGAACCCCGTGGGCTGAGGAGCCTTGTGGGCTACAGTCCATGGGGTTGCACAGAGTCAGAAATGACTGAAACAACTTAGCACTCCATGCTCATTAAGTATGTGCCACCTTGTGACACACACATAATTATATCAAAATATATTTAGTGCAACTGAACATAATGAGATTTTTCCAATATTCTGTTTTCCTCTCAATCTTCTTAATTTTTGATTTCTACTTGGATATGGCTTTTTTTCCCCTGAAGGTAAAAGTGAGTAGTAGATCCAAAGACACATGTATTTGTTTTTGTTTTACTGATCTCTGCTGAAAGAGATATTTATAATACTGTGTATTATATTTTGGGGATATAAACCTTAATTTGTTTTTTCTATATTAATATAATTGCATATACTCAAGGACAAATAAGAAACACAATTTTTTATTTTTAATTTATTTATTTTTATTGAAGGATAATTGCTTTACATAATTTTGTTTGTTGTCAAACCTCAGCATGAATCAGCAATAGGTATACATATACCCCTCCTTTTTGAACCTCCCTCCCATTTCCCTCCACATCCCACTCATCTAGGTTGATATAGAGCCCCTGTTTGAGTTTCCTGAGCCATACAGCAAATTCCCAATGGCTATATATTTTACATATGGTAATGTAAGTTTCCATGCAACTCTTTCCATACATGTCATCCTCTCCTCCCCTCTCCCCATGTCCATAAGTCTATTTCTTATGTCTTTTTCTCCATTGGTGCCATATAAATAACTTCTTCAGTACCATTCTTCTAGATTCTGTATATATATGCTAGAATATGATATTTATCTTTATCTTTCTGACTTATTTCACTCTGTATAATAGGTTCTAGGTTCATCCAGAACTGACTCAAATGCATTCCTTTTTATGGCTGAGTAATATTCCATCATGCATATGTACCACACCTTCTTTATCCATTCATCTGTAGATGGATATCTAGGTTTCTTCCATGTTCTAGCTATTGTAAATAGCACTGCAATGAACAATGGGATACATGTGTCTTTTTCAGTTTTGGTTTCCTCAGGGTATATGCCTTAAGGAATTTCCATACTGTGTCCCATAGTGGCTGTATCAATTTACATTCCAACCAACAGTGAAAGAATGTTTAAACATTTATTGTTTGTAGACTTTTTGATGAAGGTCATTCTGACTGTTGTAAGGTGATATCTCATTGTAGTTTTGATTTGCATTGCTTTAATAATGGGTGATGTTCAGCATCTTTTCATGTGTTTGTTATCCATCTGTATATGTTCTTTGGAGAAATGTCTGTTTAGGTCTTTTTCCCACTTTTTGATTGGGTTGTTTGTTTTTCTGGCATTGAGTTGTATGAGCTGCTTGTATATTTTGGAAATTAATCCTTTGTCAGTTGTTTCATTTGCAATTATTTTCTCCCATTCTAAGGGTTGTCTTTTCACCTTGTTTATAATTTCCTTTGCTGTGCAAGAGCTTTTTAAGTTTAATCAGGTCCCATTTGTTTACTTTTGTTTTTATTTTCATTATTATAGGAGATGGGTCATAGAGGATCTTGCTTTGATTTATGTCATTGAGTGTTCTGCCTATGTTTTCCTCTAAGAATTTTATAATTTCTGGTCTTACATTTGGTCTTTAATCCATTTTTAGTTTATTTCTGTGTATGGTGTTAAGAAGTGTTCTAAATTCATTCTTTTACATGTAGCTGTCCAGTCTTCCAAACACCATTTATCGAAGAGGCTATCTTTGCCCCATTGTATGTTCTTGACTCCTTTGTCAAAAATAAGGTACTCATAGGTGAATGGGTTTATTTCTGGGATTTCAATCTTGTTCCATTGGTCTATATTTCCGTTTTTATGCCAATACCATACTGTCCTGATGAATGTAGCTTTATAGTATGATCTGAATTCAGGAAGGTTGATTCCTCCAGCTCCATTCTTCTTTCTCAAGACTGCTTTGGCTATTCGGGGTCTTTTGTGTTTCCACATGAATTGTGAAATTTTTTTGTTCTAGTTCTGTGAAAAATGCCATTGGTAACTAGATAGGGATCTCACTGAATCTGTAAATTGCATTTGATATTATAGTCATTTTCACAATATTGATTCTTCCTACCCAGGAATATGGAATCTCTCTCCATCTGGCTATGTATATCATCTTTGATTTCTTTCATTAGTGTTTTATAATTTTCGGTGTACTGTTCTTTTGTCTTCTTAGGTAAGTTTATTCCTAGATATTTGATTCTTTTTGTTGTAATGGTGAATGGGGTTGATTTCTTAATTTCTTTTTCTGATTTTTCATTGTTAGTATATAGTAATGCAAGTGATTTCTATGTATTGATTTTGTATCCTGCAACTTTAATGAATTCACTGATTATCCCTAGTAATTTTCTGATACTATCTTTAGGATTTTGTACGTACAGCATCACGTCATGTTCAAACAGTGAGGGCTTTACTTCTTCTTTTCCAATCTGGATTCCTTTTATTTCTTTTTCTTCTCTGATTGCTGTAGCTAGGACTTCCAAAACTATGTTGAATAATAGTGGTGAAAGTAGACACCCTTGTCTTGATTCTGATCTTAGGGGGAATGCTTTCAGTTTTTCATCATTGAGAATAATGCTAGCTATAAGCTTATCATATATGGCCTTTACTATGTTGAGATTGGAGAAGGAAATGGCAATCCACTCCAGTATTCTTACCTAGAGAATCCAGGGGACAGAGGAGCCTGATGAGCTGCTGTCCATGGCGTCACACAGAGTCAGACACAACTGAAGCGCCTTAGCATGAGTGTATGCATTGAAGAAAGACATGGCAACCCACTCCAGTATTCTTGCCTGGAGAATCCCAGGGACAGAGGAGCCTGGTGGGCTGCTGTCCATAGGGTCACGCAGAGTCAGACACGACTGAAGCAACTTAGCATGCATGTTGAGGTAGGTTCCTTCTATGCCCATTTTTTGAAAAGCTTTAACCATAAATTAATGCTGAATTTTGTCAAAGATTTCCTCTGCATCTATTGAGATTATCATATGATTTTTATCTTTCAATTTGTTAGTATGGTGTATCACATTGATTGATTTGCATATATTGAAGAATACTTGCATCCCTGGGATAAATCCAACTTGATCATGGTGTATGAGTTTTTTGATGTGTTGCTGAATTCTGTTTGCTAAAATTTTATTGGGGATTTTTGCATCTATGTTCATCAGTGATATCGGCCTGTAGTTTACCTTTTTGTGTTGTCTTTGTCTGGGATTGGTATCAAGGTGATGGTGGCCTCATAGAATGAGCTTGGAAGTGTTCCTTCCTCTGCAATTTTTTTGAAAGAGTTTTAGAAGGAGAAGCATTAGCTCTTCTCTAGATGTTTGATACAATTCTCTGTCCTGTGAAGCCATCTGGTCCTGGGATTCAGTTTTTTGGGAGATGTTTGATCACAGCTTCAATTTCAGTGCTTGTAATTGGGTTATTCATAATTTCTATTTCTTCCTGGTTCAGTAGTGGAAGATTGAACTTTTCTAAGAATCTGTCCATTTCTTCCAGGTTATCCATTTTATTTCCATACAGTTGTACAGAATAGTCTCATAATCCTTTGTATTTCTGCTTGTCTGTTGTAACTTTCCTTTTTCATTTCCAATTTTGTTGATTTGATTCTTCTCTCTTTTTTTCCTGATGAGTCTGGCTAAAGGTTTGTCAATTTTGTTTATTCTCTCGAAGAACCAGCTTTTAGTTCTATTAATCTTCACTATTGTTTGTTTCATTTATTTTTCATTTACTTCTGCTCAGATCTTTATGATTTCTTTCCTTCTACTAATTTTGGGTTTTTTTGTTCTTCTTTTTTCAGTTGTTTGAGGTGTAAAGTTAGGTTGTCTATTGAATGTTTTTATTTTTTCTTGAGGTAGGATTGTATTGCTACTAACTTCTCTCCCAGAACTGCCCTTGCTACATCCAGTAGGCTTTGAGTTGTTGTGTTTTCATTGTCATTTGTTTCTTGACATTTTTAAATTTACCTTTTGATTTCTTCAGTAACCAGTTGGCTTTTAGAAATGTGTTTTTTAATCTCTATTTTTTTGTGTTTCTTATAGTTTTTTTTTTTTTTTTTTCTTGTAATTGATATCTAGTCTCATAGTCTCATATCTAGTCTCTTCCCTGTGGTCAGAGGACCTACTTCATATGATTTCAGTTTTCTTAAATTTACTGAGGTTTGATCTGTGACCCAAGTTGTGGTCTATCCTGGAGAATGTTCCATGTGCACTTGAGAAGGTATATTCTTCTGCATTTGGATGGAATGTCCTGAAGATATCAATGAGATTCATCTCATCTAATGTATCATTTAAGACTTGTGTTTCCTTATTAATTTTATGTTTTCATGGTCTGGCCATTGGTGTGAGTGGGGTGTTAAAGTCTCCTCCTATTATTGTGTTACTGTCAGTTTCTTCTTTTATGTCTGTTGGTGTTTGTCTTACATATTGAGGTGCTCCTATGTTGGGTGCACAGATATTTATAATTGTTATGTCTTCCTCTTGGATTGATCCCTTGATCATTGTGTAGTGTCCTTCCTTATCTCTTGAAATCTTCTTTAAGTTCTGTTTTGTCCAATATGAGGATTGCTACTCCAGCTTTCTTTTGCTTCCCATTTGCATGGAATATATTTTTCCATCCTCTCACCTCAGTCTATATGTGTCTTGACGTCTGAAGTGGGTTTCTTGTAGACAGCATATATACGGGTCTTGTTTTGGTATTCATGCAGCCAGTCTGTGTCTTTAGGTTGGAGCATTTAATCCATTTACAGTTAGAGTAATTATTGATATATATGTTCCTATTGCCATTTTCTTAATTGTTTGGGGTTGATTTTGTAGATCTTTTTTCTTCTCTTGCATTTCTTGACTATATGAGTCTCTTTAACATTTGCTGTCAAGCTTGTTTGGTGGTACTGAATTCTCTTAACTTTTGCTTGTCTGAAAAATCTTTTATTTCTCCATAAATTTTGAATGAGATCCTTGCCAGGTACAGTAATCTTGACTGTAGATTTTTCCCTTTCAGTACTTTAAATATATCCTGCCATTCCCTTCTGGCCTTCAGAGTATCTGCTGAAAGATCAGCTGTTAAACATATGGGGTTTCCCTTGTTACTTCTCCCTTGCTGCTTTTAATTTCTTTGTGTTTAGTCTTTGTTAGCTTGATTAGTATGTGTCCTGGCATGTTTCTCCTTGGGTTTATCCTGTATGGACTCTTTGTTCTTCTTGGACTTAGTTGACTATTTCCTATTCCATGTTGGGGGAAATTTTCAACTACATTCTCTTCAAAAATCTTCTCCTACCCTTTCTTTTTCTCTTCTTCTTCTGGGACCCCTATAAATTGAATATTGGTGTGTTTGATATTGTCCCAGAGGTCTCTGAGATTATCCCCAGTTCTTTTCATTCTTTTTACTTTATTCTGCTCTTCAGAAGTTATTTCCACCATTTTACCTTCAAGCTCACTGATTTGTTCTTCTGCTTCAGATATTCTGCTACTGATTCCTTCTAGAGTATTTTTAATTTTAGTCATTGTGCTGTTTGCCTCTGTATGTTTATTCTTTAATTCTTCTAGTTCTTTTTAATTGATTCTTGCATTTTCTCCATTTGCTTTCAAGGTTTTTGATCATCTTTACTGACATTATTCTGAATTCTTTTTCAGGTAGTTTGCCTATTTACTCTTCATTTATTTGTTCTTCTGTGTTTCTAGTTTGTTCCTTCATTTGTGTAGTATTTCTCTGACTTTTCATTATTCTTTTTTTTTTTTTTTAATTGTGTTTTAGGTCTCCTTTTCCTAGGCTTCAAAATTGAATTCTTTCATCCTTTTGGTTTCCGCTCTCTTAAGGTTGGTCCAGTGATTTGTGTAAGCTTCATATAGGGTGGGAGAAGGAAATGGCAACCCACTCCAGTACTCTTGCCTGGTAAATCCCATGGATGGAGAAGCCTGGTAAGCTGCAGTCCATGGGGTTGCTAAGAGTCAGACACGACTCAGTGAATTCACTTTCACTTTCATGCATTGGGGAAGGAAATGGCAACCCACTCCAGTGTTCTTGCTTGGAGAATCCCAGGGACAGAGGAGCCTAGTGGGCTGCCATCTATGGGGTCGCACAGAGTCAGACACAACAGAAGTGACTTAGCAGAAGCATAAAGGGTGAGATTTGTGCTGAGTTTTTGTTTGTTTGTTTGTTTGTTTTTCCTCTGATGAACAAGGCTCAGTGAGGTAGTAATCATGTCTGCTGATGATTGGGTTTGTATTTTTGTTTTATTTGTTGTTTAGATGAGGCATCTTTCACAGAGTGCTACAAGTGGTTGAGTGATGCCCAGTCTTGTATTCAAATGGTTTCCTTTGTGTGAGTTTTATCTGATACTCCCTAGGGTTAGTTCTCTCATAGTCTAGGGTCTTAGAGTCAGTGCTCTCATTCCAAAGGCTCAGGGCTTGAGTTCTGGTCAGGAACAAAGATTCCACAAGTGGCTTGTTATGGCATTAGGTGAGATTAAAACAAATACTGAAAATGAGAACCAAAGATGAATGCTAGACAAATGGCAATTAAAAAAATCAGGCAATTAATAATTAAAATAATGGAATATGCACATATACATCTACACCCATGAACAAAGTCAAAACAGTCCAACAAATATAAAGTACAGTAGATTGACCCAATGAAAAAAAGAAATCAAAAATTATATTTACCAGTTAAGAAGAAAACTAATGAAAGCACAAACTGGAAAACAAAACTAAAGGAAGTAATTAGCTTCCAATTAAAATAAGTAAATTTATATTCATAAATAAATAAAAGTACTACACATTAAAAAAAGAAATAAAGTGCACACAAAAAAAAAAAGCTAAAGGAAAGTGGCAAGTGGGGAATAAAGCAATGAAAACAAAACTAAGAAATACGTTGAGACAAAAGAAAAGAAACAAAGAATAGATATGTAAAGTTAAAAAGAGGTAGATGAAGATTTATATACATTAAAGATTAACTGCAAGGGGGAAAAACTGTAGGAAAGGCAAACAAAGGGATAAATGCAGAAAATATATAATAGGTTTAAAAAATTAAAATTATAAAAAAGAAACGAAACACAATTTGAAGCTAAACAATTGGATTATGGTGTGATGAGCCTAAAACATTGCTAGGAGGGAAACATAACAGAGTATATATATTTTTAAAAGAAGAAAGATAAAAATTAGTGACTTAAACTTTCATGTAAAAAAAGTAAGAAAAACAAGGTAAATTAAAAAAGCAAAAAATTTAAATTTAAAAATAATAAGGATGACAGAAATCATTAAAATAAAGGCAAGTGAAATATCCAGAAAGTAAAGACAAAAAATCACTACCCATTTGAAATATTATTGAATTATCTTTCAAAGATTGGAATCAAACTACCAGAAAGCAAGCAATTCCACCCATGCATGTATAAACTAAAAAAAAAAAAAAAAAAAAAGTGTATGAGAATATGTATTAATGTCATACAAAATCTGGAAATGAAATGATAACCAATATAACAATAGACAACTAATCATAAAATATTGCTGGAATGGAATACTTCACTGAAATTTATTAAGAAGATAAAGAACTACTGCTGTGAACAAGGATATAGATGAATCTTATGCAAATTGCGTTGAGCAGAAGAAGTCAAATACAAATTGATACATAGTATATTACAGAGTCCCATTTTACCACATCAAAAATAGGTTTAGGCAGTTGATGTTGATTGAAATCATAAAAATGGTAACCTCTGGAAAGAATTAATAGCAAGGAGCAGAAAAGAGCATTCAGAGGTATTAAAAATATTCTGTACTTAACCTGTGGCTGTTTCATAGATTCTTGTGTATGTGTGCATGTGTATTTCAATAGGTGTAACTTACTGAAAATTTTACTAAGATCAGATTAGTCACGTGATAAAAATTGAAAAGTGCTGTGAAAATATATGCAATCTACTGTTGAGGATCCAAGCCATTTAATATACTATTCATAGAATTATAAATTAAAGAGTGTTTTCTAGGGGGCATGTGATATTACACATGAAGAATAAAATGTGTGGATTCTTTTTTAAAAATAGTCACTTCAAAATATTTATCCTCAGGCAACAATGAAAGAAGTGTGGTCATATTTATAGAAAAGTGATTGTGTTAATGAATAATATTAGCAGTAAAAAGGAGAATTTCATTAAAAAGTACATTTGAATTAAAAATAGGATCCTATGTAAAGAAATACAAACAGCCTATCACCAATGAGAAAAGAAAGCTTTGGTTCAAGAGGTTGTTGATACATTTTTTTCATCTATTTCTTCCATTACCTTGTAACTTGTGAGATTAGAAAAGGCAGGCAAGGGAGACTATGAGTATCTCTGTTTGGTTTCTCGTTTATGTTTATTTTCTGATTATAATATATACTTTTAACCACCTTTTCTTGTACACCTGAGTGAAAGTCACTCAGTCATGTCTGACTCTTTGCGACCCCATGGACTGCACAGTCCATGGAATTTTCCACGCCACAATACTGGAGTGGGTAGCTTTTCCTTCTCCAGGGGATCTTACCAACCTAGGGATCAAACCCAGGTCTCCCACATTGCAGGCGGATTCTTTACCAGATGAGACTAAAAGTTGAGCTTTTAAAGCTGAGCCTTGTACACCCTAGCAGATTACAATTCCTCTTTTCAAATATAGCCCATTATGGCTCAGACAGTAAAGAATTCATCTGCAGTGTGGGAGACCTGGGTTCAGTCCCTGGGTTGGGAAGATTCCCTGGAGCAGGGCATGGCAACCCACTCCAGTATTCTTGCCTGGAGAATCCCCATGGACAGAGGAGCCTGGAAGGCTACAGTCCATGGGGTCACAAAAAATTGGACATGACTGAGCAGCTAAACACAACACAGCACCATAAATCTAGTCTTTTGGAGTAGGAGGAAGTCAAGACATCATTATATTTTTCAATAATATTTCATGACAGGAAGGAAAAATATAATTTTGAAGGCATTTGAAATCAATATGTTTTTCATTAAATATGCATTTTATAAAGTTGTTGAAATTTGAAAAATTATGTATAACATTAGCCTCAACTAATATCTCCCCTTTATACTTAATACATATTCAAACATTCTCAATGTTTTAGAGAAAATAAAAGGCTAATCAAAAAATGATATGAAAGCAGTCACTTAAAATTAATTTTTTTCTAAGAATATTAAAGATGTCTACAACATTAAACCAAGTTTTAAATTAGCCTAAACTGTGAGACCATATTTCTAATTTTGAAACAGCTTGATTCAAAGATATTTTATCTGGGGATAAAGCAGACAGTTTATAACAAAATCACAAAAAGTATGTAGTATTAAAATATAGGTATAGAAAAGGTAATAAGGCAAATTACATGGATAAAGGGAAAATTCATTGAATATCCTTTTAGAACTGAATAACAAAAAATGAATTGCATGTACTGTTTTGATATTATTCTTTTTAGATATTTGAGGATTATAATTTCCTAGTTATTATAGCTCTACAAATACTCACATCTTAGAAGGTTAAATACAGGTTTATCAAATATGAGACTGAGTTTATACCAATATTAAAAAAAAATTCAAACAACATATTTTCCTCCCTTTGTCCCTGAAACTGAATATTTATTTAGTGTAAAATAAATATTTCATGCTAATTATATAGTTTTTGGAAATACCATCACAAACCAACTACAGAATTCTATAAGCCTGGCACCATGAGACAGCTACATTTTATCTAATACCACTTAGGTTAAAACACTGACTCTTACAGATGCACATAATGTACAGATATAATGCTCACTCAACAAATATTTGTTGAATGTCTAAATCAAAACAGATACTCTCTGGCTGCTTGGAATACAACAGTAAGCAAAGCAAAGATCCCTCCTTTATGGAGTTACATTTTAGCAGAGTGACAAATAGTAAAGAATAAGCAAATGAATACAGAATACACTGAAAGGAAATATGGACAGAGGAAACCAGAAAAGAGGACTTGGCAGTCCTATCAGGGTGACTGGTGGTGGCAATATTAAATAGTAGTGAGGATACATTTTACTAAGAAAGTGAGATTTAAGCAAAGACTTCAAAGTGGCAAGACAGTTAGCTACTTAGATATCTGAAAGGAAATGATGCAGCCTGATGGAATAAATAAAGTGAACATTGTCAGTAAGGAACACTGGCATTAAAAGAAAAAAAACAAAAAAACACGAGGAGACCCATGTGACTTAGAGAAATGAGTGAGATGGAAAATCGTAGATGACACAGGATAGAGGATAAAAGGTAACTAGATCAGGTAGAATCTTTTAGGGAATTGTGACAACTTCAACTTCTACTTTGAGTAAAAAGGGAAGCCACTGTAAGATTTTGAGAAAAGGGTTAAGAAAATCTGAACTCTACTTAGAATGGATTGCCCTTGAGAGCTGTGTTGTGAATAGACAGAAGAGGAGTTGAGGGGTGCAAAAATGGAGGATTTAAGAAATTGACCATTGTCACTCAGTCGTGTCTAACTCTTTGTGGCCACATAGACTGTAGCCCACCAGGTTCCTCTGTCCATGGAATTTTCCAGGCAAGAATACTGGAGTGGGTTGCCATTTTCTGCTCCAGAGGATC
Organism: Bubalus bubalis; assembly: GCF_019923935.1. NCBI lineage: Eukaryota > Metazoa > Chordata > Mammalia > Artiodactyla > Bovidae > Bubalus > Bubalus bubalis. The sequence continues at coordinate 148,695,772 of NC_059157.1, read as the reverse complement.
TTCCCAGATACGGACAGAACCTGCATCTCTTGTGTTTCCTGCATTGGTAGGTGGATTCTTTACCAGTGCACCACCTGGGAAGCCCACTATTGAAAGGGTAACAGGCAGGAAGGCCAGGGGTCTCCAAACAGAGGAAATAGCCTGCGAGTGTCAGACATTTTTATCTCTCTTAAGGGGGAGGAGGAAACAAACTAGCGATATCTTTTTCCTTCTCTATACAAATTTAAAAGGAGGTTTCTCTTAAAATACTGTGTTGCCATAATGATACCTGGTTTCACCTGAAGTTAACTATTCTCAAACCTTGAGATAACCAATGCATTTTTCTTATGAAAATGTTTGGCTTAAGCTAATCACTGCAGATGGTGATTGCAGCCATGAAATTGAAAGACGCTTACTCCTTGGAAGGAAAGTTATGACCAACCTAGATAGCATATTCAAAAGCAGAGACATTACTTTGCCAACAAAGGTCCGTCTAGTCAAGGCTATGGTTTTTCCATGGTCATGTATGGATGCAAGAGTTGGACTGTGAAGAAAGCTGAGTGCAGAAGAATTCATGCTTTTGAACTGTGGTGTTGGAGAAGACTCTTGAGAGTTGGACTGCAAGGAGATCCAACCAGTCCATTCTAAAGGAGATCAGCCCTGGATGTTCTTTGGAAGGAATGATGGTGAGGCTGAAACTCCAATACTTTGGCCACCTCATGCGAAGAGTTGACTCATTGGAAAAGACTGATGCTGGGAGGGATTGGGGGCAGGAGGAAAAGGGGATGACGGGATGAGATGGCTGGATGGCATCACCGACTCGATGGACGTGAGTTTGAGTGAACTCCAGGAGATGGTGATGGACAGGGAGGCCTGGCATGCTGCGATTCATGGATTCGCAAAGAGTAGGACACGACTGAGCAACTGAACTGAACTGATGCTAATGTATCATGCATTTACTACAAACTCGGTCTTCAAGTCGGTTCTGCCAAATGGCTCAAACCAGTATGTTACTCAGATATTGTTTCCCTAATCTATGTAAACGAAACTATTTGTACGGTGATCTGCCCTTCTACAAGATTCAAGTTAATCATTTTATGGCCCAGGATGAACCCTTTGGTACCAAGATTACCCCAAAATGCATCTTATGGGTAAGGGGCCTGGTGCCATTCTGAGTTTTAAGACATTCCTTTCTTTTATTAACAGACTGCTAGTGACTATATAATATCCAGCTGAAGACTAGCAGGAGAGTACTCTTTCTGCTCCCTTCTGGTGCCTATGTCAGAAGCTTTCTCTATCTCCTTTATACTTTAATAAAATTTTATTACACAAAGCTCTGGGTGATCAAGCCTCATCTCTGGCCCTGGATTGAATTCTTCTCCTCCAGGGGCCAAGAATCCTGGTGTCTTTTTTCATTCAACAACAACCTTTCACTATTAAGAATACCATCTTAAAATTTCGCAATTTTTGACTCAAGAGATAAGAACATTTTTCGCATTTCTTGGTTTTCTCTCTCCCTCTTCATCATTCTCTGTTTTTCAATACATAAATAATTTACCATGCATAATTTTTTTAAGATGCTGCAAAGAATAATTAAGAATCTGAAATTCAAGGAAAGGCAGATGTGGGGGAAAAAAAGCAACATGCTTCTGCAAGTAGTTAATACAAAACTAAATTGCCCAGACAGTAAGAAAGACAAGAGTAAACAGACCTCAAAAAGTAATTAGGCAACTCTGCAGTTAAAAGACAAACTCTGACACCATGCAATTGTGACTCTACCTTAACTACAATAGAACTGTAGACAGTTTCCTGGCCTCCTCCTGTTCTAACATCTCCTGGGCTTCTCTATGCCAATTTAATACTATTTTATAGCAAAACACTATCACAGCAGCATATCACATATTTCCAGTGAAGCATCAAGCTTTTTAAAAAGTAGAGAAAACATTATATATGTAGGTGGAAATCCATTATTACTGAGCCAAATTAAAAGATGGGCATACTGTAATTTTCTGACACGGTAGGGACACTGTAGAAAAGAATCTCCCTTGAAGTGACATTTTCCTTTCTCTGTTACTGGCCATAAAGTGTACTTTCTAATTAAAACTTTTAAATGACTTATTTACTGAAATAAAAAAGTCCCTCTGTCAAAATTAATCCCATGCCTATTTACTACTTATTAATGTGAGGTCGTGAACCTGTTTGGCAGAAATAAAAATAAGATTAAATAGTCAAAATCTTAAAATACAGAGAAAAACTTCCATTTATGGTTGTTTGAATTTAGCTATCCCTCTATTATCATTGGGTTATGTTATAATGGTTTTAAAATACAAATGACTCTGTGGGTAAAGAATTGGCCTGCAATACAGGAAACACAAGAGGCTCAATTTCAATTCCTGAGTTGGGAAGTTTCCCTGGAGGAGGAAATGGCAACCCATCCAGTTTTCTTACCTGGAAAACTCCATAGACAGAGGAGCCTGGTGGGCTACAGCTCAAGGGTCTGTAAAGGTCACAAAGAGATGAACACGACTGAGTGACTAAGCACACATGCGTACTCTAAACCAGAAAAATCAGGGTTTTGGAAAAGAAATTTAAATTGATAGGAAGATTAAGAGGACTTTTTTCTTCAGGGAAATAGTCATTTGCCTGGCTAAAATATACTGATTAGTATTCTACTGTATGGCCTACTTGGTCATCTTAGATATTATTTTTTTGACAATAAAAAATGTGAGTTGCTACTCAGTGGGTTCTACATGCTTTAAAAATATATTGTGAGGTTACATCTGCCTGAGATAGTCTCTACATTGTTCATGGGTTTTGAATTGTCTAATCAGACAGATGGAAAAAATATCACCAGCTACAAGGACCTTTCTTCTTCTACAAACACAAGTAGGTACTTGCTATGCTTCTTTGCTAGAAGCTTGGAAAATGCTCTCCATCCATTTGAGCATTATAAGCAAAAGACTGCTGCTGCTACTGCTGAGTCGCTTCAGTCCTGTCCGACTGTGCGATATCGTAGACAGCAGCCCACCAGGCTCCCCTGTTCCCTGGGATTCTCCAGGCAAGAACACTGGAGTAGGTTGCCATTTCCTTCTCCAATTCATGAAAATGAAAAGTGAAAGTGAAGTCGCTCAGTCGTGCCCGACTCTTAGCGACCCCATGGACTGCAGCCTACCAGGCTCCTCCATCCATGGGATTTTCCAGGCAAGAGTACTGGAGTGGGGTGCCATTGCCTTCTCCAAGCAAAAAACTATTTGATATCAATAACAAGAAATTTCCATGATTGTCATATTGTTTCATATATAAATTTATCTCCTATTTGACAGAGTTTACTGCAATACCTTGTTGTTCTCATCCCTTCCTATGTATGACATGCCCCACCAAGCCCTCAATTTTACCTAAACTCAGCTTTTGCTTCTTTGTTGTTACATACACAAGTTTCATAACATGTCCCCATTGTGTGATATATTTAACTTTACAGAATATAATACTCACAATTCTCCCTTATCTTTTCCTAGGATCATTCTGAAAGTAAAAAAACAAACAAACAAAAAAAAAAAAAAACAAAAAAAAAAAAACAGAGTCCTCATTCTAGTGGTAAAACAGTTATGCTGCTAAGTCACTTTAGTCGTGTCCGACTCTGTGCGACCCCATAGACGGCAGCCCACTAGGCTCCTCTGTCCCTGGGATTCTCCAGGCAAGAATACTGGAGTGGGTTGCCATTTCCTTCTCCAATGCATGAAAGTGAAAAGTGAAAATGAAGTCTCTCGGTCGTCCCCAACTCTTAACGACACCAAGGACTGCAGCCTACCAGGCTCCTCTGTCCATGGGACTTTCCAGGCAAGAGTACTGGAGTGGGGTGCCATTGCCTTCTCTGTAAAACAGTTATAGACTTAGTTTAAAATTTTAGTTCAGAAAGCTATCCAACAGAACATCACCTTGCTCACAAAGCATTTCAATTACAAGTGACTAGTGTCATGAATATTTTAGAGTAAAATGTTCTTTACAAAGGAAACTGATGTATACATGTGTGTGTGTATTCATGCACAATATGGAGATGGTATAAAAGGTAAGAAGGTAGATAGCTAGAGTTGTTTTGCCCAATAAATGATTCTCAGACATAATACATATATTGCAAAACATATGTACCATTCTTTTCTATCTCCACCTCTCTCTAATAAACTTAAACTTTTTTCTTTTTCAATAGTTTTGGATTAATAGGAAAATTATAAAGTTAGTACAGAAAGTTCTCTCATATCCTAGACCTAGTTTCCATATATTTTTAGCATCATATGGTAATAAGATATATTTCTCACAGTGAATAACCAATACTGCTACATTATGCTTAATCAAAATTCAAACTTTATTAAACTCTCTTTAGCTTTTTTTTTTTTTTAATCCTTTTTCAGCATCTCATTCTGGATACCACATTACATTTAGTCTGCATGCCTCCTTAGGCTTTTTCTGGCTTTGAAAATTTCTCAGAAATTCCTTTTTATTGATGACCATGACAATTTCGAGGTGTACTATTCAAGTATTTTGCAGAATGCCCCTCAAGTGAGATTTGTCTGATGCTTTTCTAATGATTAGACTGACTTTTTGTGTTTTTGACAGGAAAACCACAGAGATTAAGTGCATCCCACATCTTGTCATATTCAGGATATATATTATCAAAATGACTTATTACTGCTGATGTTAACCTTGATCACCTGGCCAAGGTGATATTTGTTCAGTTTCAATAATGTAAAGTTACTCTTTTTGTTCACTCTTTCCATACTGAACTCTTCAGAAGGATGTTACCATGTGCATCCCTCACTTGAAGGGTGGGGAGTTAGGTTCCACATCCTTGAGGGTAGATGATCTGTAATTCTTTGTAATTCTTCTGCATAGTTTTTTTTTTTTCTAATTTCTCCCATTTTTCATTTACTCAAAATCTGTTCATATTCATATAAATATGGGCTAATAGGAATTTATTTTGAATTATAATCCAACAGCACTTTATTTTGTTGCTCTCATTGGGAGTTTTTCAGTTGACACTTGTGTTCTTTTCTTATATCTCCACATTATGAAGATTTATGTTTGGTTTTGATTTTAGGTGCTTTGGGTTTGTTGCTTTGATTTGCTGCTGTTGCTGTATAATGAATTGACTTTCCTGCACTACAAGATGCTCCAGACTTATTGTATATATCTTGCCCAAACTTGGAATCAGCCATTTTACCAAGGAGCCCTGATTCATTTTATTGGGAAAGCGGGAAAGTTTGGGTGCTATGTGTGGCAATTTGATACTATGCCACTAGGCTCTCTGAGATTACAAAGCAAAATACATTTGTATATATTAAGCCATGCATATTTACATATCTATAAATATCCATATATGTTATCAGCTGTATTTATATTGTAGTAAACATTCTGATCTCTCCAACTCTAAGCCATAATCACATGTATTGCTCTAGTCTCTTCCTCTTACTGCTCTGTAACTCCCCACTTTAATAAGGAGAAACCTGGCTCCTGCCATCTGCCATCTACTTATATTATTTTTCAATTCCAGTAGATGTGTATAGTTATTTCAAAATATTTAAATTGTACTCCTGTGGGAAACAACATCATCAACTAGAATACAGAACACATTTTCTTTTGCCTTTAGCCTTAGACTTTATTCACTTACAGAGTTATTTAGGTCAACACCTTGTTTCTCCATCCTTTTAAGTGAAAAAATTTTCATACAATAGTTCAATTCTTTTTTTTTTTTTTTTTACATTCTGCATTTCATCTTGGGATGGATAGAGCTTTTAAAATATTTTTTAAAGTTATAACTTTAGGGTTCAGTCCCTGTACATTGCTGGATATATACTTCTTACTCTCCCCACCAAGCACAGAATCAAATGGCATTAATTCCACCCATATTAGAAACTAGCTCTTAGAATGTCCACTGGACTCTTCCATCTCACTTTAAAACCCTAACAGTAGAGAGTTTTAAACCTTTTATTTTTTATACATAAATTTTTTATTCATTCCCTGAGAGCTAACCTATAAAAAATTCTTGTCTTGCTGTTTTCCACTTCATGTTCCTTTTCCTAGCTTCCAAGTCCCTATTTGATTGAGCTCAAACAAAAATGACTAAAAATCTGCATACATTTTGATTGCAGTTCTTTCAATTGATAAACATCACAGAAGAGTGAGAATTTCCATTTTACACTATCATATGTGTACGATATCATGGGTATATTGTATTCTACTATGTAAAACATGAGACTAAATAGAGAGTTGATGTAAAGCAGGCACAATATATTGATGAATCAAACCGCCTTTCACAAACTATTTATATTTGGGCCTAAAATATAACTTTTTTTTTTTTTTTAATCTAAGACTCTGTGTCTTCAAGATAGCTATGCCACATTAATTTACTCTTTTACAAATATAGGTATGCTTAGCTCATTTACTCACATATTTTATAGAAATTGCATGCCAAAAAAATCTTTATTTTAAGCACATTCAGATGAGATTAGATCAGATCAGTCGCTCAGTCTTGTCCGACTCTTTGCAACCCCATGAATTGCAGCACGCCAGGCCTCCCTGTCCATCACCAACTCCCGGAGTTCACTCAGACTCATGTCCATCAAGTCAGTGATACCATCCAGCCATCTCATCCTCTGTCGTCCCCTTCTCCTCTTGCCCCCAATCCCTTCCAGCATCAGAGTCTTTTCCAATGAGTCAACTCTTCCCATGAGGTGGCCAAAGTACTGGAGTTAACCAGAACTCCTTGCAGTCCAAGGGACACTCAAGAGTCTTCTCCAACACCATAGTTCAAAAGCATCAATTCTTCAGTGCTCAGCCTTCTTCACAATCCAACTCTCACATCCATACATGACCACAGCAAAAATCATAGCCTTGACTAGACGAACCTTCGTTGGCAAAGTAATGTCTTTGCTTTTGAATATGCTATCTAGGTTGGTCATAACTTTCCTTCCAAGGAGTAAGAGTCTTTTAATTTCATGGCTGCAGTCACCATCTGCAGTGATTTTGGAGCCCAGAAAAATAAAGTCTGACACTGTTTCCACTGTTTCCCCATCTATTTCCCATGAAGTGATGGGACCGGATGCCATGATCTTCGTTTTCTGAATGTTGAGCTTTAAGTCAACTTTTTCGCTGTTCTCTTTCACCTTCATCAAGAGGCTTTTGAGTTCCTCTTCACTTTCTGCCATTAGGGTGGTGTCATCTGCATATCTGAGGTTACTGATATTTCTCCCGGCAATCTTGATTCCAGCTTGTGTTTCTTCCAGCCCAGCATTTCTCATGATGTACTCTGCCTAGAAGTTAAATAAACAGGGTGACAATGTACAGCCTTGACATACTCCTTTTCCTATTTGGAACCAGTGTGTTGGTCCATGTTTAGTTCTAACTGTTCCTTCCTGACCTGCATACAGATTTCTCAAGAAGCAGATCAGGTGGTCTGGTATTCCAATCTCTTTCAGAATTTTCCACAGTTTATTGTGATCCACACAGTCAAAGGCTTTGGCATAGTCAATAAAGCAGAAATAGATGTTTTTCTGGAACTCTCTTGCTTTTTCCATGATCCAGCGGATATTGGCAATTTGGTCTCTGGTTCCTCTGCCTTTTCTAAAACCAGCTTGAACATCAGGAAGTTCACAGTTCACATATTGCTGAAGCCTGGCTTGGAGAACTTTGAGCATTACTTTACTAGCGTGTGAGATGAGTGCAATTGTGCAGTAGTTTGAGCATTCTTTGGCATTGCCTTTCTTTGGAATTGGAATGAAAACTGACCTTTTCCAGTCCTGTGGTCACTGCTGAGTTTTCCAAATTTGCTGGCATATTGAGTGCACCACTTTCACAGCATCATCTTTCAGGATTTGTAATAGCTCAACTGGAATCCTATCACCTCCACTAGTTTTGTTCATAGTGATGCTTTCTTTTTTTTTTTTTTTTTAATAAAATAAAAAGATTTTTCTTTTATTTCTTTTTTTTTTTAACTTTACAAAATTGTATTAGTTTTGCCAAATATCAAAATGAATCCACCACAGGAATACATGTTTTCCCCATCCTGAACCCTCCTCCCTCCTCCCTCCCCATTCCATCCCTCTGGGTCGTCCCAGTGCACTAGCCCCAAGCATCCAGTATCGTGCATTGAACCTGGACTGGCAACTCATTTCATACATGATATTTTACATGTTTCAATGCCATTCTCCCAAATCTTCCCACCCTCTCCCTCTCCCACAGAGTTCATAAAACTCTTCTATACATCAGTGTCTCTTTTGCTGTCTCGTACACAGGGTTATTCTTACCATCTTTCTAAATTCCATATATATGCATTAGTATACTGTATTGGTGTTTTTCTTTCTGGCTTACTTCACTCTGTATAATAGGCTCCAGTTTCATCCACCTCATTAGAACTGATTCAAATGGATTCTTTTTAATGGCTGAGTAATACTCCATTGTGTATATGTACCACAGCTTTCTTATCCATTCATCTGCTGATGGAAATCTAGGTTGCTTCCATGTCCTGGCTATTTTATAAACAGTGCTGCGATGAACATTGGGGTACACGTGTCTCTTTCCCTTCTGGTTTGCTCAGTGTGTATGCCCAGCAGTGGGATTGCTGGATCATAAGGCAGTTCTATTTCCAGTTTTTTAAGGAATTGCCACACTGTTCTCCATAGTGGCTGTGCGAGTTTGCATTCCCACCAACAGTGTAAGAGGGTTCCCTTTTCTCCACACCCTCTCCAGTATTTATTACTTGTAGACTTCTGGATCACAGCCATTCTGACTGGTGTGAAATGGTACCTCATAGTGGTTTTGATTTGCATTTCTCTGATAATGAGTGATGTTGAGCATTTTTTCATGTGTTTGTTAGCCATCTGTATGTCTTCTTTGGCGAAATGTCTATTTAGTTCTTTGGCCCATTTTTTGATTGGGTCATTTATTTTTCTGGAGTTGAGCTGTAGGAGTTGCTTGTATATGCTCGAGATTAGTTGTTTGTCAGTTGCTTCATTTGCTATTATTTTCTCCCATTCTGAAGGCTGTCTTTTCACCTTGCTAATAGTTTCCTTTGATGTGCAGAAGCTTTTAAGTTTAATTAGGTCCCATTTGTTTATGTTTGTTTTTATTTCCAATATTCTGGGAGGTGAGTCATAGAGGATCCTGCTGTAATGTATGTCAGAGAGTGTTTTGCCTATGTTCTCCTCTAGGAGTTTTATAGTTTCTGGTCTTACGTTGAGATCTTTGATCCATTTTGAGTTTATTTTTGTGTATGGTGTTAGAAAGTGTTCTAGTTTCATTCTTTTACAAGTGGTTGACCAGATTTCCCAGCACCACTTGTTAAAGAGATTGTCTTTAATCCATTGTATATTCTTGCCTCCTTTGTCAAAGATAAGGTGTCCATATGTGCATGGATTTATCTCTGGGCTTTCTATTTTGTTCCATTGATCTATATTTCTGTCTTTGTGCCAGTACCATACTGTCTTGATAACTGATGTTATCGTGGCTTTGTAGTAGAGCCTGAAGTCAGGTAGGTTGATTCCTCCAGTTCCAGTCTTCTTTCTCAAGATCGCTTTGGCTATTCGAGGTTTTTTGTATTTCCATACAAATTGTGAAATTACTTGTTCTAGCTCTGTGAAAAATACTGTTGGTAGCTTGATAGGGATTGCATTGAATCTATAAATTGCTTTGTGTAGTATACTCATTTTCACTATATTGATTCTTCCAATCCATGAACATGGTATATTTCTCCATCTATTAGTGTCCTCTTTGATTTCTTTCACCAGTGTTTTATAGTTTTCTATATATAGGTCTTTAGTTTCTTTAGGTAGATATATTCCTAAGTATTTTATTCTTTCCGTTGCAATGGTGAATGGAATTGTTTCCTTAATTTCTCTTTCTGTTTTCTCATTATTAGTGTATGGGAATGCAAGGGATTTCTGTGTGTTGATTTTATATCCTGCAACTTTACTATAGTCATTGATTAGTTCTAGTAATTTTCTGGTGGAATCTTTAGGGTTTTCTTTGTAGAGGATCATGTCATCTGCAAATAGTGAGAATTTTACTTCTTCTTTTCCAATTTGGATTCCTTTTATTTCTTTTTCTGCTCTGATTGCTGTGGCCAAAACTTCCAAAACTATGTTGAATAGTAATGGTGAAAGTGGGCACCCTTGTCTTGTTCCTGACTTTAGAGGAAATGCTTTCAATTTTTCACCATTGAGGATAATGTTTGCTGTGGGTTTGTCATATATAGCTTTGATTATGTTGAGGTATGTTCCTTCTATTCCTGCTTTCTGGAGAGTTTTGATCATAAATGGATGTTGAATTTTGTCAAAGGCTTTCTCTGCATCTATTGAGATAATCATATAGTTTTTATTTTTCAATTTGTTAATGTGGTGTATTACATTGATTGATTTGCAGATATTGAAGAATCCTTGCATCCCTGGGATAAAGCCCACTTGGTCATGGTGTATGATCTTTTTAATGTGTTGTTGGATTCTGATTGCCAGAATTTTGTTAAGGATTTTTGCATCTATGTTCATCAGTGATATTGGCCTGTAGTTTTCTTTTTTTGTGGGATCTTTGTCAGGTTTTGGTATTAGGGTGATGGTGGCCTCATAGAATGAGTTAGGAAGTTTACCATCCTCTGCAATTTTCTGGAAGAGTTTGAGCAGGATAGGTGTTAGCTCTTCTCTAAATTTTTGGTAGAATTCAGCTGTGAAGCCATCTGGACCTGGGCTTTTGTTTGCTGGAAGATTTTTGATTACAGTTTCAATTTCCGTGCTTGTGATGGGTCTGTTACGATTTTCTATTTCTTCCTGGTCGAGTTTTGGAAAGTTTTACTTTTCTAAGAATTTGTCCATTTCTTCCACGTTGTCCATTTTATTGGCATATAATTGTTGATAGTAGTCTCTTATGATCCTTTGTATTTCTGTGTTGTCTGTTGTGATCTCTCCATTTTCATTTCTGATTTTATTGATTTGATTTTTCTCCCTTTGTTTCTTGATGAGTCTGGCTAATGGTTTGTCAATTTTATTTATCCTTTCAAAGAACCAGCTTTTGGCTTTGTTGATTTTTGCTATGGTCTCTTTTGTTTCTTTTGCATTTATTTCTGCTCTAATTTTTAAGATTTCTTTCCTTCTACTAACCCTGGGGTTCTTCATTTCTTCCTTTTCTAGTTGCTTTAGGTGTAGAGTTAGGTTATTTATTTGACTTTTTTCTTGTTTCTTGAGGTGTGCCTGTATTGCTATGAACTTTCCCCTTAGGACTGCTTTTACAGTGTCCCACAGGTTTTGGGTTGTTGTGTTTTCATTTTCATTCTTTTCTATGCAAATTTTGATTTCTTTTTTGATTTCTTCTGTGATTTGTTGGTTATTCAGCAGCGTGTTGTTCAGCCTCCATATGTTGGAATTTTAATAGTTTTTCTCCTGTAATTGAAATCTAATCTTACTGCATTGTGGTCAGAAAAGATGCTTGGAATGATTTCTATTTTTTTGAATTTACCAAGGCTAGCTTTATGGCCCAGGATGTGATCTATCCTGGAGAAGGTTCCATGTGCACTTGAGAAAAAGGTGAAATTCATTGTTTTGGGATGAAATGTCCTATAGATATCAATTAAGTCTAACTGGTCTATTGTATCGTTTAAAGTTTGTGTTTCCTTGTTAATTTTCTGTTTAGTTGATCTATCCATAGGTATGAGTGGGGCATTAAAGTCTCCCACTATTATTGTGTTATTGTTAATTTCTCCTTTCATACTCGTTAGCATTTGTCTTACATATTGTGGTGCTCCCGTGTTGGGTGCATATATATTTATAATTGTTATATCTTCTTCTTGGATTGATCCTTTGATCATTATGTAGTGACCATCTTTGTCTCTTTTCACAGCCTTTGTTTTATAGTCTATTTTATCTGATATGAGTATTGCTACTGCTGCTTTCTTTTGGTCCCTATTTGCATGGAAAATCTTTTTCCAGCCCTTCACTTTCAGTCTGTATGTGTCCCCTGTTTTGAGGTGGGTCTCTTGTAGACAACATATGTAGGGGTCTTGTTTTTGTATCCATTCAGCCAGTCTTTGTCTTTTGGTTGGGGCATTCAATCCATTTACGTTTAAGGTAATTACTGATAAGTATGATCCCGTTGCCATTTACTTTATTGTTTTGGGTTCGAATTTATACACCGTTTTTGTGTTTCCTGTCTAGAGAATATCCTTTAGTATTTGTTGGAGAGCTGGTTTGGTGGTGCAGAATTCTCTCAGCTTTTGCTTGTCTGAAAAGCTTTTGATTTCTCCTTCATACTTGAATGAGATCCTTGCTGGGTACAATAATCTGGGCTGTAGGTTATTTTCTTTCATCATTTTAAGTATGTCTTGCCATTCCTTCCTGTCTTGAAGAGTTTCTATTGAAAGATCAGCTGTTATCCTTATGGGAATCCCCTTGTGTGTTATTTGTTGTTTTTCCTTTGCTGCTTTTAATATTTGTTCTTTGTGTTTGATCTTTGTTAATTTGATTAATATGTGTCTTGGGGTGTTTCGCCTTGGGTTTATCCTGTTTGGGACTCTCTGGGTTTCTTGGACTTGGGTGATTATTTCCTTCCCCATTTTAGGGAAGTTTTCAACTATTATCTCCTCAAGTATTTTCTCATGGTCTTTCTTTTTGTCTTCTTCTTCTGGGACCCCTATGATTCGAATGTTGTAGCATTTAATATTGTCCTGGAGGTCTCTGAGATTGTCCTCATTTCTTTTAATTCATTTTTCTTGTATCCTCTCTCATTCATTTATTTCTAGCATTCTATCTTCTAATTCACTAATCCTATCTTCTGCCTCTGTTATTCTACTATTTGTTGCCTCCAGAGTGTTTTTAATTTCACTTATTGCATTATTCATTATATATTGACTCTTTTTTATTTCTTCTAAGTCCTTGTTAAACCTTTCTTGCATCTTCTCAATCCTTGTCTCCAGGCTATTTATCTGTGATTCCATTTTAATCTCAAGATTTTGGATCAATTTCACTATCATTATTTGGACTTCTTTATCAGGTAGATTCCCTATCTCTTCCTCTTTGGTTTGGTTTGGTGGGCATTGATCCTGTTCATTTATCTGCTGGGTATTCCTGTCTCTTCATCTTGTTTAAATTGCTGAGTTTGGAGTGTCCTTTCTGTATTCTGGCAGTTTGTGGAGTTCTCTTTATTGTGGCGTTTCCTCTCTGTGTGTGGGTTTGTACAGGTGGCTTGTCAAGGTTTCCTGCTTAGGGAAGCTTGTGTCGGTGTTCTGGTGGGTGGAGCTGTATTTCTTCTCTCTTCTCATACCTCTGTCAGACCTTCCATGTCGGCCGGCGTCCATAGTGATGCTTTCTAAGGCCCACTTGACTTCACATTCCAGGATGTCTGGCTCTAGGTCAGTGATCACACCATCGTGATTATCTGGGTTGTGAAGTTCTTTTTTGTACAGTTCTTCTGTGTATTCTTGCCATCTCTTCTTAATATCTTCTGCTTCTGTTAGGTCCATACCATTTCTGTCCTTTATCGAGCCCATCTTTGCATGAAATGTTCCTTTGGTATCTCTGATTTTCTTGAAGAGATCTCTAGTCTTTCCCATTCTGTTGTTTTCCTCTATTTCTTTGCATTGATTGCTGAAGAAGGCTTTCGTATCTCTTCTTGCTATTCTTTGGAACTCTGCATTCAGATCTTTATATCTTTCCTTTTCTACTTTGCTTTTTGCTTCCCTTCTTTTCACAGGTATTTTTAAGGCCTCCCCAGACAGCCATTTTGCTTTTTTGCATTTCATTTCCATGGGGATGGTCTTGATCCCTGTCTCCTGTACAATGTCATGAATCTCATTTCATAGTTCATCAGGCACTCTATCTATCAGATCTAGCCCCTTAAATCTATTTCTCACTTCTACTGTATAATCATAAGGGATTTGATTTAGGTCATACCTGAATGGTCTAGTGGTTTTCCCTACTTTCTTCAATTTAAGTCTGAATTTGGCAGTAAGGAGTTCATGGTCTGAGCCACAGTCAGCTCCTGGTCTTGTTTTTGCTGACTGTATAGAGCTTCTCCATCTTTGGCTGCAAAAAATATAATCAATCTGATTTTGGTGTTGACCATCTGGTGATATCCATGTATAGAGTCTTCTCTTGGGTTGTTGGAAGAGGGTGTTGGTTATGACCAGTGCATTTTCTTGGCAAAACTCTATTAGATTTTGCCCTGCTTCATTCCATATTCCAAGGCCAAATTTGCCTGTTACTCCAGGTGTTTCTTTACTTCCTATTTTTGCATTCGAGTCCCCTATAATGAAAAGGACATCTTTTTGGGGTGCTAGTTCTAAAAGGTCTTGTAGGTCTTCATAGAACCATTCTACTTCAGCTTCTTCAGCATTACTCGTTGGGGCATAGACTTGGATTACTGTGATAATGAATGGTTTGCCTTGGAAATGAACAGAGATCGTTCTGTCGTTTTTGAGATTGCATCCAAGTACTGCATTTTTGAATCTTTTTTTGACCATGATGACTACTCCATTTCTTCTGAGGAATTCCTGCCCGCAGTAGTAGATATAATGGTCATCTGAATTAAATTCACCCATTCCAGTCCATTTCAGTTCTCTGATTCCTAGAATGTCGACATTCACTCTTGCCATCTCTCAGTTGACTACTTCCAATTTGCCTTGATTCATGGACCTGACATTCCAGGTTCCTATGCAATATTGCTCTTTACAGCATCAGACCTTGCTTCTATCACCAGTCACATCCACAGCTGGGTATTCTTTTTGCTTTGGCTCCATCCCTTCATTCTTTCTGGAGTTATTTCTCCACTGATCTCCAGTAGCATATTGGGCACCTACTGACCTGGGGAGTTTGTCTTCAGTATCCTATCATTTTGCCTTTTCATACTGTTCATGGGGTTCTCAAGGCAAGAATACTGAAGTGGTTTGCCATTCCGTTCTCCAGTGGACGACATTCTGTCAGATCTCTCTACCATGACCCGACCATCTTGGGTTGCCCCGCGGGCATGGCCTTAGTTTCATTGAGTTAAACAAGGCTGTGGTCGTAGTGTGATTAGATTGACTATTTTTCTGTGAATATGGTTTCAGTGTGTCTGCCCTCTGATGCCTTTTTGCAACACCTACCGTCTTACTTGGGTTTCTCTTACCTTGGGCGTGAGGTATCTCTTCACGGCTGCTCCAGCAAAGCGCAGCCAATGCTCATTAAAATTTACCAGTTTTGTTATCAGGAATATAAAATCTTTACAATCTGCCTCACATGTTGATGAATGTAGACAGAGACTAATTAGGTGATATGCTTAAATGTCAGACACAACTTTAATGCCAAAAAATAATCTGGAGGCATATTCATGTTAATTTCATGTTACTTCTACGTTTTGTTAAACAAAAAGAGTTATTTTTTAATAGAAAAACTGAAAAACAACAAGAAACAAAACCCAAGTCCAGATGGATGGTTGTGTTGACAACTGCACTTACAATCTGTCTCTTTAACTCAGACATTAGCTTTGTCCCCAAGGCTGGAAATATTAGTCATTCTTGAGCTAAAACCTGTTTTCCTAAAACATTTTTCTATATTTTTAAGATGCTATTAGGCTTATGCATAATCAGCAATCATTCTTACCATGACCTGTGCTCAGTTGTGTCCAACTCTTTATGACCTTAAGGACTATTGCCTAAACCGCAATTCTTTTTCATCTTATAACCAAACTTTACTTAATTTTATTTCATTTTCCTAGAATTATCAGAGATTCCTGGGTAGCTCAGCTGGTAAAGAATTCACCTATAATGCAGGAGACCCCAGTTTGATTCTTGAGTCAAGAAGTTGCCTTGAAGAAGGGATAGGCTTCCCACTCCAGTATTCTTAGGCTTTCCTGGTGGCTTAGATGGTAAAGAATCCACCTGCAATGTGGGATACCTGGGTTCAATCCCTGGGTTGGGAAGATCTCCTGGAGGAGAGCATAGCAACCCACTCCAGTATTCTTACCTGGAGAATCCCCATAAACAGAGGAGCTTGGTGGGCTACAGTCCATAGGGTTGCAAAGAGTTGGACACAACTGAGCGACTAAGCACAGCACAGAATTGGCAGAACCCTTACCATATATGAATACAGCTCTAGCTGTAATTCAAGATTTATATTTTCAAGATGTGAACTTTACAAAATGATTTCAGTTTAATGTTCCTGAACCTAAGTAAAATAACTTTGTAGAGATATTTAAATAAAAATATTTTAAATTTGCAAAATTCCTATATGTTCTTTATGAAAAGAATTAGCTCTAGATTTCATTCAGACATATGTACATGTCACATAAGTACATTAATCTATATTCATAATTGACTACAAATTTTTCTAGGGCATAATTTTATATTGTATGTACTTTTAGCATAAATAATATTTAATTACATTTGATGTTTTCTAATGGCTTTTAAATTGTTAAAATTAATATTTATTTCATTATATAAATTCTATGGTAAAGAATCTGCCTGTAATGCAGAAAGCACTGCTTCGATCCCTGGGTTGGGAAAATCTCCTGAATAAATGAATAGCTACACAATCCAGTGTTCTTGCTTGAATAATACCATGGACAGAGGAGCCTGCTGGGCTACAGTCCACTGGGTCTCAAAGAGTCATATGTGACTGAGTGACTTTCACTCACTTCACTACCCTTTTATTATTATAATAAGTTACAATTTAAGAAGCATGGTCTTTCCTATTGAACCTTTTCTTTTTTAGTATGTTCTAAGACCCAGTTCTTACAAAACAAATATTATACTTAAAAATTATGTATTCATGAAAAGAGTTAGGCTTCAGGGAATGTCAGACACAGGTTCCAATACTACATTACTATGTATTAACTGTAATTTAGGCTTCCCACATGTCTCAGTGGTAAAGAATCTGCTTGCCAATGCAATAGTATATTTGATCACTGGATCAGGAAGATCCCCTGGAGGAGGGCATGGCAACCTACTCTAATATCCTTGCCTGGAAAACTCCATGGACAGAGGAACCTTGTGTGCTATAGTCCATGGGTCACAAAAGAGTCAGACAGAACTTAGTGACTAAACAACAATTGTGATTTATTGGACTAGTTACCTTACTTCTTAGACTTTTGTAAAAAGTATCTTTAAATAGATAATAACTTTATTTATTTCCCATTGCTACTGTAAACAATTACTACAAATTTAGTAGGAAAAGACACAAATTTATTATCTTACTGTTGTAGAGGACAGTCAAAATCAAATTGTTAGCAGAATTGCTTCCAGAGACTCTGCTGCTGCTGCTGCTAAGTCACTTCAGACCTGTTCGACTCTATGCGACCCCATAGATGGCAGCCCACAGGGCTCCTCTGTCCCTGGGATTCCCCAGGCAAGAATACTGGAGTGGATTGTGATTTACTTCTCCAATGCATGCATGCATGCTAAGTTGCTTCAGTTGTGTCCGACTCTGTGCGACCCTATGGACAGCAGCCCACCAAGCTCCTCTGTCCACAGGATTCTCAAGGCAAGAATACTGGAGTGGGTTGCTGTTTCTTTCTCCCCAAGAGAAATTTTCTCTCTGGGAGATAATTAATTTCATTGCCTTTTCCAGTTGCTAGAGGCCACCTGCATTCCTTAGCTATAGCTTCTTCCAGGAGATAATACAAATCTCTCTGTGCCTCTTTCTGTCTCTCTCTTCTTTCTCTCTCTCTTTATTCCCTCTCTTTCTCCTTCTCTCTTCCTCTTTGCTTCTATCATCACACCTCTTTGTCTCTTTGTCTGAGTTTCACTCTTTTACCCTTCTGTCATAAATAACAGGCAATTACATTTGTACCACTTGGATAATCTTCCTATCAGGAGATCTTTAAATTAATTATATCTGCAAAATCACTTTTGCCATGTAAGATAATATAATGACTGCTTATGGGAATTTGAAAGTGCTTATCTTTATGGGGGACACTATTCAGCCTACAACAGTAAGCATTTTTAAGTTTTTAAGAACATTAAGTTTGGATATACAAATATTTGGTTTAATAGATTGATCTTATCTGACACCTTATATATATATATATATATATACACATATTTTATATATGTTTATTAATTTTTTCTATCCACCAGATAAATGATAGTTTAACATTTTAATATATTTTGCTATATTTTCATATAATACTATATTATATAGATTGTTTTATACATATAAATTCAATATTAGTTTATCAGATCAGATCAGTCTCTCAGTCATGTCCAACTCTTTGCAACCCCATGAATCACAGCACGCCAGGCCTCCCTGTCCATCACCAACTCCCGGAGTTCACTCAGACTCATGTCCATCGAGTCAGTGATGCCATCCAGCCATCTCATCCTCTGTCGTCCCCTTCTCCTCCTGCCCCCAATCCCTTCCAGCATCAGAGTCTTTTCCAATGAGTCAACTCTTCGCATGAGGTGGCCAAAGTACTGGAGTTTCAGCTTTAGTATCATTCCTTCCAAAGAAATCCCAGGGCTGATCTCTTTTAGAATGGACAGGTTGGATCTCCTTGCAGTCCAAGGGACTCTCAAGAGTCTTCTCCAACACCATAGTTCAAAAGCATCAATACTTCGGCACTCAGTCTTCTTCACAGTCCAACTCTCACATCCATACATGACCACAGGAAAAACCATAGCCTTGACTAGACGAACCTTCGTTGGCAAAGTAATGTCTTTGCTTTTCAATATGCTATCTAGGTTGGTCATAACTTTCCTTCTAAGGAGTAAGTGTCCTTTAATTTCATGGCTGCAGTAACCATCTGCAGTGATTTTGGAGCTCAGAAAAATAAAGTCTGACACTGTTTCCACCGTTTCCCCATCTATTTCCCATGAAGTGATAGGACCAGATGCCATGATCTTCCTTTTCTGAATGTTGAGCTTTAAGCCAACTTTTTTACTCTCCTCTTTCACCTTCATCAAGAGGCTTTTTAGTTCCTCTTCACTTTCTGCCATAAGGGTGGTGTCATCTGCATATCTGAGGTTATTGATATTTCTCCCGGCAATCTTGATTCCAGCTTGTGTTTCTTCCAGTCCAGCGTTTCTCATGATGTTCTCTGCATATAAGTTAAATAAACAGGGTGACAATATACAGCTTTGATGATCTCCTTTTCCTATTTGGAACCAGTCTGTTGTTCCATGTCCAGTTTATAGGATGCTTTTATTTTGTGTGTGTGTGTTGAAATCCAATAAATTTTATTTATTTATTTATTTAACTTTATTTTTTAACTTTACAATATTTTATTGGTTTTGCCATATATAAACATGAATCCACCACAGGTATACACGTGTTCCCCATCCTGAACCCTCCTCCCTCCTCCCTCCCCATACCATCCCTCTGGGTCGTCCAAGTGCATTAGAATTTGATAGTTTGAAAAGTTGAAAGATTAACATTCCAAAATAAAATAAAATGTTGACATAAGCTTAGGGACATAATAGGAATGTTTACTGAAGTCACTGGAATATAATATCTTGGAAGAGTGTCTAATTTTACACAGTAATGAATCATGTCTAAGTATTGCACCTCAGCCTATACAGCTAGAAATTGCAATATTGCTGTGTTTGTTAAGCTTTAACATGACTTTCTTTTCCAATTGTAAAAGCATAAAATAACTGAATACAGCATTTCACTCTTCACCATGACAATTTTCACATTTATCATTTTTATAATAAAATGAATAACCCTACAATCTCTGCTTCTTAAATAAATGTGTATACTCTGGTTAATAATTTTTCCTAGCTAGTTTCACTTGTGATTTTATGTTCCATGACATGGCCTCTTACTGTTCTCTACAAAGTTTTTTAAAAGTCACATATTATATTTAGAAAAGCAGTGTAAAAAATTATAATTGTGTTGAGTATTTAATATATGTATTTAACAGTATAAGATCCTTCGAGAATTTAACATGGAGGAAATTTTTAGCATCATATTTGAAAACAAGTTTGTAATGCCTATTTTCCTTATAAATAAACTTCCTTTTTGTATTCATATCATAAAATCTAAATTCATGGACACATTCATGATGTGTATTTAATATTATAGTACACTGAACTGTCTATAATCTATGAACCAGACTGTGAAACATGAACTGATTTCATGATGTGAGCTAAATTATAGCTGATAGAGTACAAAGGTGAATATTCAGAATGACAGAGCCACCTGCTAAATAAACACACACACACACACACAAACTTGGCATCAACCAGATAATAAAGAAACAGATGTTAAAAATCTTGTTCCATCATTTATTAATTGTGTGAATTAGGGAAACTCATTTGATCTTTATCTATCTGTTCACCTATAAATTAACATAACTGACAGTGTTCCTTAGGGTATTTATGAGGATTAAGGCTTGTTATAGTTTCTGGAGCATCACTACGAACAAAACTAGTGGAGGTGATGGAATTCCAGTTGAGCTATTCCAAATCCTGAAAGATGATGCTGTGAAAGTGCTGCACTCAATATGCCAGCAAATTTGGAAAACTCAGCAGTGGCCACAGGACTGGAAAAGGTCAGTTTTCATTCCAATCCCAAAGAAAGGCAATGCCAAAGAATGCTCAAACTACTGCACAATTGCACTCATCTCACACGCTAGTAAAGTAATGCTCAAAATTCTCCAAGCCAGGCTTCAGCAATATGTGAACTGTGAACTTCCTGATGTTCAAGTTGGTTTTAGAAAAGGCAGAGGAACCAGAGATCAAATTGCCAACATCCGCTGGATCATGGAAAAAGCAAGAGAGTTCCAGAAAAACATCTATTTCTGCTTTATTGACTATGCCAAAGCCTTTGACTGTGTGGATCACAAGAAACTGTGGAAAATTCTGAAAGAGATGGGAATACCAGACCACCTGATCTGCCTCTTGAGAAATTTGTATGCAGGTCAGGAAGCAACAGTTAGAACTGGACATGGAACAACAGACTGGTTCCAAATAGGAAAAGGAGTTCGTCAAGGCTGTATATTGTCACCCTGTTTATTTAACTTATATGCAGAGTACATCATGAGAAACGCTGGACTGGAAGAAACACAAGCTGGAATCAAGATTGCCGGGAGAAATATCAATAACCTCAGATATGCAGATGACACCACCCTTATGGCAGAAAGTGAAGAGGAACTAAAAAGCCTCTTGATGAAGGTGAAAGAGGAGAGCGAAAAAGTTGCCTTAAAGCTCAACATTCAGAAAACGAAGATCATGGCATCCGGTCCCATCACTTCATGGGAAATAGATGGGGAAGCAGTGGAAACAGTGTCAGACTTTATTTTTCTGGGCTCCAAAATCACTGCAGATGGTGACTGCAGCCATGAAATTAAAAGACTCTTACTCCTTAGAAGGAAAGTTATGACCAACCTAGATAGCATATTGAAAAGCAAAGACATTACTTTGCCAACGAAGGTTCGTCTAGTCAAGGCTATGGTTTTTCCTGGGGTCATGTATGGATGTGAGAGTTGGACTGTGAAGAACGCTGAGTGCCGAAGTATTGATGCTTTTGAACTATGGTGTTGGAGAAGACTCTTGAGAGTCCCTTGGACTGCAAGGAGATCCAACCAGTCCATTCTGAAGGAGATCAGCCCTGGGATTTCTTTGGAAGGAATGATGCTAAAGCTGAAACTCCAGTACTTTGGCCACCTCATGCGAAGAGTTGACTCATTGGAAAATACTCTGATGCTGGGAGGGATTGGGAACAGGAGGGGAAGGGGACGACAGAGGATGAGATGGCTGGATGGCATCACTGACTCAATGGACATAAGTCTGAGTGAACTCCGGGAGTTGGTGATGGACAGGGAGGCCTGGCGTGCTGCGATTCATGGGCTCGCAAAGAGTCGGACACGACTGATCGACTAATCTGATAGTTTCTGGTATATAATGCATCCGTTCAGTTGAGTCAATCAGTCCTGTCCAACTCTTTGCAACCCCATGGACTGCAGCATGCAAACGCTTCCTGTCTATTGCAAACTCCTGGAATTTAACCAAACTCATGTCCATTGAGTCAGTTATACTACCCAACCATTCTCATCTTCTGTCATCCCCTTCTCCTTCTGCCTTCAATCTTTCCCAGCATCAAGGTATTTTCAAATGAGTCAGTTCTTCCATCAGGTAGCCAAAGTATCGGAGTTTCAGCTTCAGCATCAGTCCTTCTGATGAATATTCAGGACTGATTTCCTTTAGGATGAAGTGGCTGAATCTCCTTGTAGTCCAAGGGATTCTCAAGAGTCTTCTCCAACACCACAGTTCTAAACATCAATTCTTCAGCTCTCAGCTTTCTTTATAGTCCATACATGACTACTGAAAAAAAAAAACAACAAAAAAAAACTATAGCTTTGACTAGACAGACCTTTGTTGGCAAAGTAACATCTCTGCTTTTTAATATGCTGTCTAGGTTGATCATAACTTTTCTTCCAAGGAGTAAGGATCTTTTTATTTCATGGCTGCAGTCACCATCTGCAGTGAATTTGGAGCCCCAAAAATGAAAGTCTGTTACTGTTTCCACTCTTTCCCCATCTATTTGCCATGAAGTGATAGGACCAGATGCCATAATCTTAGTTTCTGAATTGATTATATTAGTATAATATAATAGAATTACAATTATCATTATTAGTATCTTCAAGACAGTTCTCATATTTTATATTTAATTTCCTTACATGTATATCCTATAACATACTTTCTTTTCCTTTTATTTCTAAGAAATATGATTCCTCATTTAAATATTTTCATTCTCATGAAGCTTAATGTAATGTGCTTAGGGCTTGTTTTAACATTATAGTTTTTCTCTCAGCTTGTGGAATGCAAATTATATTATTTAAAGATATTCCTCACCATAACATAATACTTATATGAGGTTAGTAAATAAACTGGTTAGTTGATTGGGGTTAGATGAAGAGTGAAAAATCTGTTATGTGAGGAAAAAAATAAAGAGATATTTTTCTGATTCAGTTGTAAATTGAAAGCAATTAATTGGTAAGATTGAGTTCACATATAAGCCAAGATAATAGGACACTTCTAAAAGTTGTACTACGTTAAGTGACCAGTCATTTCTTAGAGCTCAGAAAATCCAGAAACCTTGCAGTAGCAAGTGTTTTATTTTGAGAAATTTTATGATAATGAAGTTAGTCTGCATATTATGATATGCACTGATATTTTAATTATTTCTTATCCTCATAAAGTTGTCCTTATTCCTATGCTAAATGTAGAATTCCACTTCCAGATTTGTGTTTAGAGGTTTGTTAATACTCTTAAAAGCTTTTGTTTTGAAAAAAAAAAAATAATAATTTATTCATCAACACCAATGAACTGCATTTTGTCAAAGACTGTAACTCTCTCTGTGAGTAGTAATATGAACATTTTATTTTATATTTATACAAGAGAAAAACAACTAAATTTCCTAATATTTCCTCCAAACATTGCAAAATAGGAAAACATTATTTTATTTAGTTATTAATACATTTCTATTAATAAACTTCTATAAATGAATACAAATTATTTAAAAATATATAATAGAAATGGAAAAAACATGCATAACAAAAGAAAGTTTGAAAGTGAAACTGTTAGTGGCTCAATCATTTCAGCTCTTTGTGACTCCATGGACTGTAGCCCATCAAACTCCTCTGTCCATGGAATTCTCCAGGCTAGAATACTGGAATGGGTTGCCATTCCCTTCTCCAAGGGATCTTTCTCACCCAGGTATCTAACCCGGGTCTCCTGCATTGCAGGCAGATTCTTTAGTATCTGAGCCACCAGGGAAATCCAAAAGAAAGTTTACTGAACTCAATGAAAGAAAAACACAAACAAATAAAAATTAAGTTTTATGAGAGATGTTGGATAAAGGTAAATGAGAAAGAAAGAGAGAGAATAAAATGAGCAAAAGAATTTAAAATTTCCAAAAATTAACTGGGAAAAAATGCAAATAAAAGTGAATAACTTTTGTATAATCAGTGTCCCTGGATGGGTGATTAGGGTGAGTGAGACAAAATTAAACAATGGAACATAATGTTCCATTTCAAACATTCCAAACAAAGGAACAGTTTTACAATTGGAATTCTACAAACAATTCCAAACAATGTAGTTCCAAACAATGGAACAGACTAACTAATGTCTGAAGCTATAATCCAAAAATCATTCCATAAATAAAAGACTTCAATCATGATATTGAAAGGACCCAGGAGTCATCTGGGAATGCTATCCTGCAAAAAACATCTAAAGTATACATCCTAGAAGAAAATGCTAGATTTCAAGATAAAAAGAAAAATTCTCAAACCTTCAGGTAAAAATCAAATAGGGTACAAAGAAAAAATAACTTAAATGACATCAGACTTTTCCAATGTAATATATAAACCAATCAGTCAATAAAGTCAATTGAGTAGCATTTTTAAGAACCCAATAAAAGAAATTATAACAAATATTTTATAGCTAGCTATGATGTACTTTAAGACTTATATGGACTTGGAAACATCTTTGCTGTGTTTAATTTTATTTTTAATTGGTGGATAATTGCTTTACAATATTGTGATGGTTTCTGCCATAAACCTAAATGAATCAGCTACAGATTTACCTATGTCCCCTCCCTCTTAATCTGCCTTTCCTCCTCCTTCTCTGTCCCACCCCTACAGGTTGTCACAGAACACCAGTTTTTGGTTCCCTGAATCATAGTGCAAATTCCCACTGGCTATCTATTTTGCATATGGTAATGTATATATTTCAATACTACTCTCTCAAGTCATCCTACATTCTTCCTTGCCCAATGTAATCATAAACCTGTTCTCATGTCTGCATCTTCTCTGCTGACCTGCAGATAGGATCATCAGTACCATCTTTCTACATCTATATATACATGTGCTAATATATGCTATGCTATGCTAAGTCACTTCAGTCGTGTCCGACTCTGTGCGACCCCATAGACGGCAGCCCACCAGGCTCCCCCGTCCCTGGGATTCTCCAGGCAAGAACACTGGAGTGGGTCACCATTTCCTTCTCCAATGCATGAAAGTGAAAAGTGAAAGTGAAGTCGCTCAGTCGTGTCTGACTCTTAGCGACCCCATAGATTGCAGCCTACCAGGCTCCTCCATCCATGGGATTTTCCAAGCAAGAACACTGGAGTGGGGTGCCATTGCCTTCTCCTATGCTAATATATAATAACTGTCTTTGTCTTTCTGACTTCACTGTGTATAATAGGCTCTCATCCACCTCATCAGAACTAATTCAAATGTGTTTATATATGAAATTATGAAATTTTGATTTGAAATTCAATTCAATTGTGAATTGAAATCATAAAATTCAATTATGAAACCAATGAAAAAAAACACAAAACTTTTTAAATATCACTTTATTTTAACAAAAGAGAAAATATTGCACATTTGGTAAATAAAACAAGGCAGTCAGACACATACAAATATCATATGATAAAGCTTATATGTTGACTATAAAACAAATTACAAATGAATTTATCTACAAAACAGAAATAGAGTTACAGGTATAGAAAACACACTTATTGTTACCAGGCAGTAATGAAGGGAGGGATAAATTGGAAGATTAGGATTAACGTATATACTGTACTATATATGATACAGATAATTAGTAAGGACCTACTGTATAGTACAGAAAGCTCCACTAGGTACTCTGTGATGGCCTATTTCAGAAGAGAATCTAACAAAGAGTTGATATATGTTTATGTCTGGCTGATTCACTTTGCTATATACCTGAAACTAACACAACTACGCTCTAATTTTTTTTTTCAAAAAAGAATAAATAAGATACATTTTGTATATTATATATATATATACACATAAAATTATAAAATAAGGTTTCCCTGGTAACTCAGATGGTAAAAAAGATGCCTGCAATGTGAGAGACTTGAGTTTGATCCTTGGGTCAGGAAGATCCCTGGAGAAGAGAATGGCAACCCACTGCAGTATCCTTGCCTGGAGAACCCCCATGAAGAGAGGCACCAGGTGGGTTACAGTCCTTGGAATCACAAAGAGTCGAACATGACTGAGAGATTAACACACACACAACTATAAAATAGTATGATGGAGTGAAGACCACATTTATCAGCCATATCAATAGACATAAATTTTCATAAATCATGACAAAAATATTTGCAATCAGATTCACAAATCAAAATACAACTATAAGCTTTATAAGAGGCACACTTAAATCAAAGTGACTCAGAAATGCAAAACTTAAAGAGTGACCAAAGATATAACTGAAAATATTGAAAACGAAGAACAAGTAGGGCTAGTAATCTTGATATTTTAAAAATCAAGTATAAATCAAATCAGAAAGATATGTGACAAGAAAAGTACAAATAATGCCAAAAGTCATAATTTACAATGAAAATTTAACATCCATCAGTATTCATAGACTAAACTACTGAGAAATTATTGCTCAAAGGTAAAAGCTACAGAAGATTCAGTGTAATATATGTAGAAACACACTAACACCAGGTGATTCAGTACAAGAAAAATCAAATGAACAATAACAAAAATTAAGCAAGGTTATAAGAGATCTAACACAATCAATAAAATAGATGTAATAATTATGTATTAAATTTATTTCTGATATTTGAGAATATATTTTAGCAAGAAAAGGAAGGTGTCCTTTGTGGCAAACACTGCTAGCTGCCTTGTCTAGCCCATATCCATTCTCAGTTAGTCTTATTTGTTTCCCCAGAATCTCTTGCACTTGGTGGTGACTTTATGACCTGATATTGGCCAGCAGGTTTTAAGGTGATTCTGTGCAAGCTTTTAAGATATCGTTGTTGTTTAATTCTGTTGCTTTAATTTTCTGAGTGGGAAAGAGACTTTTAACTTCTTATATTTTACCTGTTTGAAATGAGAAGCCAGAAACTTCAGGATTTATTCCAATACCATAGAAATAAATGGCATAGGTAAGAATGTTGGAACAGATAGGTGGTGGGAGATTGCAATATTTATAACCTGGAGAAGCCTCCCATCAGCTGGGGACCTCCTACTTTGATACATTGTTGTTTAAGCAGAACAAATCCCTATTTTTTTAAGACCTTGAAGCTAAGTATATATTATTTGTGGTGTAGACAGACATAGTGTTTAAATAACTTTATAATCACCGCTACCTTCTCCTGATAGAAATTCAATTTTATAGATATTAGTTTAGAGGATGCACTGACATAAAATCAGAGGTTCCAAGGAATATTGCTTTCCTGTGAATTTTTTTCTATCAAATTCCCTTCAATTATCAACACTGATATTCTCATTGAGCTGTCATGCTGAATTTTGAGATGTGTGTTCTGCTTTTAAGGAGTACAGTATAATAAAGGGAATTTGCTTTTCTTCAAAACTGTGAATTACCAAATGAGAATGTTAGTTCACACAGCTGTTTATCCTGTAAAATCTGGCTTTATTCAATTCTATTGAAAATTAGTGTCAAGTGAGTGTTAATCATTGCTTTTTTGGTATAATGTATTATGTTTATGTATTCACATAATTTAATATTATAAATAAATATTTTTGTTAATTCTTATCAGATACTTCTCAAAGTATTCATTATTTTTATTGAGTACTTCAAAATAGTTTCACAGGTAGGACCAGGTAGAAAAACAAAACATAAAAATAGTTTTCCCCCTATGCTTAAATTATTAGATTATAATAATAAACTTTGTTATCACAAAGTTTAATTTCAGGCTAAATCAATATTCAAAGTACATACTAAGGTCTATTTGAAATTATAGCTTTAGTAAGTGTTAAAAATTGTATTTTTTAATAGATGAGGCAGTGAGAATCTGAAATTTCTCATTGTTCTTATCCCTCAGTATTCTTCCTTTATCTGGCTTATTTTCTGAACTATACTCAAAACATAAGAATTAAGGAATATGCTTTATTAAAGGCTCTATGTGAAGAGTGGTTAGATACAAATTTAAGAGTTTTTTTCCTATCACTTCTCATATGCTTTATATAGCTGATAAAATTAAAGTAGAAATAAAAAGAGGAAAAAAAACAGACTCTAAAGCAAAATTACAACAGTGGCAGAAGTCACATAATGTTTTGGCTAAAACATGTTATCCTTTTAGGTTGAAATGGTGAGCTTAAAAAGATAGTAAAATTGTAGAAAAAATTTCCAGCAGATGCAAAGGTATTGGGATTTAAGTAGACTTCATCAATTTTGAAGAAGGAGAAATTGAGTTATACTCAGCATACATTGAAATATATTAGGGTTTGAGAAACAGAGATTACTTAGCATTTGTGAAGGAAAATTGAAAACTATAAAATCTATTGAGAGTATAACATTCTACTCAGAGTGCAGAGTATGTTTAAGATTACCCTGAATGTGTCTCTGAGTTTGGTGAAGAATACATATCTCAGCATTTTAGTGTACTTAAAAAAAAAAAAAGAAAAGAACAATTAAGAATCACAGATATGCCACTTGCAAATAAAATGAAATCAATGCATCTTTTAATGAGAACATATTTATAGTTTAATTAACAAGATAAAGATGCCAAGAATTTTTTCTTTGAAATATGTTCACCACCATATCTCCTGCAAAGTATGTGCATGATTTATATTCAAATATACTGATAGGTTTTGATGACATTTAAGATAATGAAGGTCTGAATATATAACTTGAGACTAGAGTTTTTTGCACCACACATTCTTACATTAATTCATCACACATTTATTTAGCCTCTACCCATCTATATGCTTGGGATACATCTATGAGTGAAGTAAACAAAGATCACTTCCGTCTTCTATAATGGGAAAGCAGTCAGATGGCAAAAGAAGACATACAATAAACATTAAATTTAAGAAGTTAAAGTGTATAGTATATGTGAGGTTGGTAAAAGAAAAGCTTTGGGAGAGAAAGGCAGAACATGGGAGATAGATTAGGCATGATGTGAGTCTTAGTCCATTGGTATCTTCAGTTACTTTTGGCTCAGAAATAGAAGGACAGTTGGAGTATGAGTATAGTAGTTCCAGTGGTAGCCATGTCTCACTCTCAGCATCTATAAACAACACCAGAGCAAGGACAACAGAAACCCCTCACTCCCCAAAAACAAAACTCTCAATAAACACTAAGGTGACAAATGAAATAAAATTGACAGACAGCAATGTGGTTTAAGAGAAGAGAATGTGGTAAAAGTTTGAATAGATATTCACTCTTCTGTCAATAATATAGGAACAAATTATTCTGAAGTGGATCATCATCACAAACATCACAGCATATGACTCTTTCAAATACATTTTATGACAACCAAAAATAGGCTTATAAACTTTGTCCAAAATTAACTTAAAAAGAAAAAAGCTCAAGCTTGTTCTTACAGTAGTGTTTCTTATGAAGAATGCTTAGGAAAATATTGAAGCATCAGCAGAGTACTGAAGCATCACACCACAATTAAAGAATCCAGATCATACTTTTTATATAGATTCTTCTTTACTGAGCATTGCAAATAATATTTTTACATTTCATTAAATTTATTTAATAGGCAAAATGGTGATACAAATATAGGCAATTTATTGAGGTATACTATATCTGATAAGTACCTGATATTTCAAAAATGAGATATGGCATTCAAA
This sequence comes from Bubalus bubalis, assembly GCF_019923935.1. Lineage (NCBI taxonomy): Eukaryota > Metazoa > Chordata > Mammalia > Artiodactyla > Bovidae > Bubalus > Bubalus bubalis. The sequence goes on along the minus strand of NC_059157.1, from coordinate 148,666,270 downwards.
GGATTTAAATCAAAGAGAGGAAAAAGCTCATCTTGAATCTAAAAGAGCACATTTGTATTTTTCAAAGAAAATTGTTTATAAACAAGTCTTAATGAATATGACACCACCCTTATGGCAGACAGTGAAGAGGAACTAAACAGGCTCTTGATGAAAGTGAAAGAGGAGAGTGAAAAAGTTGGCTTAAAGCTCAACATTCAGAAAACTAAGATCATGGCATATAGTCCATCACTTCATGGCAATAGATGGGGAAACAGTGGAAACAGTGGCTGACTTTATTTTGGGGGCCACCAAGATTACTGCAGATGGTGATTACAGCCATGAAATTAAAAGACGCTTACTCCTTGGAAGGAAAGTTATGACCAACATCAGTTCAGTTCAGGTCAGTCGCTCAGTCGTGTCCGACTCTTTGCGACCCCATGAATTGCAGCACGCCAGGTCTCCCTGTCCATCACCAACTCCCGGAGTTCACTCAGACTCAAGTCCATTGAGTCAGTGATGCCATCCAGCCATCTCATCCTCTGTCATCCCCTTCTCCTCCTGCCCCCAATCCGTCCCAGCATCAGAGTCTTTTCCAATGAGTCAACTCTTCGCATGAGGTGGCCAAAGTACTGGAGTTTCAGCTTTAGCATCATTCCTTCCAAAGAAATCCCAGGGCTGATCTCCTTCAGAATGGACTAATTGGATCTCCTTGCAGACCAACATAGATAGCATATTGAAAGGCAGAGACATTACTTTGCCAACAAAGGTCTGTCTAGTCCAGGCTATGGTTTTTCCAGTAGTCACGTATGGATGTGAGAGTTGGACTATGAAGAAAGCTGAAGGCCAAAGAAATCATGCTTTTGAACTGTGGTGTTGGAGAAGACTCTTGAGAGTCCCTTGGACTGCAAGGAGATCCAACCAGTCCATCCTAAAGGAGATCAGTTCTGGGTGTTCATTGGAAGGATTGGTGCTGAAGCTGAAACGCCAATACTTTGGCCACCTCATGTGAAGAGATGACTCATTGGAAAAGACCCTGATGCTGAGAGGGATTGGGGCAGGAGGAGAAGGGAACGACAGAGGATGAGATGGCTGGATGGCATCACTGACTTGATGGACGTCAGTTTGGGTGAACTCCGGGAGTTGGTAATGGACAGGGAGGCCTGGCGTGCTGCGATTCATGGGGTCGCAGAGTCGGACACAACTGAGCGACTGAACTGAACTTAACTGAATGACTATGAAGTTTTCACCACTGATGATGAAATTTTGTTGTAGTTTGGAAAATTCTTTTCTAACAAATGTTTGAAAATCAAACACTTGTCAGTTAAGCATAAAAGAAAAGAATGACTATTTGTATAATCTGATAAAATGAAAGCTGCAACTTATTTCTATCATTATAGAAATAAAGGCTTATATGAAGATATGGAAGTTATTTATTTGCTGGAAAGTTATGCTATTTATGCAAAAGAAATAGAAAACATGGCTAGAAATGATTTTTTTCCCCAAAAATCCTGCCTTCCAGATTTGTTTTGCTAACTCAGTAAATTTACCAGATGCTGCTGCTGCTGCTGCTAAGTTGCTTCAGTCGTGTCCGACTCTGTGCGACCCCATAGACGGCAGCCCACCAGGCTCCCCCATCCCTGGGATTCTCCAGGCAAGAATACTGGAGTGGGTTGCCATTTCCTCCTCCAATGCATGAAAGTGAAAAGTGAAAATGAAGTTGCTCAGTTGTGTCCAGCTCTTTGCGACCCCATGGACTGCAGCCCACCAGGCTCCTCCGTCTATGGGGTTTTCCAGGCAAAAGTACTGGAGAAATTTACCAGATAAATATATTCAAAATGTAAAACATTATGGAAATTTAAATTATTTGAGAATAATAGTATCAGCAACCTGTTTTAAACATGAGACAATAAGTATTTTAAATAAAACTGTGATTATTGTGAAATCTTTTACAATCAATTGATGAGAATAGATTTAATAGAATCTCAGTGTGACCTTTTTTTTCATGAATGCTATCTGGTAAATAAAATGATTTTCTAGAAAGTTTTCCAAAAACACTTAACTGCAAATCTATAGCAGTGTACTATATTTTATACTAACCTGATGAGAGTGAATTTGACCTTTAAGAAGTATATTAACAGATGTTCAGCAAGCACATGGAAAGGTGTTCAATATTGGTAATTATTAGAGACATGCATATCAGAACTGCAATGAGCTATCACCTCACTCCAGTCAGGATGGCCATCATCAAAAATTTGACAAATAATAAATGCTAGAGAGGGTATAGACAAAAAGGGGCCTTTCTACACTGTTGACAGAAATGTAAATTGGCACAGCCACTATGGAGAAGAATATGGAGGTTCCTTAAAGAAATGAACATAGATTTACCACATGATCCTACAATCCCTTTTCTGGGCATTTATTTGGATAAAACTATAATTTGAAAAGATACATGCACTCTAGCATTCACTGAAACACTATTTACAATAGCCAAGGTATGGTAGCAGTCTGGATGTCCAACAACAGATGAATGGATAAAGAAGATGTGGTATATATATATATACAATGAAATATTACTCAGCAAAAAAAAAGAATAAAGTAATTCTGTTTGTAGTAACATCAATGGACCTAGAAATTATGACACTAAGTGAAGCAAGCCAGACAAAGAAACACACATCTCATGTGATATCACTTTTCTGTGGAGTCTTAAAATAAATAAATGAATTTATTTACAAAACAGAAAGAAATTCAGAGATACAGAAAACAAACTTATGGTTACCAAAAGGAAAAGGGAAGGATGGATAAATTAGGACATTAATATTAACATATACACACTACTGTGTATAAAATAGATAACCAAAAAGGACCTACTATATAGCATGGAAAACTATAAGGGAAATTTTGTAGCAAGCTATGAGGAAAAATAATCTAAAAAATAACATATGTCTGTATATGTACGTGTGTGTGTGTGTGTAACTGAATCACTGTGCTGTACAGTTGAAATTAACCAGATATTGTAAATGAACTATACTTCAATTTTAAAAAAGAAGAGAAAAAAAAGTACATGCAAATGATGAAAGAGGCTAAGGGCAGTGTTTCAAAGGACATAAATACGTGAGACCACTAAATAGAAATAATGAAGAAATAGGGCTTGGTGCTTTAAAAATATATTTCAGAAAGAGGAAAATCATTTGGAAGAATGAAACAGGTCTGATTCCATAATAATTTTTGAAAATTTTAATCAATTTTTCACTAATTTATTCAACTGCAAAGATTTTTTCCATTATCTTTAAGAAATAATTTTTATAAGATGAACTAAACAGACTTTTTCAAGATAAGTTCACATAGAAATATTCAATCGATTTCCAACTTTTAAAGTTCTGTACCTTTAAAAATTGTAACACAATCTACAGTATGAGCCAATAAATAATGTGTTATGATAAACTGAAAACTCTCCTAAAGATACTCCTGAATTCCTACACAAGCATTTGGCACCTCTATTTCCAACATACAGATCCCATGTATTACTCAAGACTTATGTGATATCCTTGCCTCTTCCACAGCGAAATTCTGGTGGATATTTCCTTTCCTTTTCCTCAGATTTCACAGGAAAATATTTGCTACTCCTTTATGGCATTTATCACATTTTACTTTGCCCTTGTAGGTTTTTATGTATGTGTCTGATGCTTTCTAATTTGCCTAAAGACCTCTAAATATATGAAACTGAAATTTCATAGGCATTCATTTGATACTATTAATACATTCAAAATAAAATGATAAATTTATAAACTGTGGTGTGCATGATGAAGTATAAAAGAAAGAAGCAAGAAACAAGAAACATGTGAAACAACTACTAAAATTAAAAGGGTAACACTACAAATAATCTTGAACCCACCCTTCTATTATCCTGACCTTGTTTGGATCAAACACATACTAAATTTTATGTTTTATATTCTTTAGCTTTTCTATAATAGCTTATAAAAGAACCTGTGATTATATCATTTTGCAATTTATTATTTGGTTACTCTGTTTTTAATTTTTTCAATGGCATCATAATTTATGCAGTCTTTTGTGACTTGCATTTTTATCTTGGACATTTTAGTCTGATGATAGACTACCACAGATCTACTTTACTTGTATATGATAATTTATTTCTTTATTGGTTAGTTTTTTCTTCATATTTGTTGTTATAATCATTATTATGCAGTTTCCTGCCAACAAAGGTCTGTCTAGTCAAGGCTATGGTTTTTCCTGTGGTCATGTATGGATGTGAGAGTTGGACTGTGAAGAAGGCTGAGTGCTGAAGAATGGATGCTTTTGACCTGTGGTGTTGGAGAAGACTCTTGAGAGTCCCTTGGACTGCAAGGAGACCCAACCAGTCCATTCTGAAGGAGATCAGCCCTGGGATTTCTTTGGAAGGACTGATGCTAAAGCTGAAACTCCAGTACTTTGGCCACCTCATGCGAAGAGTTGACTCATTGAAAAGACTCTGGGAGGGATTGGGGGCAAGAGGAAGCGGGGACGACAGAGGATGAGATGGCTGGATGGCATCATTGACTTGATGGACGTGAGTCTGAGTGAACTTCGGGAGTTGGTTATGGACAGGGAGGCCTGGCGTACTGCAATTCATGGGGTCACAAAGAGTCGGACACAACTGAGCGACTGAACTGAACTGAATGCAAGTTTCCCCAGATGATTTAAGTAGAAATGCAGTTGCTTTAGGTAACTACAATTTTTAAAGGTATTATGTCAATTTAATATTCCTACTGGCAGTGTATAAAAGTTAACTCACATCCTCATCAAGATGTATTATTATCAGACTTAAATTTTGACCAGTGTGATGGATGTATAATGTTATATAGGTGTGATAAATAGCCCTAATGACACAAGAATCTTTATATATGCTTCTTGATGAAGGTCCATGGCTCGAGGCCAGAAAGCTTTGAACTTGGGCCGGCTTGATCAGGATGCACATCTTCTCCACCGGAAACCCCTCCTCCTGCTATGTTCTCCAGGTCTGCCCACAAGAGCTGGTCAGGCTGGTCCCCCACAGGGCAGGCATTCAGCGCCCACATACGTGTGACTTTGGAGCTGTGTGCAGAGCTGGCATGCCTGGGTGTGTGTCTACTTCTGCAGCCAAGAGTGTCCTGAACCGGAGCTTGCTTTTGTAGATAGCTCTGTGGTTTTGGAGGACTTACCAGGTGGCACTAGTGGTGGATAGCCCTAGATAAAAAGAGGAGAATGGAGAATAAGTAACAGAGGTGGTGGAATAAGCTCAAATTATTTTTGTATGGTTAATAGAGAAAGCATATGATATAAAAGCCAATAACTTCAAAGATAAAATATAGAAGTGTTATAAAAGCTATTAGTGTAATAAACACTAGAACAAAATTTGAAAGTTTATTTCTTATTTATTTATTTTTTGACCAGCTAAAATGTATTTTCCCTCTGTCACCAGTACATCTCCTGTACCCATTTTGCCCTCCCCAGCACCTTTAGCTCTATGGTTATCACCACTTTGTTCTCAGTATCTATATGTTTGTTTTTATCTCATTTGGCTTGTTTAAAAAACAGAAACTTTAGAACTAAAAATTCCATCAGAATTTCTAAAGTGGCAATGGAAAAATATGTAATTAGAGACAGAAATTCAGTAGAATGGAATAATATACACTTTAATTGTAATTAATTCCCTGATAGCTCAGTTGGTAAAGAATGGCCTGTGATGCAGGAGACTCCAGTTCAACTCCTGGGTCGGGAAGACCTCCTGGAGAAGGGATAGGCTACCCACTCCAGTCTTCTTAGGCTTCCCTTGTGGATCAGTTGGTAAAGAATCCGCCTGAAATGCATGAGACCTGGGTTTGGTCCCTGGGTTGGGAAAATCCCCGCTGGAGAAGGGAAAGGCTACCCACTCCCATATTCTGGCCTGGAGAATTCCATGGGCTGTATAATCAGTCCATGGGGGTCACAAGGAGTCCGACATGACTGAGCAACTTTCACTTTAATTATAATACACAAGAATGGTGACAAATCATTCCATCAATAAATATGAATTGTATTAATTCACTTAGGATTCTAGTTTTCAGTGTTTTTATTTTGAAATGTTTGACTCAGAAAATCTTCATTAACAGTAAAATGAACATTCCATACAAGCTTCACCCATATTTAGGAATTCTGACCAGTTGAAACACTTAAAACTAGCTTTTATATATTGTAGAACTCTCCCATCGTTTTAATCACTTACTTATTGGCACAATAAAATGATTCCATTGGGCCCTATATACTTCCCTTTCACCACTCTAGAATCTGCCACTGTTGATGCTAGTTTTTTCATTACTATTAGGATATAGATTATATCATATAATGTCATTGTGTGTTGAGAATTGTATTTCTTATTCCAACTCAAAAATATGTTGGTTTTTTTTTTCATTTTATATTTTTATCTTGTTTCTCACATAGGACAGCAGTATATTGCTCATTTGTTCAATCCAGTAATAAGCTGGAAATACTTTCAAATTTTCTACTCTATTAAAAACTAACTTCCTAAAGTACAAAGTATCTTTGTGATACTTTTCCTTTTCCCCTCAAATTATACCCTGTGCTGCTGCTGCTGCTAAGTCACTTCAGTCGTGTCCGACTCTGTGCGACGCCATAGACGGCAGCCCACCAGGCTCCCTCGTCCCTGGGATTCTCCAGGCAAGAACACTGGAGTGGGTTTCCATTTCCTTCTCCAACGCATGAAAGTGAAAAGTGAAAGTGAAGTCGCTCAGTCGCGTCTGACCCTCAGCGACCCCATGGACTGCAGCCTACCAGGCTCCTCGTCCATGGGATTTTCCAGGCAAGAGTACTGGAGTGGGAATATATAATTAAAATACAGTATTAAAAACTATTTAATTGCCTTAATTGGTTCCTTTTTAAAACTCTGAGGTAAATTTAAAATTTTATGTGAAATCATACTCAAATATTTTTACTTTCATATTAAGGAGGTTTTCTCTTTTTTTCCCCATCTTTGTTTATTGATATTTTGTATATTTAAAACATAATTCCCAAAACTGTACCGACTGGTATACTTCAAGAAGTATCTCTTGTCCTATCTCTTTCAAGCCAGCCCCATCTACCATGGTAGATAAATATATTCATTCATTTCTGATTATTCTTATTATGAAAGCATAAGGAAATGCACACATTTAAAAAACTACCACACTCTTTCTGTTTAGTTATTTATTTTTACACAAATGAGGGCTTACAGTGTACAGACTTTCCCCTTAACAACATATTCTGGAGATCTGGCTGTAGTTTACTTTTATTTAAAAAAGAAAAAGCATTGTGTGTCGGTCTTTGTCATCGTCTTCCTTAATGCATGTGTATATCTTTTAGCTACAGTCTTGCAAAATGGTATGCTGTCAAATTTTCAATTTTTCCCTACTTGATGAGAAATAAAATCTGTGTCACTTTATTTTGTATTTCACCTGTCATTGAATCTAATCTTTATGTTTTAAACTCATCTCATATAATTTTTTGACCAGGTATTTTATTTCTTTAGGACTTTCCTGGTGGTTCAGATGGTAAAGCGTCTTTCTACAATGCGGGAGACCTGGGTTCAATCCCTGGATTGGGAAGATCCCCTGGGGAAGGAAATGGCAATCCACTCCAGTACTATTGCCTGGAAAATCCCATGGACAGAGGAGCCTGGTGGGCTACAGGCCATGGCGTCACAAAGAGTTGGACACGACTGAGCAACTTCACTTTTTTCTTTTACTTTAAACATATTAATACTTTATGATCAGACTTATCATCTGCCTTTTTATTCAAAAAGTTTAGCTTAGTTTAGTTATGATTGTCACTCATTTCCTAAATACATCAAATATTTGAATCATACTTATAAAGACTCCTCAAAGTTTTTTCTAGTAATTGTGCAATTTTATTTTTTTTTTGTACTTAGCTTTCTAATATATCTAGATTGTTTTGGTGCATAATGTGAGATATAGATTCAATTTTTTTTCCTAATTGGCCATATATTTTTCTAAAACAGTTTCTTAGAGTCCATTTTTGCTCCAGTGATTTGACATGCCACCTTTATCAAATGCTGAATCTTCATATATATTGGGATATACAAGTGAATTTTCTGTTTTACACAATTACTTATTTGTTACTTCAAAATTCACCTCATTTCCCCTTATTGCTTGCAAGTCAATGATCAGACCTCAATATAATTTGTACTCTGTACTCTGAGAGGAAGAGAGTACATTTGAAATGATTGGCTAATATAGTTCAATAGGAGCTGGTGGATATGCTTTGAATTGATTAAGAAGTTTTTTTTTTGATCATTCATGGAAGGCTAAATAGGATATAAATTATTGACATGATAGCCCTTTCTCACGATTAGAGTCTCAAAATTGTGGCATGAATTTTTAGACTTAGTATTCATCTATATCTGAGAATGGTTCCTTGAAGCTTGTAAACATAGAAAGCCAATAAGAGATGAGGTAAAGATTCCTGTACTATCATTGAAGCATATTTAGGAAGATTCAGAAGGCTTGAGATGGAAGACTAAAGTGTTAAATGCTTTTGTGTTGTGAAGCCCAGAGTCCACACTGTTCCATATCCCCCAGGAGATCATAGAGCACATCTTTTTAAAGAAGTTAAAACCAATTTGTGGGACTCACTCCAGACTTTGAAAATATGTTGTGACTGTCCTCTGTAGGTGGAGGTTAACAAGAGATATAGCTTTGGAAAGGTCTTCCTAGAATTTCAGAGTGGCCAATGAGCATTATTAACCTATAGAACTACTGTGAAAGTATTTATAGTAATAAGAATCAGACTGTAATTGCAGCTAGGGGTCTTTGACTCATAAGGATGGCTGGTGATGGTTGCTGTATTCACAAGTGTATGTCTGACTTCTAACTAATCAAATACAAAAGTAATAGCTTGTCACATTGTATTGCCTAAGTATCTGTTCACTTACATTTATTTTATATTTATTCAAAGTTCATGATAGAATTGGCATGATTTATTTAAGTATAGTCAAATTATAGGCCTTTAGGGAATGGAGGTGCACATTTGTGGAATGAATATTTTCCTGACATCAGCTACTGATTCAGTCAAAATTTATCAGTCAAAAGTTATAGATCAAGTGGAACACTGGATTCTGGAATTGTGAAATACACACACATATGCAAATAGGATCTCTTCCATATGATCTTGTCCTGAGATTGGCACATATGCAATTGCATATGTAATTGTTAATACATATGTAATTGTAAATACATATATATTGTAATATATTAAGGCTTAAAAATTGTAAATCTGATGTGTTTCAAGTAAAAGAAACATGTAAGTCTGCCATAGAAATTTTGGGAATGGATTTTAGAAAAAAAAAAGTATTTGGCTTAGTACTTAAAGGATGAGTATAAGCTTTCAAACTTAACACATGGAGAATGTCTTTTAAGGGAATAACTCATTCTCATAAATTTTAAGTATTTGATAATTTCAGTTTGTAAAGTTCAAAGTGCATAAAATCCATGCACCTTCTTTACATAGTGTTCCATGGTTATGTGTCCCAGTTTTGAAGGAGAATCTTTGGAAATAAGGGTCAGATAATTGTACTTCAAGTTGCAATCTGAAGGAAATTTATAAATAACCAGATTTAGAACCAGACATCTAGACAACGATGCTAACAGATATACATCATATTAAATAAATAGCAAGATAAATGAGTGGCTCTCTATGACCTTAACTGCCTTAATCAATGCTAAGAAGAGTGAAGAGCCTGGGTATTTTCTTTGATTTTCCTAGTTAACTTTCAGTAGCAATTGTCTTTTGAAGTTCCATTAAAGGCTACTGTCCCAGTAGTCCTATCCTTTGAATTTCTTATCCCCTGTTCACAACCACTGAGAACAATTTACTGCTTATAATGTACACACACACACTTTTAGACAGATACAGAAAATTGGTTTAATAGGAGCCCATGTGGAGAATTGGAATAGACACTCAGACTTCAGGGTTAATCATGGTGCTTGGAGTGAAGTCCAACTACTGATTTCAAAAGGTTAGATGCTAAACCTACATAATAGTTGTTTGAAATACATGTGATTAAACTCCAGGTGGCTCTGGACCAATGTGTACTGTACAAGTCCCTTCAGCTCTACACAAAAGAAGTAAAAAGATTGTTAGGAGTTGTGCTGAAATCTAAGGGCAAACCAGTTGATTTTATATTTTATGTTTGCTGAGGGACAATTGATAAAACAAAGACATTACATTGACATATATTGTAACACCAGGATCAGAGTCTCATTTTAGGACACATTCAAGTCTTAACATTTCTCTAGTAATTGCTCTGACTTTTCAGCTCCATTTTACTTAATGATACACAGTGAACTGAATTGCTTCAGTGAAATGAGAAAGCAGCAAAAAAAATCTGTAGAAGATTTGATTATGTCCCTTGGTGTAGCCTTACTCACTCAGTCATGTCCAACTCTTTGTGACCCCATAGACTGTAGCCTTCCAGGCTCCACTGTCCATGAGAATTCTCCAGGCAAGAATACTAGAATGTGTTGCCGCACTCTCCCCCAGAGGATTTTCCCAACCCAGGGATCAAACTTAAGTCTCCTACATTCCAGGCAGATTCTTTACCATCTGAGCCACTAGGGAAGCCTTGTTGTAGCCTAGTTTCTGAATAATGTTATATCTTGATTATATAATTTTTGTCTCATGGTTTATCCACTATGAAGATAAAAGCCATTTGGGGCAATACAAGTCTACCACAGATGGGTAACACTTAGAGCAGATCCAGTTTGATATTTGGCAAAACTAATACAATATTGTAAAGTTTTCAAAAATAAAATAAAATTTAAAAAATAAATAAATAAAAATAAAAATAAATTATAATATTGACTTTGAAATTTCTATGTTTTCCTAGATTTATTGATTTTAAATCTAGTAAGGGAAAAATTTTTGTACATTAATGCATACATTTTTCTTAGTAATTATAATTTATATATTGCTTTGTCTGATCATTTGGTTCAGGCCTTAAGGGTGATGTCATTGCTACATGAATCTGTCCATTCAGAATCAATTTTACATATTTAAAATGATATTTTACAGAAAGATGTAAAAAGTAATTTACCAGAAATTGAAAGCTTTGTAAATACTCCATTCTCATGTTTGCATTTAAAGGCCCATGCATGCTGAGATTTTGCATACAGGCTGAGATTTTTATATTTAAGCAGATGATAAAAAACAAACCAACAACTGCACCAGTGAGTTGCTAAGCCACCAGAAAAAAAGTAAACTGTTCTAAGCTTAAGAACCAGTCAAGCTGTGAGCTGTGGAATCCATAAGCTGTGTATAAAATGAGGTCAGTGAATCATGATCTCGTTCTGAACCAGAATCATTTGGATACACATGCACATCAAGATGACTTGTTTGAAGCCCAAGAGTTGGTGAAAATTACACATTGCAATACAGTGATATGCATATGCGTAAAGGAAAATTATTTTTTTCATTAGATAAATGTACTTCCATATGCAATCAGTGTCAGTTCTTAGTTTTATTTTTGCATATCCATAATATCACCTTTTAAATTATAACTATTAAAATCTACAAAATGGTAGCACATTTTTTTTAAACCAGTTCATTTCAGAAACTGTTCAGAAACACAGCATGATGATATTTTACTAGGAAAGAATCTGTGAAAAATGATACATTTTTGGGTAGCAACATTATTTGAGAGTTACTATGAGCAGACCAGATCCTTTCAAATATTTTCGGAAAGAATAAATAAAATTTCTATTTCTTCTTAAGTTACATAACTTAAGCATGTTTTGTAAGGCTTAAATTCAAACCCAGTTCAGAATATAGTTTATCTATGAGAACACAAATAACCACCCTGTCTTGTGAAATGCAACATGACAAAAGGGATAGAAAACTCACAAAGTTTTGAAAGAAATTAAAATAATCTTTTGTATTTTATGATTACGAGTACATAGGACATAAAAGAAGGGATAAATTTTAATAATAGGGAGCTAAATCTGAAAGAGCTTCCCTGGCAGAATCCACCTGCCAGCACAAGAGACGTGGTTTTGATTCACGGTCAAGAAGATCCCCTGGAGAAGGAAACAGCAACCCACTCCAGTATTCTTTCCTAGGAAATCCCATGGACAGAGGAGCCTAAGGGCTCCATGGGGTAGCAAAAGAGTTGGGCATGATTTAGCAACTAAGCAACAACAATAAAGCTTAAAGAACTCATTGGAAATTAAAATGTCATCCTGAGTTGCGTAAGAGGAAAACCTACCACAGAACAATAACCCTATCAAGTCTAGCTCCAGTCCAAAGCATACACTAAATGATGACACTTTGAAAAATAAAGACTGATGAGTAACTATTTGTAAACCTTAATATGTTAACAATATAATTTTCTGTATAAAAAGAGATGGGACTTGCTGATTTAGGGAATGAACCAAAAGGGACTAAACCATATGTAATAAGTTGAAATATTTATGACATTATATCTGGAAATAATAATATTTTTCATTACACTCTGGTAACCAATACAGGGAAGAATGCTGTGACAAAAAGATAAATTGATGCTTTACAAGACTAGAAGTTCTTTGGAAAAAAAGAAAGTACACCATTACCTTCTTTTATACCAAACACCTACCAGAGATCCTTAATTAGTAAGTAAGCCTAGAAAATGCTAAAAATAGATTTTCTAGGATTTACAAGAATTAAGGAAGTACAGATTTAGGGACAAGTGAGATAATACACAAAAGAGATTACTGTACAGGACTATGCATTTTTGCAAACAAACAAACAAAAAAATCAAATAAAAGAGCCCTGGTTCAGCCACTATGGAAAACAGGATGGAAGTTGCTCAAAAAATTTAAAATAGAATTACAATAGGATCCTGAATTCTACTTCTGGATATATATCCAAAGGAAGTGAATATAGGAGTTTGAACAGATATCTTTACTGTCATGTTCATTGCAGCATTATTCACAAGAGCCAAGATATGGAAACACTCAAAGTGTCCATCAACAGATGAAGGGATAAAGATACAGAATATATACACACAAATTTGAGCAATCTCCAGGAGATGCTAAAGGATAGGGAAGCCTAACATGCTGCAGTTCACAGGGTTGCAAAGAGTTGGACACTACTGAGCGATTGAACAACAATGTATATATCCACAATCTTATATATACATATATATACTTGTGCATATATCCACAATTTTATATGTATATGTATGTATGTGTATATATATATATATATGTATGTATATATATGTATATATACATATACATATGTATAGGAGATATCTTATGGTATTTGAAGATACTATATATATATCATATATATATATATATAAGTTATATATATATAACTCAGATAAAGACAAATACCATAAGATATCTCTTATATTTGAAATTTAAAAATGTTGAACTCAGAAAAGCAAAAAATAGAATAGTGGTTACCAAGACCTGGATGAGAAATGGGAAGATGTTTAAGGGTACCAAACTGGGAGCTAGTATATGAATACATCCTATAGTTCTAATTCACAGAATAGTGATTATAGTCAATAATATTGAATTATAAACTTCAGGGGCTTCCCTATTGCCCAGACAGTAAAGAATCTGCCTGCACTTCAGAAGATCCAGGTTCAGCCCCTGGGTTGGGAAGATCCTCTGGAGAAGGGAATGGCAACCCAATCCAGTATTCTTGCCTGAAGAATCTCATGGACAGGGAGCCTGGCAGGCTACAGTCTGTGGGACTGCAAAGAGTCAGACACTGAGTGACTAACACTACTACTATTAAAGACTTCAAGGGCTTTCTAGGTGGCACAGTGGTAAAGAATCCACCTGCCAATGCAGGAGACTCAAGAGACATGAGTTCTATCCCTGGGTCAGAAAAATCCTCTATAGTAGGAAATGGCACCTTGATCCAGTATTCCTGCCTGGAAAATTCCATGGACAGAGGAGACTGGTGGTCTACAGCCCACGGGCTGACAAAGTGTCAGACATGACTAAGCAACTAAGCACACACTCATACACTTCAAAACTGCTCAAGGCTAGATCTTAACTGTTCTCACCCCACAAGAAAAGTGATAACTATGTGATGTGATAGATGGTAGATGGTAATTATTTTGCAACATATGAATGTATAAAATCAACAAGTGGTACACCTTAAACTTGAATAATATTAAATGTCAATTGTATTTCGATTTAAGAGAAACTATAAAAAATGGGGTTTCTCTGCCTCCTGTAGAGAGAAACTGAGCCTTGTTTAAGAAAGCAGCTTACTGAGTTAGTTTACATGTTGTTATGTGGCCATGATATAGCTCTAACTACAAAATCTAAAGAAACTAAACATTACATAAGTTTATTCATCAGTTTACTTATGTATTTTAAAATGATAAATATACAAATGGCTTTATATATCTGGAGTGTTGAAGAGAGGTACCACTTCCTGATGTTATAAGATGCTACATGTATCTTAGAAAATTAGATTGAACATATTCCAAATCCCTCATTTGACAGGTAAGAAAGCTGAATCACAGAAATATGAAATTACTTACTTGCAATTACTCACATACTGTTTTGTTTAGTCACTGAGTCGTGTTCAACTCTTTGCCACTCCATGGACTGTAGATGCCAGATTCATCTGTACATGGGATCTCCCAGGTAAGAATACTGGAGTGGGCTACCATTTCCTTCACAAACACATATAAAGAGAATCAATTATAGTTCAGGTCTCCTGACTCCAAAACTAGTATTTCCCCTTGATATAACCCAATAAACCCTAATATAATGCAATAAATTCAAGTGAGGGACCATGATTCTATGACTGTTTCAGAAATTCCATCCTACTACAAGAAAGCAATGATAACTTCCTATTCACTAAAAATTGAGTGTTGGAAAATTAGAGTATTTTCTGTTTATTCACACATATTACTGAGCTGTTTATGTACTGCAAACTGCTTTAATGTCCGCTTGGTTTTCCAAAAATGAGAGAGGGAAGTGAGAAAACATGAGTCAAAGGAGAAGCAAGAATATCTTACTCTATACTATTGATAAACTGCCTTAATAATGCTACTATTTTGACATGGTAGGAAGCATCCATTCCTACTACCTGAACTTTGTTTTGGTGTGTATTCATGGCTTTATGCAAACATAATTAATCAAGAACAACTAAAGAAACAAAAGAGCATTAATATTTTTCAAAATTAACTTTTATTGGAATATAGTTCATTTATAATGTTGTGCTAATTTCTGCCGTATAGCAAAGTGAATAAGCTACACGTATGCATATATCCAACACTTTCCAAACTGTGTGATAATATAAAACTGATTTTGTTCTAGGTGTCTCACAGTATCACTTTCATTGTTTCTTTGTAGAACAAGGAAAAAGAAAATTATGCTTGTTCTCTCTTTGCTTGAAATGAGAGCTACTCAAATTAGCAAAATAGCGGGGGGGAAGTTGTGTAATATCTGTTATCTTTTGCTCTTGGTTCTTATATTTCTATACTTCTTACCAGTCATGGTACATATTGTTTGATCATTATTCCTGAATTTTTACTCTATGGTCTCCTCTTCCCATCCAGTGTCATACTAAGTCATGTTAGAGACTAAGGCTACCATGTTAGAGACTAAGACTAACAAAAAATAAATAATCCTAACTTTATTTAAAATTTTGATTTTTTTTTCTTTATGGATTTTTGCTTCACATTTCATTTGTATCATATAATTTAACATAACTATAGATATTTTTATACACTTTAAATTATGTGCCTAAATAATCTTTATGGCCTGTACTTTTCCTTTCTCATAATATCCACATATGGTGATAATATAAAAACAATTTTTCCTCATGAAAGAGATATAGGAAGTAGTCCTCCTCTAATAATATGATGAATTATGCCTCTAGTGGAATGTTTTGATTTATTTGAAAATTCACAGGAATTTACTTTAAAAACTATTTTAACCTGGGGTTTTCTTTGTGGGAAGATTTAAACTGATGATTTTTCTCTATAATGGCTCTAAGAATAATCACAAGTTGTATTTCTGCTTAAGTAAGTGTTTCTAATTTTTTTTTCTAGGAACCTATTAATTTATAAGTATTGAAGGTCAAAACAAAAATGCTTCACACACTTCACTCTGTTCCAGCCTTGTAAACATTCCCCCAATAATTTATAGTCTGTTTTTTTTTTTTTTTTTTTTTTTGGTCTTTCTCACTGTAGATATTCTTCCCAAATCAGAACTTCTGTTCTTTCAGAAAACTTATGGATTCTTAATATAAATTAGGTAAAATGTTGGACATTTTTGGATAGGATATAAAATTAAGAAATGATCCTCCTTCTAAATATTTTGAAAAATATGACAGAAGCCAGAAGAAATATGTATTGTTGATTATTGTGTATGCAGAAAAATACAAAGACTACAAAAGAGATCATTAAAAATCTATGAAAATGAATTATTGACAATATTTTATTATGATCAATACAATAAAATGACATCACTAGAACAGGGATTAAACTTTTGAAAAACAGAACGAGGGTTCGGTGCTCAAGTTAGGATGAATGACATTAGAAGATACTAGGGGAAAAGGCCAGCTGCAACAGACAAGGAAAAGCACTATATTATACTCCGAACCTAAAAACTCAGTGACTCAGAGTAGCTCGGAATTTAACCTAGCTATAGGTTACAATTTTGATAGAAATGAGATTTCAGCACATACATGGAAATTTGAAAATATTTAAGAGAGATTATAAAGTATTGAAGAATAGAGGAGTTCAAAATGTCAAGGGCTATGTTAAAATACTCATTTATATGAACATCAATTTCACACACAAAAAATTAGCATGAAATTTGAAGAAGAGAACTATATAAATGATTTTCTGAGGTCACCAAGACTATGTTCAAGGATGATAGGGGAATTGGAAGAGAATGGTGAAAGCAGAGAAATTAGTAAATGGCTAAGTGATGGTATCAGAATTATGGCCTAAAATACACACTTAGTAAAAAGATTTACACCAAATACTGTCTTTTGTACTGCATTTTAAGGTGTGCAAAAATGTGAAAAGAGAGTGCTTTTTTGAGGTATTTTTGAATACAGGGTTGGAGAATGGATTTTAGTCTGAAGATAGTCAATTTCAACTGAAGTTTGAATGTGGATGAGTGCCGGGGTCCAGCCCCAGCTGATCCAGGGTATTCGAAGGAGAGATGGCATAGGCAAGGGTCAGGAAACAACTGCTTAATTACACGTTAATTAAGGATACAAAGAGTAATAGAATGAGGATAGCTCAGTAGGAAAATTCAGTGGAGAAAAGAGGCCGAGTAGCTTGGTTTACGCGGGAGACCAATAAAACTTCAAGACAAGAAGTTTGCACCACTTACGTAGGCCGCAGGCGTCCTTCCGTTCTCCCAAAGGAGAGGAGACACTGAGGCCTCCCCGGTCGGATCTTAGAAGCCCAGGCATAATTAGCAAGCATGGTGGGTTCCGCGCTCCAGATGGAGACTCAGCCAGAATTTGGGAGAGAGAGTGACATGGGGAGACCAAGTTTCAGTGAACAAGGCCCGCACTTTATTTTCCAAAGTAGTTTTTATACCTTAAGTTATGCACAGAGGATAATGGGGGAAGGGGTGGAGTCATGCAAGGACAGCAGTTCCTGGTCCTAATCGAAGCCAGGCTTTCAAACTTATCATATGCAAAAGTTCAGGTGATTGACACCATCTTCTGGCCCGGAGGCCTGTTAACATTTTAAGAAACTTATTTTTCTCTAAAGGTGATTATTCCAAAGTCAGGCACCAGCCTCCAAAAAAGCATTGGACAAAGCTGCATTTTACATTTCTATACACCCATTATATCAATCAATACACTGCCAAGTACACAGTAGGTAAGGAGTATGGAGACTTAGCAGCAAACATTGGCCCAACAAGTGAAAAACCCTTCACCAATACAATTTCTAATCAATCTTTTAACTACTCAAAGGAATCTGTGTTTAGGCAGTTTAGAACATCTCCTGCCTCTCACAGTTGGGAGGCTCTGAACAATCACATGTGGCCGGAAAAACCTATTCAGGCAGGCTAGAGGATTTCCAAAGGAGTTTGTAGGTTAAACACTGTCACACCCAGGAATTATTAACTGGAGCTGTAAGCTAACTCTTTTTTCAGAGAGAGGTAGTGGGGGACAACCCCCCGTAAAGTCAGAGGTGTAGGTGAAAGCACAAAGCAGAAAGTAGGCAGACTCTGGTTTGGGGGTAGATGCTCGAGAATTTCCAGGGGGACTCCTGAGGCTCGATCCCGCCTTTGCGTATGCCGAGCCTCCTTCCTCATGACCTTTGTCATGGGCGAAATTCCTCACCCTGGCTCCCGGCAGTGATAGAATTCCAGTTGAGCTATTCCAGATCCTGAAAGATGATGCTGTGGAAAGTGCTGCACTCAATATGCAATATGCCGGCTCCCGGCAGATGAGATCCTTTTAGAAATATTTCTAAATGTGAGAAGCATTTCCCATAAAGAATGTGATCAAGACACTGGAAGGAAAATATGGCCAGACAAGACATGTCTTGTCTGATGACCTTAGAATGGGAGAAATATTTGCATACAAAGCGAGCAACAGGGATTAATATTCAAAAATATACAAACAGCTCATATAACTCAACACTTTAAAAAAAAACGCGCCAATAAAAAAGATGTGGAATATCTAAATAGATTTTTTTTTAAATAAGACACATATATGGTTGAGAAGCACATGAAAAGATGCTCAGCATTGCATTAAAGAAATGCAAATCAAACTACAATGATGTATCTATCACCTCACACAGATCAGAATGGCCATCATCAATAAATCTACAAACAATAAATTCTGGACAGAGTGTGGAGAAAGGGGAACCCTCCTACATTATTGGTAGGAAGGTAAATTGGTACAGCCACTATGGAGAACAATATGGAGGTTTTTTTAAGAATTAAAAATAGGGCTACCTTAGGAACCAGCAATCCCACTCGTAGGCATAAATTCAGAGAAACACATAATTTGAAAAGATACATGCACCTCAGTGTTCATTGCAGCACTATTTATAATAGCAAGGACATGGAAGCAACTTAAATGTCCATTAACAGAGGAATAGATAAAAAAAAGTGGTACATATATACAACAGAATATTAGTCGGCCATAAAAAAGAATGAAAAATGCCATTTGCAGTAATATGGATGGATCTTGAGATTGTCATACTGAAGGAAGTAAGTTAGATACAAAAAGATAAATATATGATATCTCCGATATGTGGAATCTAAAAAATGGTACAAATGAACTTATTTACAAAACAGAAATATAGTTACAGATATAGAAAACAAACTGAAGGTTACCAGGAGTTAATAGGGAGAAGAATAAATTGGAAGATTGGCATTGTCATATACACACTAGTGTGTATAAAAGATAACTAATAATGACCTATTGTATAGCACAGAAAACTCTACTCAATACTCCATAATGACTTATATGGGAAAAGAATCTAAAAGGAAGTGGGTATATGTATATATATGACCGATTCATTTTTCTATATACCTGAAACTAACACACATTGTAAGTTAACTATACTCCAGTAAAAAATTAAATAAAAGAGAAAGAGGACAAGACACAGACTGAGAGAAAATATTTGCAAAAGACACATATGTTAAACAATTGTTATCCCAAATATTCAAAGAACCCATAAAATCAAACAGTAAAAAAACACATAACCTGTGCATAAAATGAGTCAAATACCTTAACAGACACCTCAGCAAGGAAGATATTCAGATGACAAGTAAGCATATAAAAATATGCTCTACAGCTTAAGTAGGCCTCCCTTGTAGCTCAGTTGGTAAAGAATCTGCCTGAAATGCAGGAGACCCGGGTTCGATCCCTGGGTTGGGAAGATCCCCTGGAGAAGGAAATGGCAACCCACTCCAGTATTCTTGCCTGGAGAATCCCATGGACAGAGGAGCTTGGTATGGTATTGCAAGAGTTGGACATGACTTAGCGACCAAACCACCACCACATCCTAAGTAATCAGGAAAATAAAAATTAAAACAGCAGTGAGATACCACTACACACCAATTAGAATGGCCAAAATTAAAACATAGATAACCCCAAATGCTGGAGAAGATGTGGAGCAACAGGAACTCATATGTTGCTGGTGAGATTGCAAAATGGTACAGACACTTTGAAATCAACTTTGCAATTTCCTTACAATCCTGCAGTTATGCTTCTTGGTATTGTATTTACCCAAAGGGGTTGAAAACTTAATGCCCACACAAAAATCTGCACACAGATGTCTATAGCAGCTTTATTTATACTTACGAAAGCTTGGGTGCAATCAAGATATCCTTCACTATGTGAACGGATAAACAAACTATATTACATCCAGACAATTGTATATTGTTCATATCTAAAAAGAAAGGAGCTAGCAAGCCATGAATAGACATGGAGGAGCCTTAAATGCATACTTAGTGAAGGAAGCCAATCTTAGCTACATGCTGTGTGATTCCAAGCATATGATATTCTGGAAAAGGCAAAACTATGGAGACAAAAAAAAAAAGTGGTTGCCAGCAGTGGGGGGCAGGGAGTGATAAGTGAAGTACAGTGAATTTTTAGGGTGATGAAAGTACTGTGTAGGATGTTAAAATGACAGATATATGTCATTATACATCTGTCTAGACCCATACAATGTACAAGACCAAAAGTAAACTCTAATGGCAACTATGTCAATGTAGGTTTTATCTTTGATAGCAAATGTACCCCTCTGATGAGAGATGTTAATAATGGGGGAGGCTACTCGTGTTTGGAGGCAGGCAGTATGTTGGAAATCTCTATACCTTTTTCTCAATTTTTTTGTAAACCTATAATCACTCTAGAAAAATGAAATCTTTTAAAAAGAAAAAAAAAGACAAAATAATGAGACTAAATGCATCACGAGGGCTATCTGCCTCAACTTAATTATTGCTAAGTGAAATAATGCTCTTTACCCTATAATATATTTTATATACCCAATATTTTCGTCTGAGTTAAGACACTAAGGTCTATTTCCTTGGCAGTGAAGAAATGATTCAGTTTAAATCTGTAATTTTATACTTATAATTTAATTTTTTCTAATGATAATCCTAATAATCTTGAACATGATCACTACAAACCAGAACCCTGGGACTTTTCAAAGAGTTTGGATAGATAATCTCTTCAGGATGTATAATCATTGCAAAATAAACTGAACTTTAAATGATAATATAACCACCAGCACCACCAACCCCCAGATATGTTCATAAAATTGTTTGAACACGTATATTTCACATTCTTTAATTCTACAGTCCTTGCCAGTATAAATTAAAATGTCAATTGTCTTAACAATTTTACACTAAAATTATATGAAAGAATGCAAAATGTTAAAATCGTAAAATCCCAGACTTTCAAGTTAGCATTTAAACATAAAATTTAGGGTAGAGGGAATTAAAAATTTTGAATTGCTGCCTAATTAACATGAAGAGTATTCCTATGCTAATATTTCAAATGATTTTACAAGCTTATTTTTTATAAAGAAAACATGATAAGTAATATACTACTATGAAAAGTGAAAGTGAAGATGCTTAGTCATGTCTGGCTCTTTGAGACCTCATGGACTGTAGCCTACCAGGCTTCTCTGTCCATGGGATTTTCCAGGCAAGAGTACCAGAGTGGGTTGCCATTTCCTTCTCCAGGGGATCTTCCTGACCCAGGGATCAAACTTGGTTCTCCCACATTACAAGCAGATGCTTTACCCTCTGAGCCACCAGGAAAGTCCAAATATACAACTATAGCCTTTCCACATTATACAGAGAAGTAAAATTTTGGTTGTAGGAGTAAAAGAAATGTCTTACAAATATGATACCCATCCTACTATTTTGGAATATTGAATAAACATTCTAATTCATTGATCATTTTGAATGAAACTTGAAGCCAATACAACTTGAAGGAAATGGCAACCCACTCCAGTACTCTTGCCTGGAAAATCCCATGGATGGAAGAGCCTCGTAGGCTACAGTCCATGGGGGTCGCAAAGAGTCGGACATGACTAAGCGACTTCACCTTCACCTTGAAGCCAATAGCAATTTAATGAAATTACTTAAGATATAGAAATACAATTTGAGGAAAGGGAAAAAATATATATGCTTCAGTACAGGAGTAAAGTTAGAATCTAAAATCTTTGCTGTAATTTCTAGGTAGTCTCCATAGTCTCCCAATCTCATACAAATCTATCCCACTCCCTTGTAGTTCACATCATCTGGATTTTTTATGCTTTCTGCTTTATACTTGTTGTCCATCTGAATCCTCATCACTCTTCTTTAGCAAGTACTTTGCTGCTTTTTATTGTCATTGTTTCTTCATGATAATTTTATCTATTATTTCCCAGCAGCCCTCAGAGAGCAAAAGTTGTCAAATTTCAACCTATTTTTTCTGCACATTCATACAACCTGTTTACTCATCACCCCAAATTATCCTTGTTTCATTTTCACTTCATTAGTAATATTTCAAGTTCAACAACTACCTCCACATTTTCTAAGCCAAGATTGTACCTTTTATGTTTATTTTTCATTTTAGATTATATCAAAAATAATCCATCTCATCCCTCACTTCACAGCATATAATTACCTTTGGGATAAGCCATTTTGCTATTTTACTTTTTCCTGTTAGCCCCTCAACTGGTGCCAACCTTCATCCACCCAGCTTATTACATTTAAATGTCCTTAGTTGTCCTGTAAGCAGATTTTAATTAAATAATAGTAACATATCATAAGGGCTGCTCAGGTGACTCAGTCATAAAGAACTCGCCAGCCAATACAGGAGACATGGGTTTGATATCTCAGTAGGGAAAATCCCCTGGAGAAGAAAATGGCAACCTACTTCATTCTTGCCTGAGAGATCCTGTGGACAGAGCAGCCTGGTAAGCTACAGTCCATGGGGTGACAAAAGAGTAGGACATGGCTTAGTGACTAAACAACAGCAAACATACTATGAGTTTCACTTAATTTCTTAATTTGGTTGCACTACCCTGTATTTTCAAAGTTCTAAACTTGTTGCTATGTGTGCATTTAATTTGTTTTTACTAACTTTTTTGCAATCCAAGGTGTCATCCACACACTTTTCTTAACCAGTTCTCTAGATGTTCGTGGAGGTTGCATCCATTTCAGTACTCACAGGAAAGTACTGTGGTAAACATCAACATAAATGCTCTGAAGTGGAACACATAAGATTTTTTTGACTTGATTATATACATAATTAAATTTACTGTAAACTGCCAAATTACTCACCAGAATTGCCTGCCACTTAATTGGGAAAATAGTTTTTCTTCTTCTTTCTCCTTTTCTTGTCTTTCTCTCCTTCCTTTCTTCTATCTCTTTCTTTCTTTTTACACACTCCAAATTATGTGACACTTGAGCAACTACTCACTATTTAGCCATTTAGCTCTACATTTTGTGACCCTATCCATGCCCAATCTTTGTGTTGTCTTTATCTTTTTGTTGAATTGCAGGAGGTTCTTTTTTGTTGTTATTGATAAAGTTTTGTCAACTTGATAAAATAGAATATCTTCTATTAGTCTCTGACATATCAATTACATGGGTGATTCATTTCCAGCTTTTAATGCTGAAAAATCAAATGTATCATTTGTATTATGGTGACTTTCTAAATGAAAGTATTAACAATAATTATATAACTTTAATTTTAACTCTTTATAATAGAGACTTATACAGGTACTATACATAGTTGTGCTGACTCTTTACAACCTCACAGGCTGCAGCATGTTAGGCTCCTCTGTCCATGGGATTATCCTGGCATAGATACTGCAGTAGGTTGTCATTTCCTACTCCAGAGGAACTTTCCAACCCAGGGATCAAACCTGCATCTCCCACGCCTCCTGCATTGCAGGTGGATTATTTACTACTTAGCCACTGGGAAGCCTTATGAATTATGTATATCAGTTCAGTTCAGTTCAGTTGCAAAGTCATGTCCGACTCTTTGCAATCCCATGGACTGCAGCATGCCAGGTCTTCTTGTCCATTGACAACTCCCAAAATTTACTCAAACTTATGTGCATTGAGTTGGTGATGCCATCCAATCATCACATTCCCTGTCATCCTCTTCTCCTGCCTTCAATCTTTCCCAGCATCAGGGTCTTTTCAAATGAGTCAGTTCTTCATATGAGGTGGCCAAAGTATTGGAGTTTCAGCTTCAAAATCGGTCCTGCCAATGAATATTTAGGATCAGTTTCCTTTAGGATGAACTGGTTGGATCTCCTTGCAGTCCAAGGGACTCTCAAGAGTCTTTTCCAATGCCACAGTTCAAAAGCATCAATTCTTCAGCGCTAAGCTTTCCTTATAGTCCAACTCTCACATCCATACATGACAACTGGAAAAACTGTAGCTTTGACTAGAAGGACCTTTGTTGGCAAAGTAATGTCTCTGCTTTTTAATGTGCTGTCTAGGTTGACATACCTTTTCTTCCAAGGAGTAAGCATCTTTAATTTCATGGCTGCAGTCACCATCTGCAGTGATTTTGGAGCCCAGAAAAATAAGTCTTCAACTGTTTCCTCTGTTTGTCCATCTATTTGCCATGAAGTGATGGCACTGGATGCCATGATCTTTATTTTCTGAAAGTTGAGCTTTAAGCCAACTTTTTCACTCTCCTTTTTCACTTTCATCAAGAGGCTCTTTAGTTCTTTGCTTTCTGCCGTAAGAGTGGTATCATCTGCGTATCTGAGGTTGTTGATATTTCTCCTAGCAATCTTGATTCCAGCTTGTGCTTCTTCCAGCCCAGTGTTTCTCATGATGTACTCTGCATATACATTAAATAAGCAGGGTGACAATATACAACCTTGATGCACTCCTTTTCCTATTTAGAACCAGCATGTTGTTTCATGTTTTTTTTTTTCTGATTTTCTTCCCATTTAGGTCACCAGAGAGTATTGAGTAGATTTCCCTGTGCTATACATTAGGTTCTCATTAGTCATCTACTTTATACATATTGTATATATGTCAATTCCAATCTCCCAACTCATCACATCCCTCTTCCTTGCTTCATAACCATAAGTTTCTTTTCTATATCCATGACTACTTTTGTTTTGAAAATAAGTTCACCTGTATAATTTTTCTAGATTCAAGATATAAGTGATATTATATGATGTTTGGGCTTCCCTTGCGGCTCAGTTGGTATAGAATCTGCCTGCAATGTGAGAGACTTGGGTTCAGTCCCTGGGTGGGGAAGATCCCCTGGAGAAGGAAATGGCAATCCACTCTGGTATTCTGGCCTAGAGAATTCCATAACTGTATAGTCCACAGGGTCACAAAGAGTCGGACATGACTGAGTGACTTTCACTTCACTTCATGCAATGTTTCTTTTATTCATTCTGACTTATTTCACTCTCTATGACTCTCTCTAGATACATCCATACCTCTGAAAATTGCACTATTTTGTTTCTTTTTGTGGTTGAGTAATAGTTGAAAGTGAAAGAGGAGAGTGAAAAAGTTGGCTTAAAGCTCAACATTCAGAAAATGAAGATCATGGCATCTGGTCCCAACACTTCATGGCAAATAGATAGGGAAACAGTGTCAGACTTTATTTTTGGGGGCTTCAAAATCCCTGCAGATGGTGACTGCAGCCATGAAATTAAAAGACGCTTACTCCTTGGAAGGAAAGTTATGACCAAGCTAGATAGCATATTGAAAAGCAGAGACATTACTTTGCCAACAAAGGTCTGTCTAGTCAAGGTTATGGTTTTCCCAGTGGTCATGTATGGATGTGAGAGTTGGACTGTGAAGAAAGCTGAGTGCCAAAGAATTGATGCTTTTGAACTGTGGTGTTGGAGAAGACTCTTGAAAGTCCCTTGGACTGTAAGGAAATCCAACCAGTCCATCCTAAAGGAGATCAGTCCTGTGTGTTCTTTGGAAAGAATGATGCTAAAGCTGAAACTCCAATAGTTTGGCCACCTCATGTGAAGAGTTGACTCATTGGAAAAGACCCTAGTGCTGGGAGGGTTTGGGGACAGGAGGAGAAGGGGACAACAGAGGATGAGATGGTTGGATGGCATCACCAACTCGATGGACATGAGTCTGAGTGAACTTCAGGAGTTGGTGATGGACAGAGAGGCCTGGCATGCTGTGATTCATGGGGTCGTGAAGAGTTGGACACGACTGAGCAACTGAACTGAACTTGTCAGGAACCACATTAGGCATTACTGACAAAATGGGGGCATGGCCCCCAACTCTCTCCTCATCCCGCAGGCATGTATCCAGGATGAAGGAATTAGCCCTTGTGATTCTGACTTGTTCTTTCCTTTCTTTGGTTGAGTTGGCTGGAAAGAAGGTGCTCGAGAGAAGCATGAGAAAGCACAAAGCCTTCTACAGTTGTGCCCAGAAAATAATCTATAAAGTAACCATTGACATTTGTTCAAGGATCTTTACAAAGAATGTCCCAGGATGAGTACGTAGGCTGCAGCTTGAGGCCATGGGAACGATTATTTTCTGAGACCTGTTTGTGAGGGAAATATTTATGGCAAAAGTAGTTTGCTGAGTTTAGGGTTTAGGAATAATTAAGAATAGCTAGGAGCCTTTTTAGGAGATAGTGATCTTAAGATGCTAGGGGCAAACAGGATTTAGAAAGATAAATAAACTGAGGAATGTAGCATGAGTTACAATGCAATCACAAGTTAAGTATAGGACACATAAGAGAAAGTAGATAATAGATAGAAAAGCCAATTCTGAGAGTATTGCTGAAGCAGGAACTCTGTTTGTAGGACAATAATGATTTCTGGAAACAGTAAATATGGGTGGGGGAAACTTAAAATGTCAAACCTCTGACCTAATGCTTTTATCAAAGTATAAAAGAGAACATGAGCTTGAAGTAAACATATAGTTCCGTAGGATGTGAGTCAGAGACTGCATCATTGTCCGCCGACACTGCTCACCCCTTCAGGCTGATTCCCTGGCTGCTGGAGCTGGACTCCAGCATGAGCTGAACTGAATAGTCCATTATATATTTATATCACATCTTCTTTGTCCATTCCTCTGCTGATAGACATTTGTTGTTTCCATGTTCTGGATATTGTAAATAGTGTTGCAGTGAACATCTGAGTGCATGCAACCTTTTGAATTCTGGTTTTCTCCAAATATATGTCTAGGAGTAAAATTGCTGGGCTATATGGTAGCTCTAGGGATTCCCAGGTGGCTCAGTGGTAAAGAGTCTTCCTGCCAATGCAGGAGATGCATGTTTGATCCCTGCGTTGGAAAGAGTCCCTGAAGGAGGAAATGGCAACCCACTTCAGTATTCTTGGTGAGTAAATTCCATGGACAGAGGAGTCTGGCAGACTACAGTCTTTGGAGTCACAAAGAGTTGGGTGCAACTGGGTGAGTGAGCATGGATACACACAAGGTAGGTTTATTTTTAGTTTTTTATGGAACATCCATTCTGTTTTTCATTGTGGCTGTACTAATTTATGTTCCCACCAACAGTGTTGGAGTCTTCTCTTTTCTCCACATCCCCTCAAGCATTTATTGTTTGTAGATTTTTTGATGATGACAATTCTGATTGGTTGAGGTGATAATTGTAGTTTTGATTTGCATTTCTGTAATAGTGATGTTAGAGGTCATTTCGCATGTTTGTTGGCCGTATTGATGATGTCTTCTTTGGAGAAATATTTGTTCATTTCAGTTCAGTCGCTCAGTCATGTTCAACTCTTTGTGACCGCATGGACTGCAGCATGCCAGGCCTCCCTGTTGCATCACCAACTCCCAGAGCCTACTCAAACTCAAGTCCATCATGTTGGTGAGGCCATCCAACCATCTCATCCTCCGTCATCCCCTTCTCCTTCCTCCATCAATCTTTCCCAGCATCAGGGTCTTTTACAATGAGTCAGTTCTTCGCATCAGGTGGCCAAAGTACTGAAGTTTCAGCTTTAACATCAGTCTTGCAAATGGATATTCAGGACTGATTTCCTTTAGGGTTGAATCTTCTTGCAGTCCAAGGGACTCTCAGGAGTCTTCTCCAACATCACAGTTCAAAAGTATCAACTCTTTGGCACTCAGCTTTCTTTATAGCCCAATTGTCACATACATACGTGACTACTGGAAAAACCATAGTTTTAACTAGAAGGACCTTTGTTGGCGAAGTAATGTCCCTGCTTTTTAATATGCTGTCTAGGTTGGTCATAGCTTTTCTTACAAGGGGCAAGCGTCTTTTTTTTTTTTTTTTTTTTAAATTATGTGGTACAATCACCATGATGCAATCTGCAGTGATTCTGGAGCCCCCCAAAATAAAGTCTCTCACTATGTCCATTGTTTCCCCATCTATTTGCCATGAAGTGATGAGACCAGATTTCAAGACCTTATTTTTCTGAATGTTGAGTTTTAAGGCAACATTTTCACTCTTTCAATTTCATCAAGAGGCTCTACTTTATCTTCACTTTCTGCCATAGGGAAGCATCACTGCATATCTGAGGTTATTGATATTTCTCCGAGCAATCTTGATTCTAGCTCGTGCTTCATCCAGCCTGGCATTTGGCATGAGGTACTCTTCATATAAGTTAAATAAGCAGGGTGGCAATATATAGCCTTGATGTATCCTTTTCCTGATTTGGAGCCAGCCTGTTGTTCCATGTCCAGCATACAGATTTCTTAAGGGGCAGATTAGGTGGTCTGGTATTCCCATGTCTTTAAGAATTTTCAACAGTTTGCTGTGATCCACAATCATAGGCTTTGGCCTAGTCAATAAAGCAGAAGTAGATGTTTTTCTAGAACTCTCTTGCTTTTTTAATGATTCAACATATGTTGGCAATTTGGTCTCTGGTTCCTCTACCTTTTCTAAATCCAGCTTGAACATCTGGAAGTTCATGGTTCATGTACTCTTGAAGCCTGGTTTGGGGAAATTTGAGCATTGCTTTGCTAGCATTTAGACGAGTACATTTCTATAGTAGTTTGAACATTTTGGCATTGTCTTTTTTTGGGATTGGAATGAAAACTGACCTTCTCCAGTCCTGTGGCCACTGCTGAGTTTTCCAGATTTGCTGGCATATTGAGCGCAGCACTTTTATAGCATCATCTTTCAGGATTTCAAATAGCTCAACTGGTTTCCATCACCTCCACTAGCTTTGTTTGTAGTGATGATTCCTAAGGCCCACTTGGCTTTGTATCCTAGGATGTCTGGCTCTAGGTGAGTGATCACACCATCATGATTATCTGGGTCATGAAGATCTTTTTTGTATAGTTCTTCTTTGTATTGTTGCCACCTCTTCTTAATATCTTCTGCTTCTGTTAGGCCCATACCATTTCTGTCCTTTATTGTGCTTATCTTTTCATGAAAATTTCTCTTGGTATCTCTAATTTTCTTGAAGAGATCTCTAGTCTTTCCCATTCTATTGTTGTCCTCTTTTTCTTTGCATTGATCACTGAGGAAGACTTTCTTATCTCTCCTTGCTATTCTTTGGAACTCTGAATTCAAATGAGTATATCTTTTCTTTCTCCTTTGCCTTTCATTTATCTTTTCTCAGCTATTTGTAAGCCCTTGTCAGACAACCATTTTGCCTTTCTTTTCCATGGGGATGGTCTGATCACCGCCTCCTGTATAATGTCACTAATCTCTGTCCTCAGTTCTTCAGGCACTGTGTCTATCAGATATAATCCCTTGTATCTATTTGTCACTTCCACTGTATAATCATGAAGGATTTGATTTAGGTTATACCTGAATAGACTAGTGGTTTTCCCTACTTTCTTCAATTTACGTCTGAATTTGGCCATAAAGAGTTCATGATTTGAGCAATAGTCAGTTCCCAGTCCTGTTTTTGCTGGCTGTATAGAGCTTCTCCATCTTTGGCTGCAAAGAATATAATAAATCTGATTTCAGTGTTGACCATCTGGTGATGTCCATGTGTAGAGTCTTCTCTTGTGTTGTTGGAAGAGGGTGTTTGCTATGACCAGTGCATTCTCTTGGCAGATTCTGTTAGCCTTTGACCTGTTTATTTATTTAACCTGTCTATTTATTTGACCTATGTATTTAGGTCTTCTCATTTTTTGATTGGGTTGTTTGCTTTTATTGATATTAACTGCATGTGCTGTTTGTATGTTCTGGAAATTAGTCCCTTGTCAGTGGCTTCATTTGCAAATATTTTCTCTAATTTTGAACTCTCATGATTTCTCACTGCAATCAAAGACCTCCAAAATTGTTCAGATAATAAGAAATCATGAATTTCTTACATACAAAGAAAGATGCATAGGGGCACATGACTTGTAAGTCTCTCCAAAGAGGTTTCTATAACTTTTGCTTTATAGTCCTCATATTATTTAAAAGTCTTAATTATAAATTGCCATTTAACATTATAAAATGCTTTTCAAACATCTCTTGATAATTTGTTTTCTCCTTTAGTCTACTAATATGAAGAATAATCCATAATAATTAGTTTTGTAATGTTGAACTTCCCTTAACATCTTAGTATAAACTGACTTAATGATTATATAGATTTTTTTTTAATATTTAACTTGGATAAATGCTATTCTTAAGCTTTCCAAAGCTATTTGTTGTTGCTGTTTAGTTGCTCAGGCATGTCTGCCTCTTTTGTGACCGCATGGAATATAGCCCACTAGGCTCCTCTGTGCATGGGATTTTCCAGGCAAGAATACTGGATTTGGTTGCCATTATCTTCTCCAGGGGATCTTCTTAACCCAGAGATGGAACCCGTATCTCCTGGATTACAGGCAGATTCTCTACCACTGAACCACCTGGGAATCCCTTTTAAAACTCTATGCTGCATTAAATGAGGCCAAATCATCTTAGTTTGTAGTGTTCTTGATTGATTTTAGAATCATTGATTATCTTATACATGTACACACAGAAATGCTCAGCCACTCCATTGCATCCAACTCTTTTTAACCCTATGAACTGTAGTCCACCAGGCTCCTCTGTCCACAGGATTTCCCAGACAAGAACACTTCAGTGGGTTGCATTTTCCTACTCCCAGGGAATCTTCCTGACCCAGGGATCCAACTTGTGTCTCCTGCATTTGCAGACAGATTCTTTACCACTGCACCACCTGGGAAACCCCCTGATTATCTTAACCTCCTAAAAGGAGTTGCACAACTTTTCTTGTTTTTCTGTCTTTATACAGAACTCATTTATGATGGGCTTTCCAGGTGGAACTAGTGGTAAAGAACCTGCATGCCAGTGCAACTAGACATAAGAGGTGCAGGTTCCATCCCTGGATCAGGAAGATTCCCTCGAGGAGGGCACGGCAATGTACTCCAGCATTTTGCCTGGAGAATCCCATGGACAGGGAAGCCTGGCAGGTTGCAGTCCTTAGGGTTGCACAGAATTGGACACGACTGAAGTGACTTAGCAGACATGCACGCATATAAGATAGGGATTTTCAGTTTATATAAAGTCTAGTAGAACTTACTCTGGATTTATTTGAGATGGATATCTTTGAATAGATTTTACATTTTTATGAAAAAATAGGCTTCACTGTTGGCTCAGACACTAAAGAATTTGACTGCAATGCAGGTGACCCAGGTTGGATCCCTGGGTGGGGAAGATCCCTGGAGAAGGGAATGGCAACCCACACCAGTATTCTTGCCTGGATATTTCCATGGACAGAGGAGCCTAGAAGTTTACAATCCATGGAATCCCAGAGTCCGGCATGACTGAGTGACTAACACACTTCATTTTCATGAATAGTTAGAGGTCTATTTAAACTTTCTATTTTCTCTTGCACTGCTGCTACTGCTAAGTTGCTTCAGTTGTGTCCGACTCTGCGAGACCCTATAGATGGCAGTCCACTAGGCTCCTCTGTCCCTGGGATTCTCCAGGCAAGAATACTGGAGTGGGTTGCCATTTCCTTCTCCAATGCATGAAAGTGAAAAGTGAAAGTGAAGTCACTCAGTCGTGCCCGACTCTTAGCGACACCATGGACTGGAGCCTACCAGACTCCTCCATTCATGGGATTTTTCCAGGCAAGAATACTGGAGTGGGGTGCCATTGCCTTCTCCGTCTCTTGCACTACCTGTTGTCATTTTATATTTTTACAAAAATATATGCAATTTATCTAATTTTCAAATATATTAACATATTTTCTCCATATATTATTTATTATTTTTAATCATTTTATTGTTTTATTCTGTTTAGAATTTTTTTATTTTATTTATGCCTTCATTCTTTATTTTTTTGTCTTACTAAAAATTTAATTACATTGTTATGCCCTCATTTCATTCACTTTCAAAGCAATGTTTTACAGAGTTGACCACTCTATTCCTTAAAACACTCTCTCCTCTTGACTCCTAAAGTTTAATCTGCTGCTCATTTTCCAGACCCTCCATCCAACCTGTATACACTGGCTTTCCTTAGAAACTTGTTTCTTTCCTTAGAAGTTGTTTCTTGACTTTCTAATTTTGTCTTTTGGCATTTTTCCTCTAAATTATCTAATTTGGTCATGGCACCACATATCACATAGAAAAATAAGGCTAATTCATTTACATTTGGCTAAGCAGCAGATATTTTATTGAACACTTCATCTGTCATATTCAGTAAATAAGACTCTTCATTTTATTTCTAATTTCAGGGCTCCCAAAGCTCAGTCAAATGGCACCAGTATGCCCTCAGATCCTGAATCCAGAAATCTGCACCTAATTATGTTTTTTATTTTTGTAACCTTGAATTCTGAAACATTAACATCTTACCATTTTCATCTATATGTATATTAGAGAAGCTACTAATCTCTATCTTTATTTTTTGCCTAAGCCCATGCCTAGACTACTGAGATTCTCAACCACTCCTCTCCTTTCATCCACCAACTTTATGAAAAAATGTAGGAAATTTATTAAACTAAGAAAGGGTACTAACTGAATGAATGAAAGATGATCAAAATGTACTAACTTTATTTTAATCATTTCAGAATAAGTTTTATATATATCATAATGAGAAAATTAGACAAGAAAGATATGTTATCATGGATCAAAGTCTTCTTGGGTATATTTCACATATATAATAAAACATGGAACTACAATCACAGAAATTATCTTTCTATAATCACATTACTCTAACCACATTTGATTGAGTTTATACATTTTCTGACATGTCTGTTTAAATAGGCAGAAATTTTTCATCCTTTTAAGTAAGCTAATCAAGAGGAGAGTGAAAAAGTTGGCTTAAAGCTCAACATTCAGAAAATGAAGATCATGGCATCTGGTCCCAACACTTCATGGCAAATAAATGGGGAAACAGTGGAAACAGTGGTGGACTTTATTTTGGGGGCTCCAAAATCACTGTAGATGGTGATTGCAGCCATGAAATTAAAAGACGCTTACTCCTTGGAAGGAAAGTTATGACCAATCTAGATAGCATATTGAAAAGCAGAGACATTATTTTGCCAACAAAGGTCTGTCTAGTCAAGGCTATGGTTTTTCCATTGGTCATGTATGGATGTGAGAGTTGGACTGTGAAGAAAGCTGAGTGCCGAAGAATTGATGCTTTTGAACTGTGGTGTTGGAGAAGACTCTTGAGAGTCCCTTGAACTGCAAGGAGATCCAACCAGTCCATCCTAAAGGAGATCAGTCCTGGGTGTTCATTGGAAGGACTGATACTGAAGCTGAAACTCCAATACTTTGACCACCTCATGCAAAGAGTTGACTCATTGGAAAAAACCCTGATGCTGGTAGGGATTGCGGGCAGGAGGAGAAGGGGACAACAGAGGATGAGATGGCTGGATGGCATCACTGACTCGATGGACATAAGTTTGGGTAAACTCCGGGAACTGGTGATGAACAGGGAGGCCTGGCGTGGTGCGATTCATGGGGTTGCAACGAGTCGGATACGACTGAGAGACTGAACTGAACTGAATCACAATTTTGTTCTATTATGGACTTCTGATGAGGTGGATCACAAACATAGCTATTAAAAGTGCATCATGACTAGACAGGTACCTAAATAAGTCTCATTCCCTTGCCATTGATCGATTTATAAATAGGTGTGTGTCAAAATACTAGTCAACTCTTTAATATCTGATCATTTTAATATTGAAGAGTATCATTCAAGAGAACTAAGTTGAGATTTTCTGTTATTTGTAGAAAAATAATTCTGATGTAGTAACTTAGAATTGTGAACTGACAAATTAAGGAAGAACAAAATGTTTTTCTTAAGCTAATATAATGTAATGTGCATAATTTGACATCTCTAAATATTGTCATTTTATTACTCCCTTCTTATAAATCCCAAATCATCTACTTTGTGAAAACCTAAAGTTTGTTATTTAAAAAATTTTGGATAACATATTTGCTAAGTGTAACTTTGCAATTTGGTCAAGTTTTAACACCAGATTAAGAAGCCTGCTATCAACACGGCCTGAAAAAATGTGGCACAGGACAAATTGTGGTGGATGATAAAAACAGTAATACATGACTAGGCATGCAGGCAATCTAACAGTGCAATTCAGGGTGCAAAGGCAGACTGAGCATGGATCAACAGGGAAGCCAATAAGAAAATATATAAATAAGGAAGGAATGACAAACTAGACCTCATTCTTACTTTGCAAAGGAAGATTGCTATTTGACAAATTACTTATCACACTCAGAATTCTCCAAATAGTCTCTGATTCTTTGCTGTGTTTTCAGCCCTTTAATAGCTTTTTTACAGGAAGCCCCTGTTTAAGGAAGCTTCATGAATTTTAACTTATAAAATAATTCCACAAACTGCTACATTAAGAATGGATACTAATTGTTGTTTTCATGAGAAAATAAATGGAATTTTTTTTTTTAAAGGAACTAGTACAAGAAGGTAGCATCTGGAGCTAAGAAAACATAAACTTTATTTTCATTCCATAAATACTGCTGCTCTTCACACTGTTAGGGTCAATCAACCATGGTAATATATTTCATCAGGGATGTTTTTACTTGCAATACCAAAAGTAAATGGATATTTCTTTCTAGTATTTCTCCTTAACTGAGAGAGATGTTAGGCATTCTATTCCCTTTTTTCTCTACTTTCATTTGGAAGTCTAATCTATGTTTGCATAAAGGATAGAAAAAGAGTTTACAGTTAAATGTAAATCAAATCTTTGATCCAAAACAAGCTAAGGTCAATGCTTTATTTTCAAAACCCTGAAAATTTTGATCATGTTTAAATTTGACATTGAAATACTATGTATCAAACATATATACAAGTATCTCTTTCATCTAAAAATCAGTACTCTTGATTTAAAAGACCAGACCATATTTAATGCATTGAGCTATTATCACTCCAATCTATAAATGATAATACAAAATGAGAGGTAATAATAATTTACATATCTCAGACATACACACACAATCTCATATATATGTATTTGGTGAGAATTTTTGCCAAATAAAAATTCTTTATTTATAAAATTTTTTTCACCTGGCTTCCCTGGTGGCTCAGCTGATAAAAATTATGCCTGCAATGCAGGAGACCTGAGTTCAATCCCTGGGTTGGGAAGATCCGCTAGAGAAGGGTATGGCAACCCACTCCAGTATTCTTGCCAGGAAAATTCCATGGACTATCATGGGGTTGCAGAGAGTCAGACACGACTGAGCAACTTTCACTTTCACTTTTTATACCAAATAAGAGTGGTTTTAAGTTTGCATTTATGTTCTATTACTCATTTGAAGTCCATCAGTTGTCTAAAAGCAAATTCAACCAAAACAGACCCTAACAGAGAGAAAGCAGGATTGTCATTCCTATATAAGCTTAAGACTCCTGACCATGTCTCATGTGAAGAAGAAACATGGAAGTGAGAATCTCTTTCAAGCAGGTATTCTGGAAGGCTTTCTCTCAGAAGAAGAGAGTGATTTGGGACAAAATACCTTCCATAATAGCACAGGTAAAAAGAAAGATCATCTCTGTCAAGGGGTCTACATAGGCAAAAAAAAAAAAAAAAAAAAAAAAAAAATTCCTGTGAAAAATGGAAACCCCAACCCTGTGCATTTATACTTGTACAGATATTTTCAAATTTGAAAAGTATATGAATCTGACTTAAAGTCAGAGGAACAAATGTAAAATGGCAGGAGTCCCCAAAGTATGGTATTCACTCAAAAACAACACAAGCAAGATCTACAATAAAGATATTGGAAGATAACTTAGATTTATAGATAGCTACAGAGAGTGAAGAGTTGACTCATTGGAAGACTCTGATGCTGGGAGGGATTGGGGGCAGCAGACAGAGGATGAGATGGCTGGATGGCATCACCGACTCAATGGACATGAGTTTGGGTGAACTTCCGGAGTTAGTGATGGACAGGGATGCCTGGTGTGCTGCAATTCATGGGGTTGCAAAGAGTTGGACATGACTGAGTGACTGAACTGAACTGAACACAGATAGATATGATTCTGTGTGTAATACATAATGATTTGCAAGGCGGAATCATAGACTAAGCAGGAATTCCACAGTGTAGTAACAGAATCAGCTGTTGGCTATTCTTTTTCATATTATTATGCTAGCATAGTTGAATTATGTATTTTATAAATAGTGGACTCTTACTGGAAATATTTTTACCACAAATAAATTATTAGATGATTTCAACAAAAATCTTCAGTTTACAAGTTATAAGTTACTACTTCTTTTCCTTGAAAAGAAGTAGTACTTACAAAATACACTGACTCTCATGTTATATGCCAAATGCTGTGGCAGGTGAAGTAGTATCTAATGTGCCCTTCCAACAGAAGGGCACATTTAGTTTTCAAAGATGGTAGACTGCTGATGCTGGGAAAGATGGAAGGCAAAAGGAGAAGTGGGTAGAGGATGAAATGGATGTCATCACTGACTCAGTGAACATGAATCTGAGCAAGTTCTGGGAGATAGTGAAGGACAGAGGAGCCTGGAGTGCTACAATCCATGGAGTCACAAAAGTCAGACACAGTAACTGAAAAACAGCAAGTAGTTTAGACAAAAATCTCATATTACAAACAGCTGATTCTGGAAACATTAACAATACTATCAACACTAAATCAATTACATACACCTAAGAAAGATGAAAGTTTAATATCTGCAAAATAAAAATCATCTAAACATAATTGTTTATATACACATATATACGAGAAATAAAAAGAGAGATCATAAATATGTCATCATAGACATTCTTAAAATTTTAAAATTGTAGAATATGAAATTCACTTGTGTTAGCCTAAGAAATTGTGAAGCACTTATATTTAATTCAAAATTGCTGTAAAAAACGTTACCAGAAGATAGCAATCATAAACAAAAGTCTCAAACATTACTAGTGGCTCTTGGGTTTTCATTATGTGTCAAAGAACTTGTGTCTCTGAGGGAAAATAATTTAAAAGTATAAACATTAGGAAATATTGGTAAATTAAGTTTTAAGTCTGAAGTGAAGAATAATATGAACAATGAAGTACAGATGCAAAATTGGTAGACCTTGGAACTTATATGGGAGAACCTCTTTAACTTGGATGGGGCTCCAGCAAGTGAAGAACCCTGAACCACAAGCTTCACAGTAACTCTTTTACGAGGTACATTTAATGAGATTCCTTCTTTCTTACATTAGCCATATTTAATGATTTTTTACAGTTATACAAATGTTGTTTCTCAAGGCATAATATTGAAACTGTCAAAAAAGTTACTTTTCAGATGGGGAAAGGCAAGCTCAGTTATAAAGCAGTGACAACTGTTTAGTTCTTTGAATTGTCAGCAAATGCAACAAGGAAAATGTTTTAAACACGACAAAGAATAGGGCATATTCAAACTTACTTTCACTTTACATCTTTAACTAAATCTAATTAAAGTATAAGAATTGTTCTTTTTTATTAGTTCCTTGGTTAATAAACATTCTTGGTTAATAAACATTCATGCTGTTTCCTTTGCAGCATACCTCATTAGATAGCAGGTGGTTTAAATATTGTATTTCAGCTTGCCAACAGAGTTTCATTCAATTTTCATGAAATAAAAAGTGGTTTTACAAAATTCCATTTCTTAATTCTATAAGAAATGTATTATATCATTGTTTGTTTTAGCTAAAACAGTGGTTATACAAATTACTTCTGGTGTTACTAAGCTATAGGAAGTCATCTAATGTTCTTTCATATTAATAAGTTTAGCACCTCCTACGTGCTTGACATTGTTCTGAGTGCTAGAAGAATAAATTAAACAGAAAATGTTATTGTTCTACTGTAATTTTACCCTCTGGTGGAATGAGGCAAACAAAAACATAGTTTCTGCTTTGCAAACTTTCAGAGAAAATATCTGCATTTCTATCACTTTATATTCCGTAAATATGTTGCTGCTGCTGCTGCTGCTAAGTCGCTTCAGTCGTGTCCGACTCTATGAGACCCCACAGACGGCAGCCCACCAGGGTTCCCCATCCCTGGGATTCTCCAGGCAAGAATACTGGAGTGGGTTGCCATTTCCTTCTCCAAAGCATGAAAGTGAAAAGTGAAAGTGAAGTTGTCCAGTCATGTCCGACTCTTAGCGACCCCATGGACTGCAGCCTACCACGCTGTTCCATCCATGGGATTTTTCAGACAAGAGTACTGGAGTGGATTGCCATTGCCTTCTCCCATAAATATGTAGGTGACCATAATTATCAAAAGTATTGTCATAATGCTTATATTACTCATGTAATTTAAAATGAATTTATCTTCATATTAGTATGAATATTGACTCCATAATGACTATATGTCTTAAATAGGGAATGTGTCTGATAAATGCTGAATTAACCAATGTATTTATATTTTTTAATTTGAATTTATTTATTTTTATTGGAGGCTAATTACTTTACACTATTGCATAAAGGACAGAAATGGTATGGACCTAACACAAGCAGAGGATATTAAGAAGAGGTGGCAAGAATACACAGAAGAACTGTACAAAAAAGATCTTCACAACCCAGATAATCATGATGGTGTGATCACTGACCTAGAGCCAGACATCCTGGAATGTGAAGTCAAGTGTGCCTTAGAAAGCATCACTATGAACAAAGCTAGAGGAGGTGATAGAATTCCAGTTGAGCTATTCCAAATCCTGAAAGATGATGCTGTGAAAGTGCTGCACTCAATATGCCAGCAAATTTGGAAAACTCAGCAGTGGCCACAGGACTGGAAAAGGTCAGTTTTCATTCCAATCCCAAAGAAAGGCAATGCCAAAGAATGCTCAAACTACTGCACAATTGCACTCATTTCACACGCTAGTAAAGCAATGCTCAAAATTCTCCAAGCCAGGCTTAAGCAATACGTGAACCGTGAACTTCCAGATGTTCAAGCTCGTTTTAGAAAAGGCAGAGGAACCAGAGATCAAATTGCCAACATCTGCTGGATCATGGAAAAAGCAAGAGAGTTCCAGAAAAAACATCTATTTCTGCTTTATTGACTATGCCAAAGCCTTTGACTGTGTGGATCACAATAAACTGTGGAAAATTCTGAAAGAGATGGGAATACCAGACCACCTGATCTGCCTCTTGAGAAATTTGTATGCAGGTCAGGAAGGAACAGTTAGAACTGGACATGGAACAACAGACTGGTTCCAAATAGGAAAAGGAGTACGTCAAGGCTGTATATTGTCACCCTGCTTATTTAACTTATATGCAGAGTACATCATGAGAAACGCTGGACTGGAAGAAACACAAGCTGGAATCAAGATTGCTGGGAGAAATATCAATAACCTCAGATATGCAGATGACACCACCCTTATGGCAGAAAGTGAAGAGGAACTAAAGAGCCTCTTGATGAAGGTGAAAGTGGAGAGTGAAAAAGTTGGCTTAAAGCTCAACATTCAGAAAACTAAGATCATGGCATCCGGTCCCATCACTTCATGGGAAATAGATGGGGTAACAGTGGAAACAGTGTCAGACTTTATTTTTCTGGGCTCCAAAATCACTGCAGATGGTGACTGCAGCCATGAAATTAAAAGACACTTACTCCTTGCAAGGAAAGTTATGACCAACCTAGATAGCATATTCAGAAGCAGAGACATTACTTTGCCAACAAAGGTTCGTCTAGTCAAGGCTATGGTTTTTCCAGTGGTCATGTATGGATGTTAGAGTTGGACTGTGAAGAAGGCTGAGTGCCAAAGAATTGATGCTTTTGAACTGTGGTGTTGGAGAAGACTCTTGAGAGTCCCTTGGACTGCAAGGACACCCAACCAGTCCATCCTGAAGGAGATCAGCCCTGGGATTTCTTTGGAAGGAATGAT
The DNA here is from genome assembly GCF_019923935.1 of Bubalus bubalis. Taxonomy (NCBI): domain Eukaryota; kingdom Metazoa; phylum Chordata; class Mammalia; order Artiodactyla; family Bovidae; genus Bubalus; species Bubalus bubalis. The sequence continues at coordinate 148,626,105 of NC_059157.1, read as the reverse complement.
GCTAAAGCTGAAACTCCAGTACTTTGGCCACCTCATGCAAAGAGTTGACTCATTGGAAAAGACTCTGATGCTGGGAGGGATTGGGGGCAAGAGGAGAAGGGGACGACAGAGGATGAGATGGCTGGATGGCCTCACTGACTCGATGGACATGAGTCTGAGTGAACTCTGGGAGTTGGTGATGGACAGGGAGGCCTGGCGTGCTGTGATTCATGGGGTCGCAAAGAGTCGGACACGACTGAGTGACTGACCTGATCTGATCTCATCTGATTGGTTCTGCCACACATCAACATGAATCCACCACAGGCATACACATGTTCCCCATCCTGAAACCCCCTCCCAACTCCCTCCCCATACCATCCCTCCACGTCATCCCAGTGCACCAGCCCCAAGGATCCTGTGTCGAACCTGGACTGGTGATTCATTTATTATATGATATTATACATGTTTCAATGCCATTCCCCCAAATCATCCCATCCTTTCCCTCTCCCACAGAGTCCAAAAGACTGTTCTATACATCTGTGTCTCTTTTGCTGTCTCGCATACAGTGTTATCGTTACCATCTTTCTAAATTCCATGTATATACGTTAGTAAACTGTATTGGTGTTTTTCTTTCTGGCTTACTAGACTCTGTATAATAGGCTCCAGTTTCATCCACCTCATTAGAACTGATTCAAATGTATTCTTTTTAATGGCTGAGTAATACTGCATTGTGTATATGTACCACAGCTTTCTTATCCATTCATCTGCTGATGGACATCTAGGTTGCTTCCATGTCCTGGCTATTATAAACAGTGCAGTAACCAATGTATTTAATATCCAGAGGAACCCAAAGTATTGTAGCTGTTATTTTTTCAGTGAAGGAAAATAATAAATATATTCAGCTGTTTTCATTCTTCATACACAGGAAGAGATAGTGTAAAGAAAGCCAAAAATCAGAGAAAAAAACAGACCAAAGAACACACTACGAGAAAAAAAATGGAGAGAATATCATTACCACACATCTAACACAAAGCTTGAAATTTAAATTTATTTTAGCCTTTATACATTTTTAACCAATTGATTTTTGGAATTAATTTGTCCTTTTCTAAGTAAATACTTCCAAACCTATTGATGATGCATTTAATATAGTCTGGCAATCAACATATTGCACTTTTAGAAATACTGTGATAGGGAGTCTTTAGGGAGGATGTTCATAACATGCTATTGTGAAAGCAGGAAATTTTAATGTAGTTCATAATGTTTCTACTGCTTTGAGTATAATATGGACACATGTGCATACATGCTGAGTCACTTCAATTGTATCCAATTCTGTGCAACCCTATGGACCGTACCCTGCCAGGCATCTCTGTCCATGGGATTCTCCAGGCAAGAATACTGGAGTGGGTTGTCATTTCCTTCTCCAGGGAATCTTCCCTACCCAGGGACTGAACCCACATTTCTTATGTCTCCTGTACTGGCAGGCAGGTTCTTTACCACTAGTGCTACCTGGGAAGCCCAATATAGACATATAGTTTGGTACAATTTGATTTAAAATTGATATTCTTAAAACAATCTGTGTGGTATGAAAACAATTAACTATATTTATATTCAGAAGTATATGACTCTTTTTTTCCTTCTAGGAAATTTATATTTTCCAGTCTTACATTTAGGTCTTTATTCAATTTTAAATTTAATTTTCTATATGGCGTAATGTGATGCTCCAATTTCATTCTTTTGCCTGTAGCTGTCCTGACACCACCCTATGGCAGAAAGTGAAGAGGAATTAAAAAGCCTCTTGATGAAAGTAAAAGAGGAGAGTGAAAAAGTTGGCTTAAAGCTCAACATTCAGAAAACTAAGATCATGGCATCTGGTCCCATCACTTCATGGGAAATAGATGGGGAAACAGTGGAAATAGTGTTAGACTTTATTTTTTGGGGTCCAAAATCACTGCAGATGGTGATTTCAGCCATGAAAGTAAAAGAGTCTTACTCCTTGGAAGGAACGCTATGACCAACCTAGATGGCATATTCAAAAGCAGAGACAATACTTTGCCAACAAAGGTCTGTCTAGTCAAGGTTATGGTTTTTCCAGTAGTCACGTATAGATGTGAGGGTTGGACTGTGAAGAAAGCTGAGCACCGAAGAATTGATGCTTTTGAACTGTGGTGTTGGAGAAGACTCTTGAGAGTCCCTTGGACTGCAAGGAGATCCAACCAGTCCATTCTAAAGGAGATCAGTCCTGGGTGTTCTTTGGAAGGAATGATGCTAAAGCTGAAACTCCAGTACTTTGGCCACCTCAAGTGAAGAGTTGACTCATTGGAAAAGACTCTGATGCTGGGAGGGATTGGGGGCAGGTGGAAAAGGGGACAACAGAGGATGAGATGGCCAGATGGCATCACAGACTCGATGGACGTGAGTTTGAGTGAACTCCGGGAGTTGGTGATGGACAGGGAGGCCTGGCGTGCGGTGATTGATGGGGTCATAAGGAGTCGGAAATGACTGAGCAACTGAACTGAACTAAACTGAATGTTTCAATTTCATTCTTTTGCCTGTAGCTGTCTGGTTTTCCTAGCACCAGTTTGAAGAGACTATATTTTTCCCCTCCATACATTCTTGCCTCATTTATTGTTATTTAATTGCCTATAAGTGTATGGGTTTATTTCTAGGTTCTCTATTCTCTTCCATTGATCTACGTGTCTGTTCTTGTTTTAGTACCATGCTGTTTGGGTTACTGTAGCTTTGCATAATATAGTCTGAAGTCTGAGAATGTGAGGATCAGTTTTGTTCTTCTTTTCTCAAAGTTGCTTTGAGTATTTATGGTCTTTTTGGTTCCATGCAAGCTCTTCATCAGGTACATTGTTTATCCCTGTTTTCTTAGTTCCCCCGCACAAAGGGTTTTGTTTTTGTTGTTGCTCTTCCATTTGAAACATACCCTTGTCTATTCTCATTTTATTTAATTTTCTCTGTCTCTATGAAATTAGATGAAACAGTTACCAACCCCAGTCTCGAGGGCCCTTGTGGGGAACATTCCTACGCAGTCTGCGTGTTCCAAGTGGCTCTGATAGGTGAGCTGGATCTGAAATGAGCACAAGTTGTGTTTTCTCTCTGGGTTTTACTGGCAAACACTGCCTTAGTGGGAGATTGGCCTGGAGCCTAGGGGCCAGAGCCAGAGGCAGGAGCATGCTGCCCTTTTCCTATCCTCAGTGGCCATCCCCACCCTGTCAGGGGTAGTTTCAAGGGATACCCTTGACCTGGCCCTGTCAGATGTGCACAAGTATGCACAGGGATTCCACTCCTGAAGCACATGGAGGTCTCGGTCCTGCTCTGTCTTGTTCTCTCTGGAGTGTGTGCAAGGATGTTGGAGCTAGTAATTGCTGCCTCTGCCCACTCAGAGATGGCAGAGTGGCTGGCTGGCTCTGTCTTTCCAGGTATACACATTCACATTATCAACAGCAGCTTCCACCTTATTGGGGGTCAGAGCAAGAGTAAGAAGAGCTGGAGCAGGAACCTGATGTTGGATGGGAGAGTGTACTGGATGGTCTTGGCAAGATGGCCAAAGCCCCAGACTACTTGTAAAACTACTGCCTCTGTGCTGTGACTGGTAATAAGCAAATCTATGCATGAAGGAGTCTCAGTTTCTTATAGCCCTCTGGTGAGCTCCATTGGTGTTTAGATAAGCTAAGGGGTCTTGATTTTCTGGTCTTGAACCCCAGAGCTGAGGTGCCTAATATGTGACTCGAATCCCTCACTCCATAGGGAGGATTTCCTAGCCTTTGGCATGACCTCTTTTTCTGTGTCCCCCACTAGAAGTATGACTTCCAACCAGATTGCTTTTCCTCTCTTCCTACCAGGCTTTGTGTGGATTCATCTTTACAGGCTTGGTTGTAGAAGAGCTATTTTGCTAGTCACCAAGTCAATTTTAGTGAGAGTTGCTCCATACGTAATTGTAGTTTTGGTGTATTTGTGAAGAGAGGCGAGCCCAGTATCCTATTCCACCATCTTGATCTTTCTCACATAGGCTGTATTCTTTGACAGCATAAAATAGGGACCTTGGTCTATGTTTCAAGCAAAAATACCTTTAGGTATTAACATTTAAATAGCCCATGACACTACTTAACCTTATGTCATCAAGGGATTTATTAGATGTATTTCTCTACATGAGAATACATGCTCCATGAAGAGGCCTGGCGTGCTGCAATTCATGGGGTTGCAAAGAGTCAGACACGACTGAGTAACTGAACTGAAGGCAAGGATTTCAGTATTTGGTTCACTGCTCTATCTCCCAGTGCCTAAAATACTACATGAATGAATGGATGGATGAAGCTATCGCAGTGTATATTAGGTTGATAAATTTAATAGTGACTTTCTTATATTCTCACATGGTGATACTTAATAGAAACAATTATTTTTCAAAATTTTCAGTTTTTAATAAACTTCAGATGCAACAAATACATTTTTAATTTACTCATTCAACATCCCTTCAACATTTACTGAGTGCCTCCTATTGTCAAACACATTGTTACTAAAAGTAAAAACACCCCTATCTGTCTTCTATATTCAGAAACACTTCATTTCAGATATTAAATGCCCAGAGTTTTCCACAGCAACCAGTTCTTTAACTCTCCAGACACCAACTAGGTGTTCTACAATTCAATCATGGCACTAACTATGTGGAATTGGCACATATCCCACAGGTAAGCAGCTCATTCCAAAAGACAAGCTCCTACTTCAGATACCAATCATAATTAACAGATCCCCAGGTTTTCCACTTTGTCCCACTTGACTACAAATCAAGAGTTCATGTGACTCTTTCCTCGGATCTATAATAAAATAAGTAACAGTTTGTTAAGGTGCTACATTAATAAGAGCTGCCATTGATTGACTATCTAAAAAGGACTCAAAATTTAACTTAATTTCATTATCTCTACAAACGTGAAGGAAAGATAGCATTTCTATTTTTAATTATGGATCCTGAAGATCTACAAATATAAGCAGATTATGTATGTCGTACTTGGTAAAACTGATGATGTGAATTTAGGACTGCCTATCACTTAATTTCTCTTAACATTTCCTTTGCCCATGTTATTTAGAAATATGTTGCTTATTTGACAAATGCTTTGAAATTTTCCAGGTATCTTTCTGCTGTTCATTTTTAATTTAATTCAATTGTGGTCTAAGAACATTTTTATCATGATTTCTATTTTTTTTCATTTGTTAAGATACATCTTAAGGCTCAGAATGTAGACCACCTTGGCGAATGCTCCATATTAGCTTAAGAAGAATGTATATTTTGTTAATGTTGGATGAAATGTTCAATAAATGTCAATTAGATCCAGTTGATTGATGATGTTGTTCAGTTCAACTATATCTTTAATGATTTTCTGCCTCCTGAGTATGTCAGTTACTGAAAGAGAAGCACTGAAGTCTCCAACTGTAAGAGTGGATTTAGCTATTTCTCCTTGTAGTTTGCTAGGGCTATCATAAAAAAGTACCACACACTGAGTGGCTTGAACAACATAAACTTATTTTATAAGAATTCTGAGGGCCAGAATTCTGAGATCAAGGTGTCAGTAGACTTGTTTTTTCTTCTCAGGCTTCTGTCTCTGGCTTGCAGATAGCTGTCTTCGCTCTGTGTCATGTGAAATTCCTCTGTGTATATCTGTGTCCTACTCTCCTCTTTTCATAATGACACCCATCCTATTGGATTAGGGCATACACTAATGACCACATGTTAACATTATTATATCTTAGAAAGTGAAAGTATTAGTTGCTCAGTCATGTCTGACTCTTTATGAGCTCATGGACTATAGCCTGCCAGACTCTTTTGTCCATGGGATTCTCCAGGCAAGAATACTGGAGTGGGTTGCCACTTCCATCTCCAGCTGTTATATGATAAACATTAAGTTGTTATATGATAAACATGATAAATATAAAATTGTTATATTTTAAAGAATTGACCCTTTATGATTATGTAATGTCTCTCTTTATCCTTGATAATTTTTTTTTCTGACATATCCTTGCTTTGTCTGAAATTAATAGAGCTAATGGTTTGTATTTCTCTACCACTTTCAATATATGTGTGTCTTTATATTTATAGTGCATGTTGTATCAAGAACATATAGTTGGGTCTTGATTGTTTTCCATTCTCTTTTAATAGGTAAATTTAGACCATTCTCATTTAAAGAAATTATTGATCTGTTAACTGTTTGCTTCTCATTAAATGTTTGCTTTTAATTTTCTTTCTTTCTTTGATTTTCTCTCTTTTTGTCTTGTTTCAACTGAGTATTTTATGTGATTCTTTTTTATATCCTCTCAGCCCATCAGTTATACTTCTTTCAAAAATACTTTTACCAATTGTCCAAATTTTGCAATGTACGTCTACAGCTAATCTTTATCCTCTTTCAAATAGCGCTATATCACTTCACAGGTAATGTAGGTAGCTTATCATTGAGTGCTTCCCATTCTTTCTTCCAGTTTCTTACTCAAGTGACCTCATTTATTTCACTTGTCCACAAGCTACAATCACCTAATATATTATTGCTATTATTGGTTTGAGCATTTATCTATTAGAGCAATTGAGAATAAGAAAAAATGTTACCTTATCTTTATTCTTTCTCTAATGTGTGCCTTTCTTTATAAAGATCTGAGTTTCTGACATATTATTTTCTGTCTCTACCAACAATTTATTTTAACGTTTCTTGCAAGACAAGTCTGTTGTCAACACATTCTCTCATTTATCTGTGAAAGTTTATTTTTCTTCGCTCTTAAAGGACACTTTCACTAGGTAGGGAATTCTAAGTTGGTGAGTTTTCCTTTCAATTTTAAATAGCTAACTCCATTCTCTCTTTGCTTGCACGATTTTCAAAGAAAATTCCAATGTAATTATCATCCTTTGCTCCTCTATAGGTAAGATTCCTGCTATACTCTTCTGGTTTCTTTCAATAACTTCTCTTTGTCTTTTTTTTTTTTTTTTCGGCAGTTTAATTATGACATGCCTAAGTGTAGATTTTTTGTTGCTTAGTCATGCTTGGTGTTCTCTGGATTCCTGGATCTGTAGCTTAGTGTTTTTCAACACTTTTGAACAATTCTCAGCCATTATTACAGCAAATATTTCTACTATTCCATTCAGCACAGTGGTAAAGAATCTGCCCACCAAGACATAAGATGCAAGAGACATAGTTTTATCCCTGGTTCAGGAAGATCCACTGGAGAAGAAGATGACCACAGACTCCAGTATTCTTGCTTGGGAAATCCTATGCACAGAGGAACCTGGTGGGCTACAGTCCATGAGTCATAAGGAGTCAGACACAACTAAGCACATACACTACTACTTCTTTTACTGTTCTCCCTTCTATTTTTGGAATTATTATGTTTACATTACACATTTTATCATTGTCTCACGCTTCTTGAATATTCTATATGCTGATTTTTATTCTTTTTTTTATTTTTGCTTTTCTGTTTTGTTAGCCTTTACTGACATAAACTAACTCACTGATTTTTTTCCTCATCTGTGTCTAGTCTACTGATGAACCAACTAAAGGCATTCTTCGCTCCTTCTGTTGTGTTTGGTTTCTAGCATTTTATTTTCATTTATTCTCAGAATTTTCCTTATTCTTCATACCTCTTCTTAAATGTCACCACTTTTTCCAATAGAGAGCACCATCTATTGTTATAATTCTTTTAAATTCCATGTCAAATAATTGCAAAATCTCTGCCATATATTAGTGTGATTCTAATGCTTACTTTGTCTCTTTGGACCAAATTTTCTTTGAATTTTAGCATACCTTGTAATTTTTTTTTGGTGAAAGCTAGGCATGGTGTACTGATTAATAGAAAAATAGACAAATGGATCTTTAGTGTGAGATTTTATATTTATCTTGTAGAAGTTAGGCTTGGTTTAATATATGCTATAGCTATAGTTGTCAGAGGCTTTGATTTATTTCAGTGTCTCTATATATATCTTCTATTGCCTTTGTTGTTCTCCAGAAGCTTCTTAAGCAGAGTCTGTTTCTAACAGCTCTCTCAGTTGTAATCCATTGTTACACTGGAGTCGTATATAATAAGGTTTCCCACATGGTGTCATGGTAAAGAATCTACTTGCCAATGCATGAGATGCAAGAGATGCAGGTTCTATCCCTGGGTTGGGGAGATCCCCTGGAGAAGGAAATGGCAACCCACTACAGTATTCTTGCCTGGGAAATCCCATGGACAGAGGAGCCTGGTGGGCTACAGTCCATGGGATCACAGGAGTCAGACACAACTTAGTGACAAAACCACCACCACAAACATATTGGGAAGGAGAAGTATTATATAATCATATGATTAATTCTTCATTGTATAATACTCAAGAATCCCTGGACTGTGAACTTAGGAAGAGTTTCTGATCACTTTTTTCCTCCTCTTGAGTGTGACAAGGAGGATAAAAAGCCTCAAGTTGTACAACTGCCCTTCCCCTATGGCATATTACATTCTGATAAAAGCAGTTTCCCCTGAAGGCAGCATTTTTCTACTAAGAACAGAATGCTCTGAGCATTTGTCAAAATGGTTACTTTTCCCCTCTCCTTACTAAAAAAGCAGGAGGGAACTTTTCTACAGTCATCACCGTGAGAAACTGATGGGATTTTGGATGTAAAACTCCTGAAGAAGTGGGAGCAACTGTATGCCTCTTCCCCCAGGAGATTTTAGCTCTCAAGGTAGTCCAGACCCAGCCTCCTAGAAATCAGTCAATACTGTTTAAGTGTTCTTACCACTTACTGACTCCAATGGATTTTACTCCCAATATGCTAGATTTCCTGTTATTTGAGTTTCTCTAGTTTTCAGAGAATCAGTTTGCCCTAGCATCTCAATTCTCTGATGGCTGTCAGAAGAGTTGACTTTTAGCTTTTTCAGCTTTTTTAAATTACAAGTTTGGGACTGACAAGTTACAAGTTCTTTACATGTTGAAGCAGAAAATGAAGTGGAGACATGGGAGCAACCTATTTCAAATGCCCATATTTTTTTTACTGACTTTATTCAAGCCTTAGAGTGGCAGTAGTGATTGGATGAGTGAACTAAATAAGGAGTTTTATTGTAACTATCCAGGCAATCAGTGACGAGAACAGAAATTAAGCTGTATATTTAAACACACACATGCAAATATACAGTCAATTTATCATTATTGTCACAACACTAAGGTAAGTTGTAAGTAAGAAAATGTCTAACCAATCTGAGTATCTCCAGTTTGAAACTAAGGCAAATTGTAAACCATTCTCCAGGTTACATCATATTGTTTGAGGATTTGATTCACAGATCCCTGTCAATATGTTCCTGAAAGTTACTCAAGATGCTAAATATGATACAAATATTTTAAAAAATAAGTGCACTTAAATAATGAAATTTTTTCAGAAATCCTAAATATTTACTGTCAGGAACTGTATCGATGGACATGACAAAATGAACTAATATATGATGCTGCTTTAGGTATGATTTGGAGGGTTAAAGGATTAAAACAAAAAAATTAAAGAATGTGGACATAATTTAATGAGGAAATATATACCAAATTTCATTGTGATTATTCCTGTGATATGGCATATATGTTTTTAGATAATTGAGTTCTCTACCATGATCACAATATCTATTATGATTTTATGCATAGCTTATGTGAGTCTCTTTTGTCAAAATACTTTATTTCTCTCTTAAAAAAATCTAATTATCCCTAAAAAAATCTAGATATCTCTGCTTATATGTATAAAGTATGCCTTAATTTCCTAATTAATTTTATCTGAAAAAGACTATAATTTTTCTATTCCTTTGTACCAAAATTTTAAGCTTTCAGCATCTTTTTCTAAAACTAAGCTTTTATATTCTCAGAATTTAATAGTAATAGAAATTCAAACTGACACTCTCTATTGGGGTAATTAACTGGCTCACAGTGTTTTGTGAACTAAAACAGGAGGCTTTATAGAGCCTTTATTTACCTCAAGTACAATTTGCAATATACTTAATCTGAAATGTTATACAGAAAAATGGTAAGTGTTGCAAAGTATTTTATATGTCTTCTGAACATATATAGCATTTATTAGAGAGAGAAACTTCTAAATCAAGCTTTGTAAAAACCTGTGTTGCCTAAAGATCTAATTAAAGTTATATTCAGTATAATCTGTCTAAATGCAATTAAATATATTTAATAGGTTGACATATCCCAGGTGGTGTTAATGGTAAAGAACCCACCTGCCAATCCAGGAGACATAAGAGACCAGGTTTCATCACTGAGTCAGATCTCCTGAAAAAGGGAATAGCAACCCACAATGGCACCCCACTCCGGTACGCTTGCCTGGAAAATCCCATGGACGGAGTAGCCTGGTAGGCTGCAGTCCATGGGGTCGCTAAGAGTCGGACACGACTGAGCGACTTCATTTTCACTTTTCACTTTCATGCATTGGAGAAGGAAATGGCAACCCACTCCAGTGTTCTTGCCTGGAGAATCCCAGGGACGGCAGGGCCTGGTGGGCTGCTGTCTATGGGGTCACAGAGAGTCGGACACGACTGAAGAGACTTAGCAGCAGCAGCAGCAGCCAGCATTCCTGCCTGGAGAATCCCATGGACAGTGGAGCCTGGCAGGCTACAGTCCCTAGGATTGCAAAGAATTACACATGACTGAACCAAGTTAGCATGCACATATGGTACCTATGTAAAATTTTTTGAATTAATTCAAATCACTATCAGAGAAGGCAATGGCACCCCACTCCAGTACTCTTGCCTGGAAAATCCCATGGACGGAGGAGCCTGGTAGGCTGCAGTCCATGGGGTCGCTAAGAGTTGGACACGACTGAGCAACTTCACTTTCACTTTTCACTTTCATGCATTGGAGAAGGAAATGGCAACCCACTCCAGTGTTCTTGCCTGGAGAACCCCAGGGACGGGGGAGCCTGGTGGGCTGCCATCTGTGGGGTCTCACAGAGTTGGACACGACTGAAGTGACTTAGCATAGCATTAGCAAATCACTATAAAACATTATCTTGATTCTCAATCACCTTTAATTCAAGTATTTCCATAGGTAGATGTAATATCTTGCTAGGCAAAGTGCATAATTTTGTAGCCCCAAACTTCAGGTCAAAGTAAATACTAGCTTGTATTGTTTCTCAGAGTTCAAGTACTAGTATTATTGTTGATGTTTTGCCATGACAAATTTAATCAAAAAGAGACATTTTGCTCTGTCATACAGGCTTCCTAAGTTGGTTACAGTACTATGTATAGATGATGTAGATCCAGAACAACGCTTTTATTTTTCTGCCGAGGTTGTTTTAATTTTCTTTAATATTTAGTAAACTATTATAATAAATTTTAAATTATGTGTAGTAGTATCATAACTTTATGCTAGTAAGATATGACTTTATTTTCCTCTTGTTGTATTTGCTGTTACACACGACTGTGTCTATTTTGATAAAAGTCTTTGATGCCCCACTCTTTTAAGTGTCATTGTGTACAATGGTTCTATGTGTCCTATGAGAGTTCATTGCAGCAGGTTTGGAATTTGTCTAAACTCTTTTACTGAAATAAGAAATACACCCTCTGAGGACTGTCCACTGGTCATGGCATGAAACTTAATGTGTCCAAGGAATTTTAGGACTGTGTGTTGTGAATGACAATGAGGTTGATGAATGGCACATGCCTTTGGTGAGACCACTGGCAGGATTTGTTATTTAGCCAATATATATACTTATATGAACAGTGGGGTGTAAGCGACCCTGGCCAAGTCTGCATATTAGATTCCCTGGTTCCTCCTTGTTCTGTGTATAGGTTGGTGGGTGCCTGGCTTGAGAGAAAAAAAAAATGAGCCTTGTAAAACTCTTAGAGAAAAGAAAATTCAACCTAGTGACACCTCTCTTGATCCCTTCTGTGTGGCAGACTTGGACTTAAGCATAAGTCCATAAGTAAAGTTTTACTTTAAATGTTTCTGCTATATTAAATCATTTTCCTGCAGTAATCTATAGATTTGTATGGATTATCATTTTGGGTTCTGGACATCTTCTTTAGTAAATGAATCCTGAGTGCCACAGATAGCACAATATACTATTGTGCACCCTTACACTAACAAAGTTTCATAGCTGAAGGGGGTTTCAGCCAGCATCTGCCTTATCCCATTCACTTTAAGAAATAAGAAATTGAGAGGTCTGTATTTCCTTGCTAGCTGTCAGGTGGGTCACCGCTCAGGTACTAGAGGCCACCTGTTCTTGCCATGTGGCTTTACATCTTCATGCCAGCAGAGGCATGGCAAACCTATGACTTCCCTTCCTACTACCAGCCAGAGAAAACTCTCCACTTTAAAAGGCTTGTGTGAAAAGGGCAGTCTCACCTGAATAATATCCCTATTTAAGATCCCTATTTGAAGAAATTCCTGGGGTCCATCATAGAATTCTACCTGCCACAATACCTGAATAAATCTTTCTTGAAAAAATAAATTTCATGTAAAAAAAAAAGAAAGAAGAACCTGAAGCAACCAAAGTGTAAATTACTTTAAAAAAGCACATACCTAGTTGGACACAGGGGCTAAAACTACACCTTCCTCCAATGAGGGTAGTCCATTTCATATCATCATACCAAATCTAAACCTAATAAAATTATACCTAACTTACAGCTGCTATTAATGCTTTCTCAGAATTAAAATTATAGCAACAAGTGATTGGTTTGTGGTTTCCTTACATTAATAGAGTGTTTATAACGTGCTTATATTAAACATATTTTAGGACTATAAATTTTTCTTTTACTGGTATAGTTTATGGAAGGACATCAGGGAAATCTGCTTTCTACATCATGATTAATATTTATATAAACATTTTTATACATAAATTGCATTTATAATTATCAGAGTAAATTATATACTATGTTCATTTTATTAGCTGAGTAAAGATATATTATTATCTTTTACTCAAGAAACATATATATTGAGATTCATTAGTGTTTATATATTTATCAGTGTATAAAATTATGTCTGATATTTGTGTCTTTAGGGTAATTTATGGACAATAGAGAAAACATTAATAATTAAAATATTATGTGAGAGCTATTATTTTTCTTTAATTTTTTAGCATGTATTTATATATATGTGTGTGTGTATATATTTTAACTTCATTGCAGAAATATATGGCACCTTAACATGCAATATTCAGTGATCTAAAGAGTATACTGGTCATATACTATCCATCTCTAAATATCTCCCCACAATTTGAAGACTTACCTTTTAAACAAATAGTGAAAGATTGAAAAATAAATGGAAATGGGAAATACATACAAACAAATAAATAAGAGTGATAGGAACAACAAAAGAATAAAAGGAGGTAAGGAAGGAGCAATGACAAGAAGAATTATCAATCAAATCTTTGTTTTGCAGTAACTAATGTGGAAGTCAAGGAAATATTCATACATATTTGTAGAAGGATATAACTAAGAAATAGAAACATGGTATCTATTAACTCTGTAGATCATAATCTCTTGCCATAAATTTCTGAACAGTATTTTTGGTTATTATGAAATCCATCTGGATTTTCATCCTGACTTTTCCTTTAATTTTGTGTAGCTTTCTGTAGTTTTAATAATGACTAATGTATACACACAGACAGCATAATTTCTCTCTTGGAAATTCCACAGAAGGTTTTATTATCTATATATAATAAAAGACATTTTAAATAATATTAAACACAATGAAAAAATAATTTGAGCTTTTATTTCAATTGGTTTAAAGTATTATTATTTAATATTTTTCCTTAAAAATATTCTTCAGAATTCCATATCATATTCTTTAGTGTTTTAAATTTGCTAAATATCCAAATCCTTTTATGTTGTAATGATGCCAAACTTATGTAATTATTACACAACTTTTTGTATGGTTTATTTACCTTTTTTATAGAACATTGTAATTGAAAATACTTGGCTTGATATTTCCTTAATCTATGCTAAAGATGTTCATCATTAATACTTCATTTTCTCTTTATGTTTTAAAAATATTAAAAAGTGAAAAATACAACTGTATAATACAACTGTGCATACTACCATGATATGTAATCAAACATCTGTTTTGAAAAAGTAATAAAAAATGATATGAAAAAAGTTTTATAGCTAAGAAAGTACTGTTACAAAAAATCAATTATTCTCTGAAACACAGGAAGCCGCTTTTCAGAAATTACAACAAAGAAAACTGCTGGTAACCATCCCACTGTATATCCATTTCTCAAAATAGTATAAGTACTTTCACAAAGTCAAATCATTCATTATGAAATGCCCCAAGGCATAGATTTTCTCAGGTTGAGCTTCATATTTCTCCTTTGCAAAGAAAATCATTTTCAAAATAGGGAGAAATGCTTAGCAACAGCAACTCAGTTGCTTTAAACATATGTACTGACTATACAATGTATAAATATGTAAATATTTGAATACAATTTATACTTGTAATTTAAACTGTTGAATAGATATTTTCACTGAATGTTTAAGAGCATAGCACATTTGCAGTAGCATTCATTGTGTTTCATAACCATGTACTGCAAGTAAAATTCTATAATAATAATGTAAGCTTTTCACACAATAATTATTCAGAATTTTTAAGTACAAATGTTATGGGAATAACTGACTTCACAAGATGACATATTATAATAGATCCTCAAGCTACATAATCTTAAAAATACTTAAAATCATTCTTTTTTAGCATAACACTTCCAAATAAGCACTTTGTCCCATTAGCATGAAAAAATATATTATTTTAACACCCTATAGCAGTTATTGTAGTATATATTTTATAGTTTCACAGATATAACTCTAATTCAGAAAAGTATATTTTTTCCTTAAGCATATGAACAAAATTGGATAAATAAAAGCAGACTCATTAGAATACGAATGTTGCAGTTCCATGACAGGTTACTTTTCCTAGTATGTAACTTAACTCATACAAAAAGCACCATCTGGAAAATGAGAAGAACATTTTGGATAGTCTCTTTCCAAAGAGTGTGAGTCTCTTTTGCACAATATTCAGCTACATAATTTAGAGCATATTAAAATCATAATTATTCAACTGGGAGTTAGTAAACACAATTTTTCTATTATTTCAAGTTATAAAACTCTCTCCATTTGAGTGTCAGAATAACTAATCAAGACTTTCCCATGATGCCACACAAATGTTGGTAGTCTAAAGTGTTGTAAGACAAAATTAATTTGTGAACATTTAAAAAATTTGTAGCTATTTTAAATTGTACAAAGATAGCATATATACAAAACAGTATTTTTTTAAAATAACTTCAAGTGTATACTTGACACTCAAAGTAATATAATGAAATAAGTTCTAGAAAGAGATTATTTCCATATTAGAGATGGGAAACTAAGATTTAGTTTACAGGGTTGTCAATAATCGCTTAGTCCTATGTATTAGAACTATCCTCTAAACCAATAAATCATTGATAGCCCGATTCCCTGTAGATTTTATATTCTCCTAGATCTGGGGAAAACTCCACTTAATCTTTTTGCATCTATACCTCAACAGAACTTTAAATATGTTAAGAAAACAAACCTAGTTTTATGTATTTGGGAAAAGTTGCAACTGTCTCCCATCATTTGTTGTTGTTTAGTTGTTAAGTTGTCTGACTCTTTTGCAACCGCATGGTCTGTTGCCCACCAGGCTCTTCTGTCCATGCTATTTCCCAGGCAAGAATACTGCGGTGGGTTGCCATTATCTTCTCCAGGGGATCTTACTGACAGAGGGATAGAATCTGCATCCATTAAGTTTGTATTTTCCCTAATGTAAGTGTTTGCAAGCAAGGAAAAGCATCCTTTTGGTTCTATAAGTTTGGATATGTTTAATAAGAATCAGTCCTATGTTTTTAGTCACATCTCACTAAATGTTTATAAGTTATCTGTGCCCATCACATTGACTTATATTCATACATTTGTAGTCACTGTGAACTATTTAGTCTTTGTGGGTTAAATGTTGTTGATATTTGGATGCACCACTACTCTATAAATTTCTTTATTTAAAAAAAAAATGTTGAGTCTATTTCATGCAGCTAAAAAATCTAATGTCCATATGAACTAGAATTCTGTGATCATTCTAAATCATCTTGTGAAATCATTTCCTATGTGCTGGGTGGGTTTACCAGTGGCATGACTATTAAAATTGTCAATCACTTAACATAGCCTCAAGCACCTAATTAATAAATTAATCCAGACCTCAACTGAATTTTTTGTTGCCAACATTAGGGATCATATTTCTGTTAAAAATTTATAACTATTTCTCTGCCTTCATTTCTGATTATTCATACATCATGTGCTTTGGGTAAAGATATTCTGTACCACAGGTATAAATCCAGAATAATAAACATCTATATTCTGCATTGCGTCATATTAATTCTGAAATACCCATTTGTTAAAATAAAAGTTATATCAATTATGGGACATTTTTTTCACAGGCAAATTGAGATACACTGTTTCCTTTAAACCTTGACCTGTATGGCCCATTTCCTTCATTTTCCTATCTGTGACTTTGAAATATATGCAAAATTTAGTTGTAGTTCCTAGATGGCTAGTTTTTGAGCTTTTAAAACTATACTAGTCTCCAGGGCAAGAGGAGGTTCCAAAATAGTCAAATTGAAGAATGACAAAACAAACAAACAAATAAAATCTCTCTCAGTTCAGTTAAATCAATCAGTAGTGTCCGATTCTTTGAGACCCCATGAAACACAGCACGCCAGGCCTCCCTGTCCATCACAAACTTCTGGAGTTCACTCAATTGCTGTCCAGCCATATCATCCTCTGTTGTCCCCTTCTTCTCCTGTCCCCAACCCCTCCCAGAATCAGGAACTTTTCCAGTGAGTCAACTCTTCACATGAGATGGTCAAAGTATTGGAGATTCAGCTTCAGCATCAGTTCTTCCAATGAACACCCAGGACTCATTTACTTTAGGATGGAATGGTTGGATCTCCTTGCAGTCCAAGGGACTCTCCAGAGTCTGCTCCAACACCACAGTTCAAAAACATCATTCTTTGGCTCTCAGATTTCTTCAAAGTCCAACTCTCACAGCCGTACATGACCACTGGAAAAACCACAGCCTTGAATAGATGAACCTTTGTTGGGAAAGTAACATTTCTGCTTTTCAATATGCTACCTAGGTTGGTCATAACTTTCCTTCCAAGGAGTAAGACTCTTTTACTTTCATGGCTGAAATCACCATCTACAGTGATTTTGGAGCCCCCCCAAAAAAAGTCTGACACTGTTTCCATTGTTACCCCTTTTATTTGCCATGAAGTGATGGGACCAGATGCCATGATCTTCGTTTTCTGAATGTTCAGCTTTAAGCCAACTTTTTCACTCTCCTCTTCCACTTTCATCAAGAGGCTTTTTAGTTCCTCTTCACTTTCTGCCATAAGGGTGGTGTCATCTGCATATCTGAAGTTATTGATATTTCCCCCAGCAATCTTGATTCCAGCTTGTGCTTCTTCCAGCCCACCGTTTCTCATGATCTACTCTGCATATAAGTTAAATAAGGAGGGTGACAATATACAGCCTTGATGTACTCTTTTTCCTATTTAGAACCAGTCTGTTGTTCCATGTCCATTTTAACTGTTGCTTCCTGACCTGCATATAGGTTTCTCAAGAGGCAGGTCAGGTGGTCTGGTATTCCCATCTCTTTCAGAATTTTCCACAGTTTATTGTGATCTACACAGTCAAAGGCTTTGGCATAGTCAATAAAGCAGAAATAGATGTTTTTCTGGAACTCTCTTGCTTTTCCATGATCCAGCGGATATTGACAATTTGACCTCAGGTTCCTCTGTCTTTCCTAAAACCAGCTTCAACATCTTGAAGTTCACAGTTCACGTACTGCTTAAGCCTGGCTTGGAGAAATTTGACCTTTACTTTATTAGAGTGTGAGATAAGTGTGTGTGAGATTCTGACAGAATGTGTTCCCAGGGAGAAGAGAATGGCAAAGCACTTCAGTATTCCTGCCTTGAGAACCCCATGAACAGTATGAAAAGGCAAAAGCATAGGCCACTGAAAGATGAACTCCCCAGGTCGGTAGGTGCACAATATGCTACTGGAGATCAGTGGAGAAATAACTCCAGAAAGAATGAAGGGATGGAGACAAAGCAAAAACAATACCCAGCTGTGGATGTGACTGGTGATAGAAGCAAGGTCCGATGCTGTAAACAGCAATATTGCATAGGAACCTGGAATGTTAGGTCCATGAATCAAGGCAACCTGGAAGTGGTCAAACAGGAGATGGCAAGAGTGAACGGCAACATTCTAGGAATCAGCGAACTAAAATGGACTGGAATGGGTGAATTTAACTCAGATGGCCATCATATCTACTACAGCTGGCAGGAATCCCTTAGAAGAAATGGAGTAGCCATCATGGTCAACAAAAGAGTCCGAAATGCAGTACTTGGATGCAATCTCAAAAACGACAGAATGATCTCTGTTCGTTTTCAAGGCAAACCATTCAATATCACAGTAATCCAAGTCTACACCCCAATCAGTAACACTGAAGAAGCTAAAGTTGAATTATTCTATGAAAACCTACAAGACCTTTTAGAACTAACACCAAAAAAAGATGTCCTTTTCATTATAAGGGACTGGAATGCAAAAGTAGGAAGTCAAGAAACACCTGGAGTAACAGGCAAATTTGGCCTTGGAACATGGAATGAAGCAGGGCAAAGGCTAATAGAATTTTGCCAAGAGAATGCACTGGTCATAGCAAACACCCTCTTCCAACAACACAAGAGAAGGCTCTACACATGGACAAAACCAGATGGTCAACAACAAAATCAGACTGATTATATTCTTTGCAGCCAAAGATGGAGAAGCTCTAAACAGTCAGCAAAACCAAGACCAGGAGCTGACTGTGGCTCATATCATGATCTCCTTATTGCCTAATTCAGACTTAAATTGAAAAAGGAGGGAAAAACACTAGATCATTCAGGTTTGACCTAAATCAAATCCCTTAGGTTTATACAGTGGAAGTGAGAAGTAGATTTAAGGGACTAGATATGATAGAATGCCTGAAGAACTATGGATGGAGGTTCGTGACATTGTACAGGAGACAGGGATCAAGATCATACCCATGGTAAAGAAATGCAGAAAAGCAAAATGGCTGTCTGAGGAGGCCTACAAATAGCTATGAAAAGAAGAAAAGGGAAAAGCAAAGGAGAAAAGGAAAGACATAAGCATCTGAATGCAGAGTTCCAGAGAATAGCAAGGAGAGATAAGAAAGCCTTCCTCAGCAATCAATGCAAAAAAATAGAGGAAAACAACAGAATGGGAAAGACTAGAGATCTCTTCAATAAAATTAGAGATACCAAGGGAACATTTCATGCAGAGGCTAGATAAATGACAGAAATGTTATGGACCTAACAGAAGCAGAAGATATTAAGAAGAGTGGTAAGAATACACAGAACTGAACAAAAAAAAGATCTTCACAACCAAGATAATCACAGTGGTGTGATCATTCACCTACAGCCAGACATCTTGGAATGTGAAGTCAAGTGGGCCTTAGAAGCATCACTATGAACAAAGCTAGTGGAGGTGATGGAATCCCAGTTGAGCCATTTCAAATCCTGAAAGATGATGCTGTGAAATTGCTGCACTCAATATGCCAGCAAATTTGGAAAACTCAGCAGTGGCCACAGAACTGGAAAAGGTCAGTTTTAATTCCAACCCCAAAGAAAGTTAATGCCAAAGAGTGCACAAACTTGCACTCATCTCACACGCTAGTAAATTATTGCTCAAAATCTCCAAGCCAGGCTTCAGCCATACGTAACCCATGAACTTCCAGATGTTCAAGCTGGTTTAGAGACAGAGGAACCAGATATCAAATTGCCAACATCTGCTGGATCATGGGAAAAGCAAGAGAGTTTCAGAAAAACATCTATTTCTGCTTTATTGACTATGCTAAGGCCTTTGACTGTGTGGATCACAATAAACTGTGGAAAATTCTGAAAGAGATGAGAATACCAGACCACCTGATCTGCCACTTGAGAAACCTGTATGCAGGTCAGGAAGCAACAGATAGAGCTGGACATGAAACAACAGACTGGTTCCAAATAGGAAAAAGAGTACATCAAGGCTGTATATTGTCACCCTGCTTATTTAATTTATATGCAGAGTACATCATGAGAAACGGTGGGCTGGAAGAAGCACAAGCTGGAATCAAGATTGCTGGGAAACATATCAATAACCTCAGATATGCAGATGACACCACCCTTATGGCAGAAAGTGAAGAGGAACTAAAAAGCCTCTTGATAAAAGAAAAGAGGAAAGTGAAAAAGTTGGCTTAAAGCTCAACATTCAGAAAACGAAGATCATGGCATCTGATCCCATCACTTCATGGGAAATAGAAGGGGTAACAGAGGAAACAGTGTCAGACTCTATTTTTGGGGGCTCCAAAATCACTGTAGATGGTGATTGCAGCCATGAAATTAAAAGACGTTTACTCCTTGGAAAGAAAGTTATGATCAAACTAGATAGCATATTCAAAAGCAGAGACATTACTTTGCCATCAAAGGTCCGTCTATTCAAGGCTATGGTTTTTCCAGTGGTCATGTATGGATGTGAGAGTTGGACTGTGAAGAAAGCTGAGTGCCGAATATTTGATGCTTTTGGACTGTGGTGTTGGAGAAGACCCTTGATAGTCCCTTGGACTGCAAGGAGATCCAACCAGTCCATTGTAAAGGAGATCAGTCCTGGGTGTTCTTTGGAAGGAATGAATGTAAAGCTGAAACTCTAGTACTTTGGTCATCTCATGTGAAGAGTTGGCTCATTGGAAAAGACTCTGATGCTGGGAGGATTGGGGGCAGGAGGAGAAGGGGACGACAGATAATGAGATGGCTGGATGGCATCACACTCAATGCATGTGAGTTTGAGTGAACTCTGGAAGTTGGTGATGGACAGGGAGGCATGGTGTGCTGCAATCATGGGGTCACATAGAGTCAAGCACGACTTAGCAACTGAACTGAACTGAGAGGAGTGCAATTGCCCGGTAGTTTGAGCATTCTTTGGCATTGCCTTTCTTTGGGACTGGAATGAATACTGACCTTTTCCAGTCCTGTGGCCACTGCTGAGTTTTCCAAATTTGCTGGCATATTTAGTGTAGCACTTTCACTGCATCATCTTTCAGGATTTGAAATAGCTCAACTGGAATTACATCACCTCCACTAGCTTTGTTCTTAGTGATGCTTTCTTAGGCCCACTTGACTTCACACTCCAGGATGTTTGGTTCTAGGTCAGTGATCTCACCATCGTGATTATCTTGGTTGTGAAGATCTTTTTTGTACAGTTCTGTGTATTCTTGCCACACTTCTTAATATCTTCTGCTTGTGTTAGGTCCATAGCATTTCTGTCCGTTATCGAGCCCATCTTTGCATGAAATGTTCCCTTGGCATCTCTAATTTTCTTGAAGAGATCTCTAGTCTTTCCCTTTCTGTTGTTTTCCTCTATTTATTTGCATTTATAGCTGAGGAAGGCTTTCTTATCTCTTTTTGCTATTCTCTGGAACTCTGCATTCAGATGCTTATGTCTTTCCTTTTCTCCTTTGCTTTTTGCTTCTCTTCTTTTCACAGCTATCTGTAATGCCTCCCCAGACAGCCATTTTGCTGTTTTGCATTTCTTTTCCTTGGGGATGATCTTGATCCCTGTCTCCTGTACAATGTCATGAACCTCAGTTCATAGTTCATCAGGCACTCTATCAGATCTAGTCCTTTAAATCTATTTCTCATTTTCACTGTATAATCATAAAAGATTTGATTTAGGTCATACCTGAATGATCTAGTGGTTCTCCCTACTTTCTTCAATTTATGTCTGAATTTGACAAGAAGGAGCTCATAATTGTATAGAGATTCTCCATCTTTGGCTGCAAAGAATATAATCAATCTGATTTTGATGTTGACCATCTGGTATGTCCATGTGTAGAGTCTTCTCTTGTGTTGTTTGAATTGGGTGTTTGTTATGACCAGTGCGTTCTCTTGGCAAAACTCTATTAGCCTTTGCCCTGCTGCATTCTGTATTCCAAGGCCAAATTTGCCTGTTACTCCAGGTGTTTCTTGACTTCCTACTTTTGCATTCCAGTCCCCTATAATGAAAAGGACATCTTTTTGGGTGTTAGTTCTAAAAGGTCTTGTAGGTCTTCATAGAACCGTTCAACTTCAGCTTCTTCAACGTTACTGGTTGGGGCATAGAATTGGATACCGTGATATTGTGTGGTTTACCTTGGAAATGAACAGAGATCATTCTGTCGTTTTTGAGATTGCATTCAAGTACTGCATTTCAGACTCTTTTGTTGACCATGATGGCTACTCCATTTCTTCTAAGGGATTCCTGCCCACCGTAGTAGGTATAATGGTCATCTGAGTTAAATTCTCCCTTTCCAGTCCATTTTAGTTTGCTGATTCCTAGAATGTCGACGTTTACTCTTGCCATCTCCTGTTTGACCACTCTCTCTAGAGAAAGTTATTTGGAGAAATAACAATGGACATTCAGGTGCAAAGAGTAAAGCAAAATAGAGTTTGGCATTTCACTTTGCAATTCAAAAATCTTTCTATTTAAAGTTTTGTTCAACAAGGAAAGTGGTCAATTGAGAAAAGAAGGGAAGCATTTTCAATGAAATTAGTAGTAACAGTAAAGACAACAGTTACTGCTGATTTGTTAGTAGGTGGCTTTCAAATCCCTCATTACTCTCTATACATTGTATTTTCTGCTAGTTTCCCAGATTATGTCCAAGTTTAAGATGGTAAATTATTTATTAGTATTTTATTTAACAGATATTTCTTTTTAACCTGCATATATATTTTTAAGTGTTCATTTAATTGTTGTAAGCTATAATTTTGCTGTTAGAGATCCCGTGGTGGTTCAGCAGTAAAAAATCCACCTGCAGTGAAGTAGACTCAGGAGATGCAGGAGATGTGTTTTTGATCTTTGGATTAGGAAGAGTAAGATGTAGCAACAAACACATTAATGTCAAGTGCTATTAATTTATCCTTCTGGGTTTTTACATGACAAATGGGTTAGAATATAAAATACCTTCTTATTTAAAAAAGAGGATAAACTTAGTAACCATGAAGTAGTTCTCTATACATAAATAAATAATATTAAAAAGCCTCATTTTAACCACCTTTTAAAATTAGAAATCCATTTTCCAATTGAAAGCAATATGAACCTAAATAATAATAACAAAGATACATAATTTATTAAGATAAGAGATACTTTGCAAGCTCCTTTACAGGCATTATCTCAAATCTTCTCTCTCTCTCTCACTCTCCCTCATTTTTTTGTTTTTAATTTAAATATAGTTGACTTATTGCTATGGTATTAGTTAGTTTCAGGTGTGCAACTTAGTAATTGTACTTAAGTACATGTTAGTGATTCAGTATTTTTTTCTAGATTATATAGAATTTAAAGTTGTTATCAAATAATGGTTATATACCCTTGTTTTGTATAATATATTCTTGTTGCCTATTTATTTTATATATAGTAATTTGCATCTCTCAATCCCCTACTTCTATATTGTCCTTCCCCCTTTCCCTCTGCCACTGCTAACCACAAGTTTGTTCTGTATATATGTAAGTCTGTTTCTGTTTTGTTATATTGTTTATACAAGTGATAGTATGAAGTGATAGTGTCCCAAGCCAGTCCCTCTCATCATGAAGCTTCCACAAGCCTCTTATCCTTATCCATCAAAGGGAAGCCAGAATGGAATCTACAGTCACAGAAAACCAACCAAACTGATCCCATGGATCACAGCCTTGTCTAACTCAATGAAACTATGAGCAATGCCCTGTAGGGCCATCCAAGATGGACTGGCCATGGTGGAGAGTTCTGACAAAATGTGGTGCACTGGAGAAGGGAGCGGCAAACCACTTCGGTATTCTTGCCTTGAGAACCCCATGGACAGCATGAAAAGGCAAAAAGATAGGACACTGAAAGATGAACTCCCCAGGTTGGTAGGTGCCAAATATGCTACTGGAGATGAGTGGAGAAATAACTCTAGAAAGGATGAAGAGACAGAACCAAGACAAAAACAACATCCAGTTGTGTATGTGATAGGTGATGGAAGTAAAGTCCGAGGCTGTAAATACAATATTGTATAGGAACATGGAGTGTTAGGTCCATGAATCAATGTAAATTGGAAGTGATCAAACAGGAGATGGCAAGAGTGAACATTGACGTTTTAGGAATCAGTGAACTTAAATGGACAGCAATGGGTGAATTTAATTCAGATGACCATTACATCTACTACTGTGGGCAAGAATCCCTTAGAAGAAATGGAGTGGCCATCATAGTCAATAGAAGAGTCTGAAATGCAGTACTTGGGTACAATCTCAAAAACGACAGAATGATCTCTGTTAATTTCCAAGGCAAACCATTCAAT
Source organism: Bubalus bubalis (assembly GCF_019923935.1). NCBI lineage: Eukaryota > Metazoa > Chordata > Mammalia > Artiodactyla > Bovidae > Bubalus > Bubalus bubalis. The sequence goes on along the minus strand of NC_059157.1, from coordinate 148,601,753 downwards.
ATCACAGTAATGTAAATCTATGCCCCAACCACTAACGCCAAAGAAGCTGAAGTTGAACGATTCTATGATGACCAACAAGATCTTCTAGAACTGGCACCAAAAAAAAGATTTCCTTTTCATTATAAGGGACTGGAATGCAAAATAGAAAGTTAAGAGATACCTGAAATAACAGGCACGTTTGGCATTGGAGTACAAAATGAAGCAGGGCAAAGGCTAATGGCTTTGGAAGAGAGCACACTGGTCATAACAAATAACCTTTTCCAACAACACAACAGATGACTCTGCAATTGGACATCACAAGATGGTTAATATCAAAATCAAATTGATTATATTCTTTGCCATCAAAGATGAAGAAGTTCTATACAGTCAGTAAAAACAAGACCAAGAGCTGACTGTGGTTCACATCATGAACTCCTTATTGCACAATTCAGATTTAAATTGAAGAATATAGGGAATACAAATAGGCATTCAGGTATGACCTAAATCAAATCCCTTATGAATATACAGTGGAAGTGACAAATAGATTCAAGGGATTAGATCTGATGGACAGAGTGCCTGGAGAATTATGGACAGAGGGTCATAACATTGTACAGGGGGCGGTGGTGAAAACCATCCTGAAAATAAAGAAATGTAAAAAGGCAAAATGGTTGTCTGAGGAGGCCTTAATAATAACTGAGAAAAGAAGCTAAAGGCAAAGGCAAAAAGGAAAGATATGCCCATCTGAAAGCAAATTTCCAAAAAATAGCAAGGAGAGATAAGAAACCCTTCTTAAGTGATCAATGCAAAGAAATAGAGGAAAACAATAGAATGGGACAAACTAGAGATCTCTTCAAGAAAATTTGATATACCAAGGGAACATTTCATGCAAAGATGGGCACATTGAAGGACAAAAATGGTGTGAACCTAATGGAAGCAGAAGACATTAAGAAGTAGCAAGAATACACAGAAGAACAATACAAAAAAGACATTAAACCCAGAAAACCATGATGGTGTGATTACTCACTTAGAGTCAAACATCCTGGAGTGCAAAGTCAAGTGGTCCTTAGGAAGCATCTCTATAAATGAAGATAGTTGGGGTGATGGTATTGCAATTGAGCTATTTCAAATCCTAAAACATGTTTCTGTTAAAGTGCTGCACTCAGTATGCCAGACACAGAACAATGGAATGGTTCCAAATTGGGAAAGGAGTACATCAACACTTTATATTGTCACCTGCTTATTTAACTAATATGCAGAATACCTCACATAAAATGCCAAGCTGGATGAAGCACAACCTGGAAGCAAGATTGCCTAGAGAAACAACCTGATATGCAGATGACACCATCCTTATGGCATAAAGTAGGGAGGAACTAAAAAGCCTCTTGAGGAAAGTAAAAGAGGAGAGTGAAAAAGCTGGCTTAAAACTCAACATTTGAAAAACGAAAATCATAGTATCCAGTCCCATTACTTCATGGCAAATAAATGGGGAAACAACAGAAACAGTGAGAGATTTTATTTTCTTGGGCTCCAATATCACTGTAGATTGTGACTGCAGCCTTGAAATTAAAAGATGCTTGTTCCTTTGAAGAAAAGCTATGACAGACCTAGAAGGTGAAAGTGAAAATTGCTCAGTGGTGTCTGATACTTTGGGACCCCATGGACTATACAGTCCATGGAATAATCCAGGCAGAATTACCACGATGGTGTGATCACTCTTCTAGAGCCAGACATCCAGGAATGCGAAGTCAAGTCGGGCTTAGGAAGCATAACTATGAACAAAGCTAGTGGAAGTGATGCAATTCCAGTTGAGCTATTTCAAATCCTGAAAGATGATGATGTGCAAGTGGTGCACTCAATATGCCAGCAAATCAGGAAAACTCAGCAGTGGCCATAGGACTGGAAAAGGTCAGTTTTCATTCCAATTCCAAAGAAAGGCAATGCCAAAGAATGTTCAAACTACCATATAATTGCACTCATGTCACATGGAGGCAAGTTAATGCTCAGAATTCTCCAAGTCAGGCTTCAAGAGTACGTGAGCCTTGAACTTCCAGATGTTCAAGATGGATTTAGAGAAGCCAGAGGAACCAGAGATCAAATTGCCAACATCTGCTGGATCATTGAAAAAGCCAGAGAGCTCCAGAAAAATATCAAGTTCTGCTTTATTGACTATGCCAAAGTCTTTGACTGTGTGCATAACAACAAACTGTGGGAATTTCTTAAAGAGAAGGGAATACCAGATCACCTGACCTGCCTCTTGAGAAATCTGTATGCAGGTCAAGAAGCAACAATTAGAACCGGACCTGGAACAGCAGGCTGGTTCCATATCGGGAAAGGAGTATGTCTAGGCTATATACTGTCACCTTGCTTATTTAACTTATATGCAGAGTACATCATGCAAAAATGCCAGGCTGGATGAAGCACAAGCTGGAATCAAGATTGCTGGGAGAAATATCAATAACCTCAGATACATAGGTGACACCACCTTTATGACAGACAGTGAAGAAGAACTAAAGAGCCTCTTGATGAAAGTGAAAGAGGAGAGTGAAAAAGTTGGCTTAAAACTCAACTTCAGAAAACTAAGATCATGGCATCCATCCCATCACTTCACAGGAAATAGATGGGGAAACAATGGAAACAATGACAGACTTTATTTTCTTGGGCTCCAAAATCACTGTGGATGGTGACTGCAGCCATGAAATTAAAAGATGCTTACTCCTTGAAAGAAAAGCTATGACCAACCTAGACAGCATATTAAAAAGCAGAGACACTATTTTGTCAAAAGAAGTCCATCTAGTCAAGGCTATGGTTTTTCCAGTAGTCATGTACTGATGTGAGACTATAAAGAAAGCTGAGTGCCAAAGAATTGATGCTTTTGAACTGTGGTGTTGAAGACTCTTGAGAATCCCTTGGACTGCAAGGTGTTCCAACCAGCCATCTTAAAGGGAATCAGTCCTGAATACTCATTGGCAGGACTCATGCTGGAGCTGAAACTCCAATACTTTGGCCACCTGATGCAAAGAACCAACTCGCTGGAAAAGACCCTTATGCTGAGAAAGTTTGAAGGTGGGAGGAGAAGGGGAATGACAGAGGATGAAATCATTGGATGGCACACTGACACGATGGACATGAGTTTGAGTAGCCTCCGAAAGTTGGCCATGGACAGGGAAGCCTGGTGTGCTTCAGTCCATGGAGTTGCAAAGAGTTGGACATGACTGAGTGACTGAATTGACTGACTGAACACTGGAGTGTGTAACCTTTCCCTTCGCCAGGGATCTTCCCAACCCAGGAATTGAACCAGGGTCTCCTGTGTTGCAGGTGGAACTTTATCAACAGTACTATCAAGAAAGCCCTGAGAATCCTAGACATCATATTAAAAAGCAGACATTACTTTGCCAACAAAAGTCTGTCTAGTCAAAGCTATGGTTTTCCCAGTATTCATGTATGGTTGTGAGATTTAGACCATAAAGGAAGCTGAGATCCAAAGAATTAATGCTTTTCAACTATGGTGTTGCAGAAACTCTTGAGAGTCCCTTGGACTGCAAGGAGATCAAACAAGTCAATCCTAAAGGAAATCAGTCCTGAATATTCATTGGAAGGACTGATGCTGAAGCTGAAACTCCAATACTTTGGCCACCTGATGTGAAGAACTGGCTCATTAGAAAAGATCCTGATACTGGGAAGGATTGAAGGCAGAAGGAAAAGGGGATGACTAAGGATGAGATGGTTAGATGGCATCACCACTGACTAATGGATATGCATTTGAGCAAGCTCCAGGATTTCATGATGCACAGGGAAGCCTGGCATGCCACAGTCCATGGAGTCACAGAGTCAGACATGGCTGAGTGACTGAACTGAACTGAACTGAAGATATTAAAACTGACATCTTTTTATAAATTAATAATACAGCATATATATGTATAACCACAAAAAAATTATAATAAATCTAAGCCTTTCAATTTCATGAAAACTAAATTAAAAAAAAGTAAATCACATTTTATGGTTGCAGGATAAAAGTCTGCAACTACATTCTTATGCAGATACTTTTTTCAGATTAATGTATACCTTTCTGCCATAGATTTTCTCATTATTCTCTCTCTTGGTGCTAGTTTTATAAATCATCTGTTTAAACAATTCTTATTTTCACACAGTAAATTGTGTCTCAATATAGAATTACTTACACTTGAGACTTACGTTGATTTGTGTCATGTACAGGGACTCCCAGGTTGAGCTGTAGTAAAAAATCTGCCTTCCAATGCAGGAGATGCAAGTTCAATCTCCTGGTTGAAAAGATCCTTAGGAGCAGGAAATATCAACCCAATACAGTATTCTTGCCTGGAAAATTCCGCGGACAGAGGAGCCCAGCAGGCTACAGTCCAGAGGGTCGCAAAGAGTCAGATATGACTGAGAACACACACACACACACACAAACATGGAATAATTAAGGACTGTGAAGTAAGTTAGTTTAAACATTATGTATATTTGCAAGTATTTTTGCTTTCATTGGAAATGCAATTCTATAACACTGTAGCCACAGTGTGAAAGAGAAAATCTACAACCTGGAATATGATTAAATATTTATCTATGAAAAATGTAACAGATAAAAAAATGACAATTTACTTATAAAGAAATAATAATTAAATTATTTTCTAAAGCTATTATAAATACATATTCTGATCTGAATATACAACAAAATAGCTAGAAAAAATTTGACCTTTTTAAATCAGAACCAGAATGTATTTTCACAGGTCTCTCTCTTAAATTTTCTAGCCAGGAATTCTGTATAAACAATCCTAGTCTTGTTTAAAGTAATGAAATCTGAAAGAAAAAACACACCATTTAGAAGAATTATAATGTGACAGTTTTGTTATGGTTATATATAGTTATATAATATTAAAACTAACATAGTATGTCAATTACATCTCAAAAATATGTATCAACTGGTATAGTAATATCTACTGTCATGCAATATTCAGGAGATAGATCAAGTTAAAAATGTATTTTCCCTTTCATTCTGTAATTGCTTGCTAAATTGCTTCAGTCATCTCTGACATTTTGCAACCCCATGGACCCTCTGTAATTGCATTTTATAAAATGCTCACCAAGAGCATGTCATTTATTTAAGTATCCCCATAATGTATAAATATTCTTTAAATTGATTAGTTTTCCTTTTACTTTTTCTTTTCCTGTGTCTAGCTAGAGTCCATATTTGCTTGACCCTAAAAAAAATTGTGGTAAAAAGAAATATGAAATTCTTCTAACATGTTTTCTCTGCATTATTTAAGAGTTCCATATTATAGAGTTTATTAAAAATTATCTCTGCTTCAGCTGTATCATATTGACCTTTTGGCTTTATTTCCCTTGTGGACTGTGGACTATATAACCTTCTGCTTAGTTTTACTACTAATTTTAAGATTTTATTTCATTTTATTGTTGATGATGACTTCATACTTTAAAACTTGGATTATTCACTCAATAAATTAATCATAGTTTTTATTTTGTAAATGCAATTTTTATTAACAAAACATTAACATATTTCCTCACCAAAACACATATCACATATAAATTATTAGTAGATATTGAAATATACATAATAATATGAAATCAATTACATTTTAATTTTCTTCTAATTTAAATTTACAGGATCCAGGAAACATTTGAGCTTGGTAGAATTAGTAATCTCAGCCTTTTACACTTTTTCAGTTCAAGTGTTCTCCAGAATTGCTGAATTCAGTAAAAGCAGCCTAATGTTAGTTATTTCTTGTTCTCTGGGAAATTCATCCAAGCTGACAAACTTCAAAGTAAAGATTTCTCAAACTTTACCACTTCAACTATATGCTTAGTATAATCATTCTGTAATCATTTCTCACTTTACCACTGGCTCACTCAGGTCTCACGACTCTGGTCTACTTGTTTTTCCTCAAGCACTTAAGGCTTTTTTTTTCCTCTTTGGAATTTGTCAAATGGCTATACTAGTGCCTGAAATGTCTCCAAAAATCTCCATGGTTAACTCTCAAGACTTTGATCAAATGTCACACTCTGTTTATATCTACAGTTAGTTTAGTCTCTCTATTTATAGTTAGAGCCCTCATCCCCACCCATTACTCTTAATTCCTTTTTCTCTGCTCTGAATTTATTTTCCCAAAGTATTTCTCACATTCCAATATGAAATACAAAACTCAAATTGGTAACAATTATTGCTTATTTTTTGTTTAAGACAACTAGACCTTAACCTCCGTGAGGCAAGTATTTTTTTTTTCTTTTTTTGATAATTGATATAAGTGCCTAGATAGTGTTTGGCATAATAGGCAGTTGATAAATATATATTTAATGATCAGATTTAATATAGAAGAAATTATTGTCAGTTCATATTTTCAGTATGTATATATTATCTATTATGTCCCAATCACAATACTATTGCTGTGAGTATAATAATATACCAGGCAAACGTGGGGCTATCATTAAGTTGATTATACTATGTAGTGAAAGATGGATATTGAAGAAAACTCAAGTTACTAATCAATATAAATGTGAAAAGTCTCTGAAGGAAAGTGCTTGGACACTATGGACAGATAAAAGAGGGGAACTGAGCTACTCTGTGAGAGAAGGGACATGTGAAGAGAGAGGAAGGCATTCATAGGATGTGAAGTCTTCACTAACATATTAATCTTGAATAGTTCTATGTTATGTTAGTGGCAAAATGAAAATGCTAGCCTTCATGAGATTTTCATTAGTAGTAATGTGCTCAAAACTGAGCAGCTTCCACAATGTCCTTCCAGTCAAACTTTTTTATCAAGAACTCTTTTGCATGGACCCACTGCACTAGAAGGAGACTAGTTAGGGTGATCATTGTGTTGTGCATTTGGCCTATAAACTAAAAATAAAGTTCTTAGATAAAGTGTCCAAAAATAATCACCAAATACCTGAGAAGAAGAAGGATTTGCCATAAATGACATTAGGATATATTTTGAAGCAATAATAAAAGGTAGTTGAGTATAAAGTGAAGAAGAACTAAAGAGACTCTTGATGAAAGTGAAAGAAGAGAGTGAAAAAGTTGGCTTAAAGCTCAACATCCAGAAAACGAAGATCATGGCATCTGGTCCCATCACTTCATGGGAAATAGTTGGGGAAACAGTGTCAGACTTTATTTTGAGGGCCTCCAAAATCACTGTAGATGGTGATTGCAGCCATGAAATTAAAAGATGCTTGCTCCTTGGAAGGAAAGTTATGACCAACCTAGATAGCATATTGAAAAGCAGAGACATTACTTTGCCAACAAAGGTCCATCTAGTCAATGCTATGGTTTACGATTTGGGATCTTCAACAAAAAAAATATATTTATAGGTATACATATGTCACCTATAATGTATTCTGATATATAGAAAAAACCAACACAATATTGTATATAAAGAAAACAGCCCCAGTTTAGACCTATAATTAGATAGAATTTTGACAAATGTAGATAAAGGAAGGACATTTTCATATAGAGAGCAGGAAAAAATGATTTACTATATGAAAAAACAGTATTGGTTTCTTATCTATCATAGTATATAGAAACCATTGTCAGATAGATTAAATACTTGAGTATCAAAATGAAATATTTGAAATCTTTGGTGAAAAATATAGGGGAATATCCCTTAGATTGTGGAGTAGTCAGAGATTTTTTAATCAAGTTAAAAAAGCATTTACACTAAATAAAATTGTTAAGAAGTTCGATTCTATTACAATAAATTAAGATTCATTGTTTGTGAAATAGTAATTTATGTAAATTTAAAGTATGAGTTTCAAACTTAGAAAAGGCATTCATAATTCATACAATTAACAAAAAAATTAATATCATGCCCAAGATGACCCAACGTATTAATAAGTGATGATGTCAAAATCTAAACCAGACAAACTTACTGCAAAGTCTGTGTTCTTAACCAGGGTTCTGTGAAACAATATAAAAATAAACATTTGAATAAATGTTTTTGCATGTCCAAATTGCACTCATCTCACACAATAGTAAAGTAATGCTCAAAATTCTCCAAGCCAGGCTTCAGCAATACATGAACCATGAACTTCCAGATGATCAAGCTGGTTTTAGAAAAGGCAGAGGAACCAGAGACCAAATTGTCAACATCAGCTGGATCATCAAAAAAGCAAGAAAGTTCCAGAAAAATATCTATTTCTGCTTTATTGACTATGCCAAAGCCTTTGACTGTGTGGATCACAATAAACTGTGGAAAATTCTGAAAGAGATGGGAATACCAGACCATCTGACCTGCCTCTTGAGAAATTTGTATGCAGGTCAGGAAGCAACAGTAAGAACTGGACATGGAACAACAGACCAGTTCCAAATAGGAAAAGGAGTACGTCAAGGCTGTATATTGTCACCCTGCTTATTTAACTTCTATGCAGAGTACATCATGAGAAACGCTGGACTGGAAGAAGCACAAGCTGGAATCAAGATTGCCGGAAGAAATATCAACAACCTCAGATATGCAGATGACACCACCCTTATGGCAGAAAGTGAAGAAGAACTAAAAATCTCTTGATGAAGGTGAAAGAGGAGAGTGAAAAGTTAGCTTAAAACTCAACATTCAGAAAATGAAGATCATGGCATCTGATCCCATCACATCATGGGAAATAGATGGGGAAACAGTGGAAACAGTGTCAGACTTTTTTTTTGGAGGGGGGGCTCCAAATCACTGCATATGGTAATTGCAGCCATGAAAATTAAAAGACGCTTACTTCTTGGAAGGAAAGTTATGACCAACCTAGATAGCATACTGAAAAGCAGAGACATAACTTGGCCAACAAAGGTCCATCTAGTCAAGGCTATGGTTTTTCCAGTGGTCATGTATGGATGTGAGAGTTGGACTGTGAAGAAAGCTGAGCACCGAAGAATTGATGCTTTTGAACTGTGGTGTTGGAGAAGACTCTCGAGAGTCCCTTGGACTGCAAGGAGATCCAGCCAGTCCATTCTGAAGGAGATCAGTCCTGGGATTTCTTTGGAAGGAATGATGCTAAAGCTGAAACTCCAGTACTTTGGCCACCTCATGTGAAGAGTTGACTCATTGGAAAAGACTCTGATGCTGGGAGGGATTGGGGGCAGGAGGAGAAGGGGACAACAGAGGATGAGATGGCTGGATGGCATCACTGACTTGATGGACGTGAGTCTGAGTGAACTCTGGCAGTTGGTGATGGACAGGAAGGCCTGGCATACTGCGATTCATGGGGTTGCAAAGAATTGGACACGACTGAGTGACCTGAACTGAACTGATAAACTTAGTATGAAAAATTTATATATGTAGTGTACATATATGTAGATCAGTTTACAACTATAGCTATAGACACAGATTCAGAGAATGTAGCAGTACACAGCTTCCAGTGCTTGTTTATTTGCTTGTTTGTTTATGTTTCATACTAATGACTCATTTATTTTTTAACTGAAAATTTGTACCTCTTAATTTCCCTGATCTATTTCTCTTCTCCTCTACCCTCTTCCACTCTGCTGCTCACCTGTTTTCTGTATCTGTGACTTTGTTTTCTCTGTGATTATGTTTGTTCATATGTTTTTATTTTTAAATTCCACATGTAAGTGAAATCTTACAGTATATGTTTCTTTTTCTGACATATTTCACTAAGCATATGACACTCTAGGTTTATCTGTTAGTTAGTTAAAAGAGGAAAAAGGAGTCCAGAATGGAGGTGGCTAAAGGACAAGAAAAGGAAAAGCCCATGAAAATAGAACAAAGGAAAGTCCAAGGACCAGAGTGAGGACCTCAGGTAGAACAACCAAACTCCTGGCTAGCCCAATTTTTGAGGGCAGGCCCAGGGAAGGAAAAAAAAAAAAAAAAAAAAAACATATAAAAAAAGGAGCCAAAGAGCCAGGGGTCTCTCTCCCACACTCTCTGTCTCTCTTCATGTCTTTTGGCCTGGCATGCCCTCACTCCTCAAGGATGTATTTTCCTTTATTTTCTAAATAAAATTGAGCTATAACATGGAGCTGTAACACTGTCCAAGAGCTGTGGCTCGCCAAGGGCTTCAACATCCATCACTTCAAATGTTTGTTGTGGTGAGACAAAACTTAGGGAATTACAGATTACCCTGATATCTATGGTGCCATGACTCCAATTTAACCTGGCTGAAACAACCTCGGCGCAGCCCCTGCAAGGAAGAGACCAAGCACAGCAGGAGCCCAATTCAGCGAAAGTGTCCATGGTGGAAGCAGAATGCAAAGAAAACCCAGCACAGGGGAAGTAACAAGAATCCCAGCATGCTGGACACTGGGACAGCAAAAAACGAATTCAGGAGAAATCTCATGTGGCTCAGTCTTAAGATTTGAGAATACCTCTGATTAAGGTAGGAGGTCCTCACTCCTATGGCTGGAGAGACATATGCCTAACAAAATTTTAATTTCTTTACAGTCTCTCGTTTCTTGTTTTCCTCAAACCCCCATGAACTGGCCAGTGGCAGTGGGTACAACTGAGGGACTATGGAGAGGCTACTCCTTGCTATGTTCCAATGGCTCCACTCTCTGCTGAGCCCCAGTAGCTGTTACCCAAGCCTGTGGGGGTTCTTCTGTCCTTAATCTTCTATGTGCTAAGGTTCAAGCAATGAAAACTGTGAGCACAGGTCAGGTTTTTAGTAGATTTTCCAGCAGGCTATGAAGGGGATTCCTTGGCACATTTTTCCCGCAGTTTTTTTCCCCCTTCCTTCAGCTCCTCTCTCCTGGGACTTGAGCCCTGCCAAGACCCATGATGCCTGGCTTCAGGACCTAACGATGCTTAGGCTCTGATGTCTCAATGTAAAAATTCAGTGAGAAACACAGCAATAGATAAGAGGTGGATTTGTTAGGATTCAAAGAGAAGCACACTCTGCAGGATGTGAGCCATTGCAGAGGGCAAGGCTGAGGCCATGGACTTAAGCCATGGACTTAGGCTACAGAATGCTGTCTGGCTAGGTTTTGTGAGCTGGGTAAACTTATATGCAAATGAGTGGGAGGATCATCCCAATCATTGGGAAACCACCCACTCCTCCATCTTTTGATAGTGCCTTGTGGGTGGCTGCGATGGCACACAAGCGTGGGTGGCTGCAATGGTGCACAAGCGCGGCCGAGAGGAGGTACCCCACGTCCTAGGTCAGGGGCAGAAGCTGGGAGGACGCCATGCCCAACAGGGGCAGAAGCCAGGAGGAGCTACCCAACATCCAAGGTCAGGGGCGGCAGCCGGGAGGAGATACCCCACACCCGAGGCCAAGGGCAGCAGCCAGGAGGAGCAATCCCACGTCCAAGGAGTGGTGGCCGAGCGGGAGCAGGAGGGCCTAGAGGAGCTACTCCACGTTCAAGGTTAGGAGGGGCGGCAGTTAGAAGATACCCCTCGTCCAAGGTAAGGAGCAGTGGCTACACTTTGCTGGAGCAGCTGTGAAGAGATACCCACTTCCAAGATAAGAGAAACCCAAGTAAGATGGTAGGTGTTGAAGGAGGGCATCAGAGGACAGACACACTGAAACCATAATCACAGAAAACTAGTCAATATAATCACACAGACCACAACCTTGTCTAACTCAATGAAACTAAGCCATGCCGTTTGGGCCAGCCAAGACAGGCGGGTCATGGTGGAGAGGGCTGACAGAATGTGGCCCACTGGAGAAGGGAATGGCAAACCACTTAAGTATTCTTGCCTTGAGAACCCCATGAACAGTATGAAATGGCAAAATGATAGGACACTGAAAGAGGAACTCCCCAGGTCAGTAGGTGCCCAATATGCTACTGGAGATCAGTGGAGAAATAACTCCAGAACGAATGAAGGGATGGAACCAAAGCAAAAACAATACCCAGTTGTGGATGTGACTGGTGATAGAAGCAAGGTCCGATGCTGTAAAGAGCAATATTGCATAGGAACCTGGAATGTTAGGCCCATGAATCAAGGCAAATTGGAAGTGGTCAAACAGGAGATGGCGAGCGTGAACGTCAACCTTCTAGGAATCAGTGAACTAAAATGGACTGGAATAGGTAAATTTAACTCAGATGACCATTTTGTCTACTACTGCGGGCAGGAATCCCTTAGAAGAAATGGAGTAGCCATCATGGTCAATAAGAGTCCGAAATGCAGTACTTGGATGCAATCTCAAAAATGACAGAATGATCTCTGTTCGTTTCCAAGGCAAACCATTCAATATCACAGTAATCCAAGTCTATGCCCCATCCAGTAATGCTGAAGAAGCTGAAGGTGAACAGTTCTATGAGGACCTACAAGACCTTTTAGAACTAACATCCTAAAAAAGATGTCCTTTATTATAGGGGACTGGAATGCAAAAGTAGGAAGTCAAGAAACACCTGGGACTCAGGAAAAGAGCATGAAACAGGAGGAAGGGGGAAGGGCACAACTTTTGAAAGAATGAGATAGCCCAAGGGCATAACATAAACCAATTAAAATCAGTTGGGTTCAATACGAGAAGTCAAATTCAAGTAAACCTTAATCCCCAATCTGTAAACTAAATGACACATCCAGAGGTGACAGGACAGCTCCAGTTCAGTTCAGTTCAGTTCAGTCGCTCATTCGTGTCCGACTCTTTGCGACCCCATGAATCTCAGCATGCCAGGCCTCCCTGTCCATTGCCAACTCCCGGAATTCAGTCAATCTCATGTACATCGAGTCAATGATGCCATCCAGCCATCTCATCTTCTGTCGTCCCCTTTCTCTCCTGCCCCCAATCCCACCCAGGTGGCCAAAGTACTGGCATTTCAGTTTTAGTATCATTCCTTCCAAAGAACATCCAGGGCTGATCTCCTTTAGAATGGACTGGTTGGATCTCCTTGTAGTCCAAGGGACTCTCAAGAGTCTTCTCCAACACCACAGTTCAAAAGCATCAGTTCTTCAGCGCCCAGCTTTCTTCACAGTCCAACTATCACATCCATACATGACCACTGGAAAAACCATAGCTTTGACTAGATGTACCTTTGTTGGCAAAGTAATATGTCTGCTTTTCAATATACTATCTAGGTTGGTGCCGGGGTCCAGCCTCAGCAGAGTCCAGGGATACCCTCAGGATGAACGGCGTCAGCAAAAGATGACACAGGGAGACCAAGCTTAGGTGAAGTGGAGTCTGCAACTTTATTCTCAAAAGGAGCTTTTATACCCTGAGTTACACATTTCCAGAAGTGAAAGATGCAGAGTCCTGCAGAGTCAGCTCAACATTCCATCAGTTTGACCTTCATAAAAACCAGGATGTTTTCTGCATACCTTTCCACTTACAAGGGTCTTGTGTTATGTACATTACCTTCTGGCCCGGAGGCCTGTTGGCATTTTGTGACCCTTTTCTGATAAAAGTTGGTCAACCAAAAAACTTGTTTTCCCTTAAAGTGTTTTTTCTTTATTTTTTCCAATCTGTGTCACCCTCAGAAAGTACTAAATAAAGTTACATTCTTATGGAGCAAAGGTGCAGTGGGTTACAACAAAGAAAGAACTTATTAACTCAAAGGTCTTATGTTGCTAATGCCAAGGCTACTACTTGTTTTTCCTACATTCCAACTATATTAACTAATGCACTCCCAGGCACACAACGGATAAAGGATATGGAAACTTGGCAGCAAGCGTTGGCTCAACAATGAAACACTTCACCAGTATTATTCTAATAATTTTTCACCCCTCAAAGGGCTCTATGCCCATTAGGACTTTTTGAATTCTTAGGCTTCCCATGCCTTTCATGGTTGGGAAGTTGTGAACAATCATGTGCGTTAGTTGCAAGAGTACAGATAAAACTGTCAAGCAAGCTAAAATGCCAACAGAGGTGTTGAATTGAAATACTCCTTTCATGCCCAGGAGACTTATTAACTAGAGCCCTAAGTTGATCTTCTTCAGAGAAAGGTGGTCGGGGGTAGCCCTTTGTTAATGTCAGAAGAGTTGTTAAAGGCATAATATAGTAAACAGTAGACAGACAGACTTTGGTTTTGGGGTAGATGAGCAGGTCCATGGAGTCCCTCGAGTCCTGATCCGCCTTGCCTGTCAGGTCTTCTACACATGACCTTGTCATGGGTGAGATCTCCCATACTGGCTCCTGGCAGGTTGGTCATAACTTTTCTTTTTTTTTTTTTTTTTTAATTTTATTTTATTTTTAAACTTTACACAATTGTATTAGTTTTGCCAAATATCAAAATGAATCCGCCACAGGTATACATGTGTTCCCCATCCTGAACCCTCCTCCCTCCTCCCTCCCCATTCCATCCCTCTGGGTCGTCCCAGTGCACCAGCCCCAAGCATCCAGTATCGTGCATCGAACCTGGACTGGCAACTCGTTTCATACATGATATTTTACATGTTTCAATGCCATAACTTTTCTTCCAAGGAGTAAGCAACTTTCAATTGCATGGCTAGAAACACAATCTGTAGTGATTTTGGAGCCCCCAGAAAATAAAGTCTGACACTGTTTCCACTGTTTCCCCATCTATTTCCCATGATGTGATAGGATCAGATGCCGTGATCTTCGTTTTCTGAATGTTGAACTTTAAGCCAACATTTTCACTCTTCTCTTTCACTCTCATCAAGAGGATTTTTAGTTCTTCTTCACTTTCTGCCATAAGCGTGGTGTTATCTGCATATCTGAGGTTATTGATATTTCTCCCGGCAATTTTGATTCCAGCTTGTGCTTCTTCCAGCCCATCGTTTCTCATGATGTACTCTGCATATAAGTTAAATAAGCAGGGTGACAATATACAGCCTTGATGTACTCCTTTTCCTATTTGGAATCAGTCTGTTGTTCCATGTCCAGTTCTAACTGTTGCTTCCTGACCTGCATACAAATTTCTCAAGAGGCAGGTCCGGTGGTCTGGTATTCCCCTCTCTTTCAGAATTTTCCACAGTTTCTTGTGATCCACACAGTCAAAGGCTTTGGCATAGTCAATAAAGCAGAAATAGATGTTTTTCTGGAACTCTCTTGCTTTTTCCATGATCCAGCAAATGTTGGCAATTTGACCTCTGGTTCCTCTGCCTTTTCTAAAACCAGCTTGAACATCTGGAAGTTCACGGTTCACATATTGCTGAAGCCTGGCTTGGAGAATTTTGAGCATTACTTTACTAGCGTGTGAGATGAGTGCAATTGTGTGGTTGTTTGGGCATTCTTTGGCATTGCCTTTCTTTGGGATTGGAATGAATACTGACTTTTCCAGTCCTGTGGCCACTGCTGAGTTTTCCAAATTTGCTGGCATATTGAGTGAAGCACTTTCACAGCATCATCTCTCAGGACTTGAAATAGCTCAACTGGAATGCCATAATCTCCACTAGCTTTGTTTGTAGTGATGCTTTCTAAGGCCAACTTGACTTCACATTCCAGGATGTCTGGCTCTAGGTGAATGATCACACCATTGTGATAATCTTGGTCCTGAAGCTCTTTTCTGTACAGTTCTTCTGTGTATTCTTTCCACCTCTTCTGAATATCTTCTGCTTTTTTTAGGTCTTTACCATTTCTGTCCTTTATGGAGCCCATCTTTGCATGAAATGTTCCCTTGGTATGTCTAATTTTCTTGATGAGATCTCTAGTCTTTCCCATTCTGTTGTTTTCCTCTATTTCTTTGCATTGATCACTGAGGAAGGCTTTCTTATCTCTTCTTGCTATTCTTTGGAACTTGGCATTCAGATGCTTATGTCTTTCCTTTTCTCCTTTGCTTTTCACTTCTCTTCTTTTCACAGCTGTTTCTAAAGCCTCCCCAGACAGCCATTTTGCTTTTTTGCATTTTTTTCCCATGGGGATGGTCTTGATCCCTGTCTCCTGTACAATGTCATGAACCTCATTCCATAGCTCATCAGGCACTCTATCTATCAGATCTAGTCCCTTAAATTTATTTCTCACTTCCACTGTATAATCATAAAAGATTTGATTTTTGTCATACCTGAATGGTCTAGTGGTTTTTCCTACTTTCTTCAATTTAAGTCTGAATTTGACAATAAGGAGTTCATGATATGAGCCACAGTCAGCTCCCGGTCTTGTTGTTAGCAGAGTATGATAAGTTGGCTAGACTACAGTCAGCAGAAAACAAAATCTCTAATGATCCACAGCTCAGGACAGTGGGATTTGCAGCATTAAAAGGAGATGGAGAATACGAATCTAACATAGCCCAAGCAAGGTTGTCTAAAGAAGCACTTAATCAGATTATGGCCACTGGTATCTTGGCATGGAAATCTTTGCCCCCTTCAGATGGAAAGTTATCCACTTTGAGTAATATCAAACAGGGACCTGATGAGAGATATGAAGACTTTGTGGCCAGATTGAAAACTGCTGCAGAAAGAAATATTAAGAATACTGAGCCAGCAGAGATAGTTCTTAAACAATTGGCTTATGAGAATGCCAATTCTACATGTCAAGCATTGCTTAGACCTGTTAGAAGTAAAGGAAGTCTTTGGACTTACATACAGACCTGCCAGGAAGCAGGAACTTCCTTTATGCAGAGGTTGCCTTAGCCACAGCCTTGAGGGGAGAAACTGCTGCCCAAGTTATTCAGGGAATGAGAAAAAAGATTAACCCTAATGGAAACGATTCTACAAATAAAGTGTTTCTCTTGTGGCTAAATGGGGCATTTTTGCTGGCAATGTCCTGCCAAGCAGGGACAACAAGCCATGCCAATACAGACTAAAACTAACCCTCCAAAGACACCTTGCCCACGAGGCCAGAAGGGGTATCATTGGGCAAAAGACTGTAGATCTAAATTCCATAAGGATGGGACCACACTCACCCCCCAAGTACAAGGAAGTAATTTTTCCCAGTTTCAGGGAAATGGACAGCAGGGGCAGCCCCAGCCCCAGACAACAATAGGGGCAGTCACATTGAATCCCTTTATTCCCTTTGTTCCATCTCAAAACTCCTCAGAGCAACCCCAGGTAGCACAGGACTGGACCTCAGTTCCACCACTGCAACAATATTAACCCCTAACATACCGGTTACTCTGATTCCAACAGGAGTAGCTGTCCCCCTACATGAGGGTATTGTAGGACTTGTGCTGGGGTGTAGCTTGCTTTCCCTTCAACGAATTTCTGTAGTGCCTGGTGTAGTAGATTCTGATTATACTGGGGAAATTAAAGTTTTTATCTCTCCGCCTGCCAAAACTGTGCAAATTAGTAAAGGTCAAAGAATAGCACAGCTTTTGTTTTTACCTTATTATCAGACAAGAACCTTGACTTTTCAAGCTAGGGGCCTCAGAGGATTTGGATCTAGTGATCTAGCCTTTTGGGTGCAGGATATTACAGCTTCAAGGCCTTTGAAAGATCTTTTAATTCAAGGAAATAGAATGTCAGGGCTGTAGGATACTGGAGCAGATGTCTCTTGCATTGCTGGAAAAGATTGGCCCTCATCCTGGCCAACATGTCTGACCAATGCTGGCTTGGTAGGAATAGAGTCAATACCCTCTGTTGCTAAGAGCTCACAAATTTTGACATGGTCAGATGAGAAGGGGGCACAAGGCACCTTTTGTCCATATGTGACTCCTTCACTACCTTTTTCTTTATGGCGGAGAGATATATTATCTCAGATGGGAATGCTTTTATATAGCCCAGATGAAAATGTTACTAACCAAATGCTGAAAATGAGGTATAATCCTGACAAGGGGCTTGGTATAGATCAGCAGGGAATTGTTTCTCCATTAGAAATGGTCCCTAACAAGAATAGAGAAGGTTTAGGATATTCAAATTTATCCTAGAGGCTGTTGCTCTTGCTGCCAACCCTATTACCTGGAAATCTGATGATCCGGTATGGGTGGAGCAATGGCCCTTAACGGCCGAAAAGCTGCAGGCAGCTGAGGATTTAGTTATGGAACAACTGGCAGCCGACCATATAGAGCCTTCTAATAGCTCCTGGTCCCATCACTTCATGGGAAATAGATGGGGATACAGTGGAAACCGTGTCAGACTTTATTTTTTGGGGCTCCAAAATCACTGCAAATGGTGACTGCAGCCATGAAATCAAAAGACGCTTACTCCTTGGAAGGAAAGTTATGACCAACCTAGATAGCATATTGAAAAGCAGAGACATTACTTTGCCAACAAAGATCCGTCTAGTCAAGGCTATGGTTTTCCTGTGGTCATGTATGGATGTGAGAGTTGGACTGTGAAGAAGGCTGAGCACCAAAGAATTGATGCTTTTGAACTGTGGTGTTGGAGAAGACTCTTGAGAGTCCCTTGGACTGCAAGGAGATCCAACCAGTCCATTCTGAAGGAGATCAGCCCTAGGATTTCTTTGGAAGGGATGATGCTAAGGCTGAAACTCCAGTACTTTGGCTACCTCATGAAAAGAGTTGACTCATTGGAAAAGACTCTGATGCTGGGAGGGATTGGGGGCAGGAGGAGAAGGGGACGACAGAGGATGAGATGGCTGGATGGCAGGACTGACTCGATGGACGTGAGTCTGAGTGAACTCCGGGAGTTGGTGATGGACAGGGTGGCCTGGCGTGCTGCAATTCATGAGTCAGACATGACTGAGCAACTGAACTTAACTGAATAGCCCCTGGAATACTCCTATTTTTGTCATTAAGAAGAAATCAGGAAAATTGGAGATTGTTACAAGATTTGCGAGCTATAAATGCAACTATGGAAGACATGGGGGCCCTTCAGCCAGGTTTCCCTTCCCCAGTAGCTGTGCCCTTTCAATATAATGTGATAAGTATAGATCTACAGGATTGTTTCCTTACCATCCCCCTGGCTGTTCAGGATTGTAAAAGTTTTGCTTTCAGTCTCCCTTCAGCTAATTTTAAACAGCACTATAGAAGGTTTCAATGGAAGGTTTTGCCTCAGGGAATGAAAAATAGCCCCACCTTGTGTCAGAAATTTGTGGATCAAGCTGTGAAGAATGTTAGAGGAATGTATTAAGATCTATATTTGATACATTATATGGATGATATTTTGGCTGCCCATAAGGATAGAGCCTTGTTGCAACAAGTGTTATCTGAATTGATTGAGGCCTTTAAAACTGGGGTTTAAAGATAGCTCCAGATAAGATACAAGTAAATCCTCCTTTTTCTTATTTAGGGAGGGTGTTAAATACCCATACTGTGAGTCATGCCTCTTTACAGCTGTGGAGAGATCGTTTACTAACTTTAAATGATTTCCAGAAATTATTAGGGGATATTAATTGGATAAGTCCACACTTAAGACTGACTACTGCAGATTTAAAGCCTCTGTTTGATTGCTTAAAGGGTGATCCTGATCCCAGTTCTAAGAGAAAATTGCTAGTGAGGCGAAGTCGGCTCTTGTTAAAGTGGATGAGGCTTTAAATGATCAGTTAATTAGGATTAATATTACCAGAGGATGAGATTTAATTATTCTCGCCATGGAACATACACCTACAGGATCCTTGTGGCAAGAAGGCCCATTAGAATGGCTCCATCTACCAGTGACCCCAAGAAAAATAGTTTTGTCTTATCCCAGCTTGGTGGCACAATTAATTATAAAAGGTAGAAAAGGAAGTGTGGAACTTTTTGGAAAGGAAGTAGCAAATGTAGTTTTGCTACTATTTGCTATAGCAAATATAGCAAATTCCATTTAATAATGATCAACTGAAATTTCTTTTACAAAATAGGGATGATTGGCAAGTTGCCCTGATAGATTTCAGGTGTCAAATTTTGTTTCATTTGCCCTCAAGCCCCCTTTAGCATTTTTTGAAAATACATTCTGTGATTTTTCTGAGCAAATTTTCTATTCAACATTTGGAAGGGGCAATTTTAGTTTTCACAGATGGTTTGTCTAATGGTAAAGCAGTCACAATTATTAATGGAAAATCCCATGTTCAGGTAACTGAAGAGACATCTTCCCAGAGAGCTGAGAAAAGAGCTGAGATAAGGTTATTTGGGCTTTTCAACATTTGAGAGACCGTACCTTCAATCTTTTGACTGATTCTCGATATATTGTAGGGTTGTTTCCTCATATTGAGACTGCTAATATTCTGGAAAATAAGACTACCATCTTCTCCTTGTTATCTGATTTACAGAAGGAGATTAAGCATAGAGATAAGAAATATTTTGTGGGACATATTAGAGCCCATTCTGGCTTGCCTGGCCCTTTACATGAAGGAAATGCTTTGGCAGATGCATTAACTAAAGTAATTGCTTTAAACTTACATGGAAAGATTGACAAGGCCAAAAATTCTCACAAAATTCACCACCAAAATGCAGCTGGTTTAAGGTATGAATTTCGTATCTCTAGGGAGGCAGCTTGACAAATAGTTAAGTTATGTCCAAATTGCCCAACATCAAATCCATCTCTACCATTAGGAGTAAATCCCTGAGGCCTTAGGCCTAGTGCTCTCTGGCAAATGGATGTAACTCATACCCTGGCCTTTGGAAAACTCTCCTTTGTGCATGTTACTGTGGATACCTTTTCTCATGTTATTACAGCCTCTGCTAGATCAGGTGAAGCAGCAAAAGATGTAATTCAGCACTTGTTTCAATGCTTTTCCCAAATAGGACTCCCTGAACAGATAAAAACAGATAATGCCCCAGCTTATACTTCTGAGGCTTTTAAAAGATTTTGTCAACAATTTTCTACAGTGCATTCAACAGGAATACCTTATAATCCCCAAGGCCAAGCCATAGTAAAAAGGGTGCTCCAGACTTAAAAAAATCAGATAGCTAAATTAAGGCAAGGAGAATTTAAGTATTCCTCTCCACATCATGTTCTACACCATGCTTTGTTTATAATTAATCATTTAAATATGGACACACAGGGGCAGACTGCAATGATGAGACACTGGATTCCTGAAGGGGCTACGGCTCGGCCCCTGGTCAAGTGGAAGGACTTCCTTACCAGAGAGTGGAAAGGGCCAGATGTGCTGTTAGCTTCAGGAGAGGGTATGCTTCTGTGTTTCCACAGGATTCCACTTCTCCTGTTTGGATTCCTGACAGACTGATTCGACATGTCCGGTCCCATGAGCTCTCCAAGATCATGAAGACCCCTGAGGTCACTGAGATCCCTGGAGTCGTGGAGTCCGGGACCAAGGGAAGATGGAAAGATCAGAAGCTTGTTGAGTCCAGACCTGAGGGAGCAAAGGAGAAGCCGAAGGGCGAGTGACCCTTCACCTGAGGCTTCACCACTAGTACATCACTTCAGGCACCTGGCGCTTCAGGAGAGACATGCTGATCAAGTCCAACCGTATTCTGCTCCACCTTGTCACCATCATCATACTCAAGCAACTACCTCCAGCACGGTGCCAACATGGGGCCAGCTGAAGCACCTCACTCAACAGGCTTAAGAATTAATAGAAAGGGGGAGACATAAGGCCACTCCTATGGTAACGTTTGTGGCTACGTTTGCAGTGCCGGCTTGTCAGCCAAGGCCCTCCAGCGCAGAAAAAGTTCATTGGGCCTACTTGCATAATCCACCTTCATTTCAGCCTGTTGATTGGATGAATAAACCCATTTGTGTTTTTGTCAATGATACTCATCTTTTGGGTGGGGCTTCCATCTATCCTAATAATGCTAAAGCAGTGGTCAGCGCTCCCTTCAATTTTTCAGGTGTGTCCATTTATCTACTTATTTGCTTTGCCATACCTTCCTCCTTACAAGGATCAGCTCCGATTTTGAATGGATGTGTTAGCACTTCCTTGAAAGGCATGCTTACTGATTCTCTGAGAAGCAATGGCAAGAGAGACTTTTGGTCCTTACAGCTGCTAATGCTGGGGGTGCAAGAAAAACTATATGATGCCATAAGACAGGCAGCCCCTCATTTAAAGGGCTTTCTGAGCTGTGCACTCCCCTTTCCGGATTCTGATGAACAAGGACTACAGGCCTGGGAAAGCATAAGCAGAATTTCTGACTTTCCTCATTGAAAAGAATGCATGTATGCCCTAAACTTATCTATTCCCATTTTTGACACCAGACATTTTCTGACCGAATGGGGGTGCCCCTATCTTTCAGATCAATGATTGAACTTGATTTTTGAAGAACCTTATAGATCCATATGGAATGATTCATTCATCCCTTATCCTTTAGCAATTACTAGGTGGCATGTTAATGGATGGTTTCCTCCTTTAGTGAGTTTCAATGGAACAGGTCCCATGCAGCCTGAATTATGGAGCGCACTGGCTGCTATGGCACCTGTGACTTCACATAGACCTTTAAATGAACAAAGATATATTGTATGGGCCTGCATACATTCTCTGTATGCCTTTTTGTTGGCCAGAAATTGGAATGATTTGGAAGTTTTTGAAGGAGAAACTGTTGATAATGTCGAATGTGTGAATTGTTTTATATCAAATTGTGTTGATGGAAATGGTTATAGGAATCATAAGGCTGTGATGATTGTAAGGCAATGGCACCCCACTCCAGTACTCTTGCCTGGAAAATCCCATGGATGGAGGAGCCTGGTAGGCTGCAGTCCATGGGGTCGCTGAGGGTCAGACACGACTGAGCGACTTCACTTTAACTTTTCACTTTCATGCATTGGAGAGGGAAATGGCAACCCACTCCAGTGTTCTTGCCTGGAGAATCCCAGGGACGGGGGAGCCTGGTGGGCTGCCGTCTATGGGGTCGCACAGAGTCGGACACCACTGAAGCGACTTAGCAGCAGCAGATGATTGTAAAGCAACCACCATATTTGATGGTTCCTGTAAAATTAGAGGGAGAATGGTTTGAAGATTATGCATTGAAAATTTTGTATGAATTTAATGGCTTAATTTCTCAACCTAAGAGATTCATTGCAGCTCTGATTATGGGAATAACTGCCTTGATTGCCATAATTGCTTCAGTTACAGTTTCTGCTGTTGCCCTGTCAAAAGAAGTGCATACTGCCTCGTTTGTTGATCAGCTGTCCAAAAATGTCTCCATAGCTCTTACTACACAGGAAATTATAGATAGGAAAATAGAAAATAAGGTCAATGCTTTAGAAGAAGCAGTTCTGCTTATAGGGCAAGAAATTATAAATTTAAAAATTAAGTTGTCTTTAAGATGCCATGCTGAATTTAAATGGATGTGCATTACCCCTCTAAAAGTGAATGATTCTGTACATTCTTGGGAACACATTAGGAATCATATTTTAGGTGTCTGGAATCATTCAGATTTTAGTATTGATATTTCTAAGTTACATCAGGATATTCAGAGTATGAAGCAGGTGGAATCTGACTTTTCCTCTCAATGGCTTTCTAATTACCTTTTTAAAAATCTGGAGGGGTATCTTTCCCATGGATCTTTTTGTACAATAATGATTAATGTGGCCATGTGCGTATGCCTGTTGGTTCTGATTTGTGTATTAACCCTGTGCCTTTTCAGAATATTCAACCGAAGTGTTTCTGCTTTATCTACTGAGTTTCATACTTATGCTCTAAAAACTAAGAAAGGGGAAGATGTTGGGCGCTGCATTAGGCATTACTGAGAAAATGGCGGCACAGCCCCAACCCCCTCTCCTTATCCCGCAGGCACGGTCCCAGAATGAAGGAGTTAGGTCTTGTGATTCTGACTTGTTCTTTCCTTTCTTTGGTTGAGTTGGCTGGAAAGAATGTTAAGGTGCTTATTGTTCTTGAGAGAAGCATGAGAAAGCACAAAGCTTTCTGCAGTTGTGCCCAGAAAATAATCTATAAAGTAACCATTGACATTTGTTCAAGGATCTTTACAAAGAATGTTCCAGGATGAGCACTTAGGCCACAGCCTGAGGCCATGGGAAGGATTGTTATCTGAGACCTGTTTGTGAGGGGAATGTTTATGACAAAAGAAGTTTGCTGAGCTTAGGGTTTAGGAATAATTAAGAATAGCTAGAAGCTTTTTTAGGAGATATTGAACTTAGGATGCTAGGGGCAAACAGGATTTAGAAAGATAAGAAATAAACTGAGGAATGTGGTATGCAGCCCAGGCATAAGCATGAGTTACAATGTAATCACAAGTTAAGTATAGAGCATGTAAGAGGAAGTAGATAATAGATGGTAAAGCCTATTCTGAGAGAATCACTGAACCAGTAACTGTTTGAAGGGCAACAATGATTTCTGGAGACAATAGATATGGGTGGGGGCGGGGACTGAAAATGTCAAACCTCTGACCTAATGCTTTTATCAAAGTATAAAAGAAAACCTGAAGCTTGAAATAAACATGTAGTCCTGCACCTTGAGTCAGAGGCTACATCATTATCTGCCAACACCATTCATCCCGTCAAGCTGATTCCCTGGCCGCTGGAGCTGGACTCCGGCACTAAAAGGCAAGAAAGGGAAAAGCCCATGAAAATAGAACAAAGGAAGGTCCGAAGACCAGAGTGAGGACCTCAGGTAGAATAAACAGCACTCCTGGCTAGCCCAATTTACATAGGGCAGGCCCAGGGGAAGGAAACAAAACATATAAAAAGGAGACCCAAAGGGGCAGGGATCTCTCTCCCACACTCTCTCTCTCTCTTCTCTTCATGTCTTTTGGGTTGGCATGCCCTCACTCCTCAAGAATGTATTTTCCTTTATTATCTAAATAAAACTGGGCTGTAACACAGAGCTGTAACACTGTCTGAGAGTTGTGACTCACTGAGGGCTTTAATGTCCATTGCTTCATATGTTTGTTGTGATGAGACAGAACTGAGGAAATTACACACTCCCCTGACACATCCATGTTGTGGGAAATGGCAAGATTTCATTCTTTTTTGTGGCAGAGCAATATTACATTATAACATATATATGTGTACATATATTGTATATACATGCATGTATATACAACATATATATACACACAAATGGATATATATGTCACATCTTCTTTATCCATTCATCTATTATGGACACTTAAGTTGCTTCCATTTTCTGTATGATCAGTAGGCTGCCTATTGGTCCTTAAGAAGTATTTCATGAGAATTGAGCAAGGAATGTGTAATTATATCACTGGAAAGTTTGGGGGACTTAAAAGATAATTCATACATGAATATGTAAACATGGAAATTCTTAGGTACTGATAACTTGATCAGAGTGAATAGATTAAAACATCTATTATCTGTTTTATATAACTTCTTCTACTCAGCAGCTACTGGGAAAAAGAGCACAAATATTGAAATGGAGTTCTTTCTCATCGTAATTGGTCTTTGAAAATTGATTTGAATTTTGAAAACAACACGAAGTTTCCCGTCGCAATTATTCATTTTGGTGTACTGTCACTGAAAGTTTCTCTGCTTTTCAATGTAATTCTTTTTAAAATGCATAAAACATAAGATGAAAATTAAAAAAAAAGAAAATTAGAAATTTTCAGAACATCATTCTCATAATATATGACATTTTGCTTAATAGTTTGAAGTATTTCCCACTGTATATGAATATATATATGAATATATTTTGAGTTACAATGTACCTTGTTCTATAGCCTAATTTCTGTACTAAAAATACTTGTGAATATTTTGAGTCTGTAAATGTAGTTCTCAAAATGGTTCTTAATGACTTAAGCTTTCACAAGCAAACTGTACCATTAATCTTTCAGTGAATATTTATTGTTAAACATTAATGTTAGTTTCAAGTTGTGCTATTAGAATTAAGCTTGCACTAAATATAAAAATGTGCATTTTAGTTTTTACATATGTAATTAAAATTAATTGATATTTAATTGAGATTAAATATTTAATATTGTTCTTAACAGAAAAAGATAACCCCATTGTAAATCAGCTGAGTTTTATGAATTTTAATACAATATGTTAGGTCAAGAAATCTTTGTTTTCATCCTGTGACTGGTAACTAAATATTCACAGAGCTAATTTAATTTCAATATTTGAGTAGTATATGCTTCTTAGAATATGTAAAGACCAAAAATAATTTGGAATATTCTACTTCTATTCTTCTTCCTCTCCTAGATCACTCAAACAGAGAGAGAGAGGGATTCTGACTGTGGCATCTTTAATGCTTATTTTAATAATTTCTGGTGAATGAATGCTAAAGATATCAGGTAAGTCTTTGACATGATACCATATTATCTCTTAGGGCTTATTCTGCCCTTTCCACTAAATGCCTTGCCTCTGTATGATATCCTAATATTCTAGTATGAATTACTTCCTTCAAGGGTATGATAAGGCAATAGATTTTTCATTAGGTTTGTTTTCAAAATAAAACTTCATTTTATTTCATCTACACCATTGAAAATGGCTTAAAGAATTTCTACTCATGGCCTTTCTGAGTGGAGAGTTTTTGCTAGTTTTGCTGAAAATACTTCTTCTGGCAACTCACTCATGTCTTGATTTCCTTCCTGTCTGATGTCTTTTCCAAGAACTTTCTATACTTACCTCAAATACTTTACAAAATTACTGATATTATTTGGCCAAGCAAATGAATAATGTGTTTATTTACTTGTTATGACCTAAGTCTTTGTGGAAAAAATGAAAATGTGATGCTTTTACGGACTATCAACCTAAAGAATCCTAGGAAGCAATAATCAAGAAAATGGTTTTTATTTGGGTCAGATCATAGTTGCAGGGTGCACATAGATTCAGACAGGAATACAAAGAGCACCCTTCTAGGGAGTAAAGCAGGAGATTTTTAAAGCAAAAAAAGGAGGTTTACATGACAAAGAATTTGAATTGGAGTTGAAGGCAGAGCCAATTCTTGGCTAATGGTGATTGAGAGCTAAGGCTATCACTGTTTGTCTTAGTCCCTCAGTTGTGTCGACTTTGCTACACTATGGACTGTAGCCCGCCAGACTCCTCTGTCAGTGGGATTCTCCAGGCAAGAATACCAGAGAAAGTTGTCATTTCCTTTTCCAGGAGATCTTCCTGACCCTGGAATCGAACACAAGTTTCCTGCATCTCCAGTACTGGCAGGCAGATTCTTTGCCATCTGAGTTACTAGGGAAGCCCAAGGTCTCTAAACAACTTACTAAATGTTTATTTCCTTTTTGAACATAATTGTCATGATGACAAGCTTATCTCACTGAAGATTTTGCCTGTATATTCACATTACTATGAAGATAACACTAGAATGTAATAATAGATTAAAGGATTATTTAGAAAGGTGTCCTTTTGGCAAGTTTCTTGACATATACTAATGCATTTTACCTTAACATTCACATAGTTGGTTTATTTTTTATTTGAATTTCACATATACCCTCAAAATTGGTTATTTCTGCATAACTTTGCTGAGGAAATAGCAAGTTGTTGTTGTTGTTGTTTTGACCTAACAGTAAAAGTTAATAGTATCTAGGCTGGCCTGTAAGTCAAAGGCTGCTTTTCCCTTTCTTACACGTCATTGACCAAAATTAAGTGCAGGGTACTTCTTGGGGCTGTTGTTCTTTCCCCTTCTCCAGATTGAAACTAATATTCTATTTCTATCATTTTACATTACTTTTTCCTCTTTAGAACTATGTACAAATTTGTAAATACCATATCGACCCTCAAGTCTCATTTACTTTACCTATACTATGCTTATGACATTTATAAGTGTTGTTGTGTGTAGCAGAAGTTTGTCAATTTACATTTTGAAATATTATTTCATTTTATTAATATAGCCAAATATATTTATTCATTCTATTGTTGGTGAATAATTGATGCTTTCCAATATTCAAGTATTTATGAATAATACTGCTCTAAATATTTTGTACGTCTTTTGGTTTTAATTTATGTTGTACATATATCTAGAAGTAGAATTGCTTATATTTGGATGTACATATGTTCCGCTTTAGTTTGTTTTGTTTTTGTTATTTAGTTACTAAGTCATGTTCAACTCTTTTGTGACCCCATGGATTGTAGCCTGCCAAGCTCCTCTGTCCATGAGATTTCCCAGGGAAGAATACTGGAGTGGGTTGCCATTTCCTTCTCCAGGGGATCAGGGATCAAACCTGTGTCTCCTGCATTGTGGGTGGAATCTTAACCACTGAGCCACCAGCTTTAGTAAATCCTGTCAAACAGTTCTCTACAATAAGTGTAAAATTTCACACTGTAAGAGGACTCAGAAAACTGGCCAGGACATCCCAACGCATACATCACTTCAGGATATCACTGTAGGATATTTCCCTTTGGAAAAGAGGTGGGTGTCTTTCTGGCTTTTAGATGAATAATTGGACTTTGTAGGAATTGAATGTAAGAGAAGAATAGTATGGGTATGTTTGTCTGTGTGTGTGTAGTGTATGTGTGTGTCTGTGTGCACAGGTGTGCATTTGCAAAGGTAAGAGGCCAAATGTAGTTGAGAAAATCAGAAGTTTATCTAGGCTCTTTGTTCACTGCAAACCGTTTCAATACCTTCAACTTAGTTACAACAGTGTGCTCTTCAGTATTATCCCAATGTGAACATTTAATCAAGATTGGTAATCTTTTCCTGGAAAGTTTGAATTGGAGCTAAGGTATGTTTTGCAGTTATTGGCCTTATAAATTAGATGAGAACTGTAGGGATTGAATTCTGTCACCCTTTATTTGGGTACACAAACAATTTTGATGTTCAGATATAAGAAGGAATGATGCAGAGATGAGGAAAGAAGTAAAACATGATATGCCATTTTACATAAGAATTGTTAATTTGGCCAGACTCCTTTTTGTGTCTGAAGTTTCTTACCTTTTACTAATCCTCTGTCCCCAATTACCTTTTTGTTGCAGTGGTTCTGATTCCCATTTCAACTTAAAAACTGTTCTAAGAAATAATATGAAAAAGTAGTTCCCAATTAATTATGATTCAGTAATAAAGCTTATCAATTTCACTACTATCTTCACGTATCAAGGCCATCACAGCTTTTTAAGTTTTTATTCAACATCATAAAAATATGTGTGTTGAATCCTTTACACTAGAAAAAAGTTGAAAACATGTTTTGAGGACATGAGACCCTTCCTATGGTTCCCTTGTCACTCTGGAGAGCAGTTTTGCACTTCCCAGTCTAAACTATGAGTGCCATGATTTTAAGAAAAATGATATGATGTCTTTCACATGAAAAAATATCTGAGCATACAAATCAGCCCTGAAATTGTGTAGCTTAAAAACTACAAACTAAATCAGTAGTTATTAAATTAATTAATATCAGACTAGAATTATACTAAATACTAATATGATTTTGGGAAGGTGATGGGATTGAGAGTTACCTTCCAGCAAACATTAGGCTCACACTTCTGTAAGGCCCAGTTAAAATAAAAGGATCTATTGTATACAGTGTGAGAATCATTGTTCTAAAGAAATATAAAAGAGCTTATATTTTGCTGCAGCTCTTATCATGACCACAGGCATCAGGTTTAAAATTTGTAGGAGGCTTATCTATCCTAGGGGCTTCCTTAGTAGCTTAATTGGTAAAGAATCCGCCTGCAATGTAGGAGATCCTGGTTCGATTCCTGGGTCGGGAAGATGTGCTGGCAAAGGGATAGGCTACCCACTCCAGTATTCTTGGGCTTCCTTAGTGGCTCAGCTGGTAAAGAATTCACCTGCAATGCGGGAGACCTGGGTTTGATCCCTGGGTTGGGAAGATCCCCTGGAGAAGGGAAAGGCTACCCACTCCAGTATTCTGACCTGGAGAATTCCATGGACTATAAAGGCACTTGGTTAAAGCAACACATTTTTTGGCTGTTCACCTCGAGAACTCTATGAAAAAGTTCAAAATATTTAACATTGATGTAGCCTGCCAGGGGCTTGATAGCACTACCATCAATCAATAGTGACAATTTCCAATTTTCATTTTATCAAGTGCAACAGCACACACTAAAGACATCTGTTTTGTTTTGTGATATATTAAGTGAATTGTCATACACATTTCTTTTGGTTCTCTTCTCAAACATGAGCTTTTCTACACTCTGAAAATAATTTACTAGAAAGATGGTCATTTAAGTATGTATAACTTGGCAAAAAAGGCATAAAAATAGATGGATTCTTAACTTATGGGTTTTTTTTTATGTCTCATCCAGACAGAAATTACTTTGAGCCAGCATATTGTACAGACCTATGTTGTGACTTAGATATAGAAATGTCTATGGTATATGGAAAATATATTCAAGAATAAAGATCTGAAGGAACTAGGTCTTCTCTTCAATGTAAATCATATTTTAAAAAATATTGAGATGATCCATAAATATAATAAAGATATAAAGATATAATGTTTTCTGAATTTTTTGATTCTCAGGATCAGTATTCTACAGCATTTAATTTAGGCAGATATGAATTTTATGTCATCCAAAACTCTGGGCCCTCTTTTCATTTTCCAACCTCCCTGACCTCCTGTTACCTTTCTAGTACCCACTAAGCTCCTGAGCACCTACTTAATTATATTATATATATTTCCTTCCTATACAGCATGTGTTTTACAAACATTGATTAAGTATTTGATAGCTACTAGGTATTTAAACACTGACAAGGATAAAATGACATATTCCAGAAATAATGTTGTCATATGAAGAAGATAAAAATACATGAACAGAAACTAAAAGGTAATTCAACAAGAGCAAAAAAATGCTTTTTTTAGGATCTAGGACATATTTATTAGGAAAAAGTTATTTGTTGTTTACTGGGAGTCCTGCATTCTATCTTTTAATCCTAACCTGTCACCACTTGCTTGGGAACTTGAAAAATACCATTTCCTCAAAATTACAACTAATTTATAGCCACTAGATTATCTAAAATTACTTAGGCACTCCAATTATACCTATTAGCTGGTAATATCTTCTGTTGTGTTTCTACTTACCTATATTTCATAAAATTACAAACTTCTCTGAAATAATAGGAGAAATTTATCATAAAGGAAGAACTCCTTATTATCTTGGGATATTTGTTTTATTTACATTTTTATAATTACTCCACATCCTAATGTCTATCTGATGTTAGATGAACAAATGATCATAACAATGTCAGAGAAGGATTTTAAGTAATATGATTATTTATTTGTATTAAGAAATTAAATACCTTCAAAATGGTATATGTTGAGGGGCATGCAAACTAAATACTCTAAAGAAATTGCATGCTAAAATACAACCACACTTGTATAACATTCTAATATTTGTGTAGCTTGATTCAAAGGAAATAAAGTAGATCTCTCAATAAATATATAGAACTAGAAATATAGTAGATTGCCTTGAGTGCACATATTTACAGCATTGCAATTGAAAGAGTAAACTCTGGCACACTGCAGAGTTTTGGAACTGACCCTGGAACATCTGGACTACACCAGCATCTTCATAATAACAGGTGCTCATAAAAGCAAAATTAAGAGGAAAACTTCTAGTGAAAGCATGCTCAATGTAGGTACTCAATTTAGACTTTCAGTAGTTCAAAATCCAGAATAACTAAGCATAGAATGACAAAAATTACAAATACTTATAAATAAACTGGAAAGATTACCCCCAAAGATTTCATAAATTAGAATCAATACACTATCAAATACAATATATAAGATCACCAAATGTGAAATGGTTAAAGAAATCAAAACTAGACGTACAAAAATGAGCAAGAAGCAAAGACTAAACTATAACAATAGGTAGGTAGGTAGTTTTAGTTTCTCAGTTGTGTCTGATTCTTGAGACCCTTTTGAACTGTAGGCTGCCAGGCTTCTCTGTCTATGGAATTTCCCAGGCAAGAATACTGAAGTGGGTTGCCATCTCCTTCTCTAGAGGATCTTTCTGACCCAAGAATGGAACCCAGGTCTCCTGCATTGCAGGCAGACTTCTCACCGACTGAGCCACCAGGGAAGCCAGACTTGTAAAAGAATTGAATGGAATATTTTAAAGGTAATGATTTAAATTAAAAACTAACAGATTATTTAAATAGCAGTTTAAAGCCAGCTGAAATAGAAATAGTAAATTGGAAGATATGCTGAAAAAAAAAATTGCTGATGCTGCAGTTAAAAGGCAAAAGAATATGGAAAAGGATAAAAGCTGCTGCTAAGTCACTTCAGTCGTGTCCAACTCTGTACGACCCCACAGACGGCAGCCCACCAGGCTCCCCCATCCCTGGGATTCTCCAGGCAAGAACACTGGAGTGGGTTGCCATTTCCTTCTCCAATGCATGAAAGTGAAAAGTGAAAGTGAAGTCACTCAGTCCTGTCCGACTCTTAGCGATCCCATGGACTGCAGCCTACCAGGCTCCTCCATCCATAGAGTACTGGAGTGGGGTGCCATTGCCTTCTCCGAAAGGATAAAAGAGAGATTAACAATTAAAAGGGGCAGATTAAGCTAGTGTAACATACATCATAGTAGATTTTCAGGAAAGAAGAGAGAAAGTAAAGAAAGCTATCATTTGAGGCAATAGCAAACCAGAACTTTACAAAGCATTTGAAAAATAAAACTTCAAATGCACTTAAGACCAGTAAATTGCCAAGAATACAAATAAGATATCTACCTTCAGGTATATTGTATTGAAATATGAATGATCTCAATAGTATCAAAAACAAAGAAAAGATCTTACACCTCGCCAGAGAAAAGAGAACAGCAATTAAATTGACAACGTTATTTTCACTGGCAAATATGAAGTCAGAAAAAAGAGGAGTAACATCTTCAAAGCACTGAGACAAACTGCAAAACTATCTTTAAAAAATGGAAGAAAAGAACACTGCTGCTGCTGCTACACTACATGCTGGTAAACAAAACCTGAGCAATTTTAACAGTAGCAGCCCTAAGCTAGGATAAATTCTAAAAAATGTCTTTGGAGAGACACAAATGATTCTAGAAGCAAGTTGCAAATTGCAATAATAAATGCAAACCAATAATAATAAATACTGAGATAAATCTAGACACTGTTTTCTACTGTGCAGTGTTATAGTTAAAAGCATGTTATGTGCCTAAACAGTATGATTTTCAAGTCACGTCTGGTACTCATTAAATGATTAACATGAGTAAAGTTATTTACCTACTCTGTGTCTCAGCTTATTCACTAGTATAATGAAGGTTAATAATAGCTTATTCTAGAGTTTTGTGAAGATTAAATCAGTGAATGGACTACAGCATATGATTGATACATAGAAAATTCAGTATGTGTTAGATACTAATATTACTGTAACTACTACTTTATAGAAATTATAATATTATGTGTAATGTTTTTAAAAGAGTTTAAATATTAGACAAGAATCACATATAAACTGGGAAAAAGGATTTGAAATAAAATGTTTTAAGGCCATTTTACTTTGGGGAGGATGAAATTTTTAACTATAGATTTTACTAGGTATTTATTATAAATTCAAAAATAATTGTCAATACAAGTTTGTATAATGGCAAAAGAAGTAGAGAAATAAAGATAGAATTGAAAAATGAACAACTATCACTGAATAATTTTATTATTTTTATTTTTTAATTTATTAGAATTTTTTATTGAAGTTACAGGTGTACAGTATAGTGACTAACAGTTATTAAAAGTTATACTTCATTTAAAGTCATTATAAAATAGTGCCTATGTTCTGTGTTGTACAATGTATCCTTGTAGTTTGTTTTATATATAATAGTTTGTACCTCTCAATCTCTACCCTTATATTGCCCCTCCCTCCTTTCTTTTCCCCACCAGTAACCACTAGATTTTTTCTCTGAGAGTTTTCTTCTTTTTTGCAACATCCAGTAGGTTGTGGTATTGGTTAGATTCTGCATACAAGTGATATTATACCAAGTCCATCCATGTTGTTGTAAATGACATTCTTTTTTATGGCTTTTTATGACCAACCTAGATAGCATATTCAAAAGCAGAGACATTATTTTGCCAACAAAGGTCCGTCTAGTCAAGGCTATGGTTTTTCCAGTGGTCATGTATGCATGTGAGAGTTGGACTGTGAAGAAGGCTGAGCACTGAAGAATTGATGCTTTTGAACTGTGGTGTTGGAGAAGACTCTTGAGAGTCACTTGGATTGCAAGGAGATCCAACCAGTCCATCCTAAGATCAGTCTTGGTTGTTCATTGGAAGGACTGATGCTAAAGTTGTATGCAAGCTTAGTCACTTTAGTTGTGTCTATGTGCAACCCTATGGACTAGAGGAGCCTCCAGGCTCCTCTGACCATGGGATTTTCCAGGTAAGAGCACTGGAGTGGGTTGCTCTGCCCTCCTCCAGGGGATTTTCCCTACCCAGGGATTGAACCTGTGTCTCTTACATCTCCTGAATTGGCAGGTAAGTTCTTTACCACTAGCGCCAACTGGGAACCCTGTATACACACACACACATATCACACCTTCTTTATCCATTCATTTGTTGATAGAGACATTTAGGTTGCTTCTTTATCTCACCAATTGTAAAAAATATAAACATTGAGGTGCACATATTTTTTCAAGTTAGTGTTTTTTTGTTTTTTTTTTTTGTTTGTTTGTTTGTTTTTTTAGATATATACCCAGGAGTAGAATTGCTAGGTCATATGGTAGTTCTATTTTTTTTTTTTTTTGAGAAACCTCCATACTGTTTTTCATAATGGTTGCACTAGTTTACATTACCACAAACAGGATACAAGGATTCCCTTTTATTCACATCCTCCCCAATATTTGTTATTTGTGCTATTTTTAGTGATAGCCATTATGAAAAATATGACACAATAGCTTAGTTTGGTTTTAAATTTGCATTTCCCTGATGATTAGTGTTGTTGAGCATCTTTACATGTGGCTGGTTGCCATCTTCATATCCTCTTTTTAAAAATGTCTATTCAGTTCTTCTCATTCTAAATTTTTTTGATGTTAAAATTATTTATATATTTTGGATACTGGCCCCATATCTATTGGGGCTTCCCCAGTGGACCAACAGTAAAGAATCTGCCTGTAATGCAGGAGACATGGGTTCAACTCCTGGGTTGGGAAGATCCCCTAGAGAAGGGAATGACTACCCACTCCAGTATTCTTGCCTGGAGAATCCCATGGACAGAGGAGCCTAGCGGGCTACAGTCCATGGGGTCTCAAAGAGTTGGATGTGACTGAAGTGAATTAGCACGCACCCCCTTATCTGTTATATCATTAGCAATTATTTTCTCCCATCCCATAGGTTGTCTTTTTGTTTTGTTTTATGAAGTTTTTTTTTTTTTTTTTGCTATGCAAAAACCTTTATGTCTATTAGATCCCATTTAATTAGGTCCCCCACTGAATTATTTTAAAGGGTAAAAAGGAGAGAAAAAATACCACAGAAAAATAGGAAAATACCCAAGAAAAAGTGAGCAACTGAGAAAATTCATATATATCAGTAATCATAGTAAATGTAATTGGAATAATTCAACATGTGACAGATAGAGCTAACCTCACTGTCATGTACAATATCAATGAAACAATTATATGCTCTATGTTATATAGTTACGAATTATATATGTATATATACACATATGTTTAATCAATGTTGTTGATGTTCAGCCACCCAGTCGTGTCCAACTCTGTGCAACCACATGGACTGCATCCTCCCTGTCCCTTGTCATCTCTCAAAGTTTGCCCAAGTTCATGTCCATTGCTTTGGTGATGCCATCCAGCCATCTCATCCTCTGACACCCTCTTTTTCTGCCTTAAATCTCAAAGCAATGTCTCTGCACTTTAATATGCTGTCTAGGTTTGTCATAGCTTTTCTTCCAAGGAGCAAGCATCTTTTAATTTCATGGCTACAGTCTTTGTATACATGATTTTGGAGCCCAAGAAAATAAAGTCTGTTACTGTTTCCATTATTTCCCCATCTATTTGCCATGAAATGATGGGACTAAATCTTTGTTTTTTGAATGTTGAGTTTTAAGCCAGGTTTTTCACTCTCCTCTTTCACCTTCATCAAGAGGCTCTTTAGTTCCTCTTAACTTTCTGCCATAAGATTGGTGTCATCTGCATAACTGAAGTTATTGATATTTCTCCTGCAATCTTGATTCCAACCCAGCATTTTGCATGATGTACTCTACATATAAGTTAAATAAGCAGGGTGACAATTTACAGCTTTGATGTACTCCTTTTCCTGATTTGGAACCAGTCTGTTGTTCCATGTCCAGTTCTAACTGTTGCTTCTTGACCTGCATACATGTTTCTCAGGAGGCAGGTCAGGTGATCTGGTATTCCCATCTCTTTAAGAACTTTCCACAGTTTGTGGTATCCAAAAAACCAGAGGCTTTATCATAGTCAATAAAGCAGATGTTGTTCTGGAATTATCGTGCTTTTCTATGATCCAACAGATGTTGGCAATTTGGTCTCTGGTTCCTCTGCCTCTTCTAAACCCAGCTTGGACATCTGGACATTCTCAGTTCATATACTGTTGAAGCCTAGCTTGAAGAATTTTGAGCATTACTTTGTTAGTGTGTGAAATGAGTGCAATTGTGTGGCACTCTGAACATTCTTTGGCATTGCCTTTCTCTGGAATTGGAATGAAAACTGACATTTTCCAGTCCTGTGGCCACTACTAAGTTTTCTAAATGCTGGCACATTGGATTCTTCATTTTAGCAGTATCATCTTTTATAATTTAAAATAGCTTAGCTGGAATTGGATCACCTCCACTAGCTATGTTCTATGATATAAATAGATTACTGATTTTAGGAACCTCATATTCAAACAAAGGAAGACAATTCATTCTTTATAAATACTGAAAGGTTGTTGTTGAATCACGCGAATACACCGGGATTCTTGGCCCCCGGAGGAGAAGAATTCAATCCGGGGCCAGAGACAAGGCTTGATCGCTCAGAGCTTTTGTGTAATAAAGTTTTATTAAAGTATAAAGGAGATAGAGAAAGCTTCTGACATAGGCATCAGAAGGGGGCAGAAAGAGTACCCCCCTGTTAGTCTTCAGCTGGATGTTATATAGTCACTAGCAGTCTGTTAATGAAAGAAAGGAATGTCTTAAAATTTAGAATGGCACCAAATGGTTTATCTTGGGCCATAAAATAATTAACTTGAATCTTAAAGAAGGACAGACCACCATACAAATAGTTTCATTTACATAGATTAGGGGAACAATATCTGAGTATAACATACTGGTTTGTCAAGTAGGTTTTGGGCCAAGAGGCGGAACCGACTTGGAGACAGAGTTTGGGGTAAAGGCGTAGTACATTAGCATAGCTTAAGACAAACATTTCCATAAGAAAAAGGCATTGGTTATCTCTAGGCTCAAGAATAGCTAACTTCAGGTGAAACCAGGTGTCATTATGGCAACACAGTATTTTAAGAGAAACCTCTCTTTAAATTTGTATAGAGAAGGAAAAAATATTGCTAGTTTGTTTCCTCCTGCCGCTTAAGAGAGAGATAAAAATGTCTGACACTTGTAGGCTATTTCCTCCATTTGGAGACCCCTGGTCTTCCTGCCTGTTACCCTTTCAATACATAGCATGTATGCTGTGATAAAACTGTTCTCTGAGTGGAGACAGGAAAGAAGGTACAGGCAAAAGTAGATTAGTGTGATGATAGTGACAATTTTCTAGTGTTTTGCTGAGTATTGAGTTCACCTTATTCATGTTATTTTATTATCATGCTTCATAATTTTTACATATGCTGCATTTTAGTTTGTATCCAATTTTACATGATATTTGAAAATGGCATTTTATTAGTCAAGGTTGCAACAGAAAGAGATCACACATTTAAATTAGTACAGTTTGGAGACAGTTTAATAAAGGCAATAACTACAAGGTTTGGGCTATAAGAAAACCATAAGTTTTAATGCAATTCCCAAATTAGTAATATTGTGGTACCATTTCCAGACAGGAAGGTGTCATGAGGAGGAGTGGTTACCATATCCAAGAGACAGCGAGGTCTGTATGGAGAGTATTACCTTAAACGAGGTGGGAAGGCATAGCCAGCCTTCAATAATTTCTCAAAAGTAAGCCAGAGGACTAAATTCCTGACCTTACTCCTGCAGTTCTGTCTTCTGGTACTCCATGATGCCTGGATCATAGGAAAAGACAAGGACAAAGGATCCTTCGTGTACAGGATGCACAGCTTCTCAGAAAACAGACCAAGGTGGGGGAGAAATAGAGCCTGCATCTGGAGAGGGTGAGCAAGTGGAAGGATTCCAACATGGTGTGTGGCAATATGATATAGCCAAAGGTTACTGAAGAACTTCCCCTTCAAAACAAATCTTGCTTTTTTGGAATGTAATTTGTATTGCAACTTTGCCTTAATTCAACACCATATGGATTTTGGCCAACCTTTCACAAAATATGGAAAGTATTTAGGAATATAAACCAAGGCTTGGAATAGTTGCTGCTTTCTGCTGCTGCTAAGTCTCTTCAGTCGTGTCTGATTCTGTGCGACCCCACAGACGGCAGCCAAGCAGGCTCCCCCGTCCCTGGGATTCTCCAGGCAAGAGCACTGGAGTGGATTGCCATTTCCTTCTC
Organism: Bubalus bubalis; assembly: GCF_019923935.1. Taxonomy (NCBI): domain Eukaryota; kingdom Metazoa; phylum Chordata; class Mammalia; order Artiodactyla; family Bovidae; genus Bubalus; species Bubalus bubalis. The sequence continues at coordinate 148,563,687 of NC_059157.1, read as the reverse complement.
CAGTGCGTGAAAGGAAAAGTGAAAGTGAAGTTGTTCAGTTGTGTCCGACTCTTTGCGACCCCATGGACTGCAGCCTACCAGGCTCATCCATCCATGGGATTTTCCAGGCGAGAGTATTGGAGTGGGGTGCCACTGCCTTCTCCATACTGCTTTCTAGCCCTTTCATTTTTTTTTTTCTTTCAGGTTTCTATGTCTTTCTTAAAATTAAGAGATGGCTTTAAGCAAGAAAATCTATGAAAATGAATAAACTACAGATTAAAGCTACTCTAATGAAAACAGAGTCACTTTTTCTACAATAGAAAGTTCTGTTGGTTCTTATAAAGTAAATTTAAATTTGCCTTGCCCCACGGCAGTCTAAAGAAATATGTCTCATTTATCTTCATAAAGATCAAACACTTTAAAAGAGCAGTCATTTGTTGTACAACAAATTATTTTAGAACTATTCTACTATTCTCAAGTTGTCACCAAACATCTTTAAAGCCACCTTTAAAAAGAACTTGCTCTCTTTTTTATGAACTTTCATATTATCCACCTTGTTTAGAATATTTAGAATATTTCTTAGATGTATAGTTCTTCTTTTCATACAAAGCAGTGTGTGTAAGGTTAAATAGAATAAGAGAGTGGTGAGTTTGTTCTAGCTCTTACAATGCATTGTTATTGATTTTTGTTAAACAGTTTAATTTATCTGGTTTTTAGGTTATCGTTAAAAGGAGGAAATTTGCATGAAGATTCCTTCTGAATCTTACTACCTTAAAGTTTTCTAACACACACACACACACACACACACACACAGAGGGAGCCATGATTACAAGTGATTCAGCTACTGTTTTTTTTTTTTAACTTTCTCTTTCTTTTTATTTTTTAAAAACTAATTTTTACTTTTAAGTGCTTTGGTCAGTATTTTTTTTTTAATACAAACTAAGCAACTATTGAGTAATTCCAATTATTTACAGAATGTAGGTTACACTGATATTTTACAAACATATGTGTTTTTAAGCCACTATAAAATTTGTTATCAAATTGTTAATATGTGTATATAATGTAATATCATTTACATGTTCTGTAGATTTCTTATATGTGTGCATGTTTAGTAAAATAAAAATTGGTTTAAAAGCTATCAAATTATCGTGTTCTTAAATTATAAGTCTCAAATGGTAAAGGTCACAATTCTGGCTAAATTGACCTACAAATTTAGTTCTGTCTCAATCATAATTCCAGTAGAGACTTTAATAGACAAGACAAGGTGATTATAAATTATATAAAAAGGTAAAGGAATTAGAATAGCCAAAACAATTTTGAGAAAAGAAAAAGAAAGTTTTGATTTTAAGTTATCTATTAGAGAAGGGATAGACACAAAGACTGGTCAAATAGGAGAGTCTCATAAATATAGTGAATTGAGTTTTTGACAATTATCATAAGCCCCAGGAATTTAATATTTCAGTATTTACCATAGAACAATTAAAACTTAAATTTTCAGAAAACTCATATACACGTTTATATAGTAACTCTATCATGATCACCCAGGACAGGAATCAAAGCCAACCCAAACTGAAAACCAAATGGTGAAACCACCGTATAATAAAATTCTACTCTGCCAAAAAATGACTAAACTATTGGTATGCATAGAAAAATTGGAATGAATCTTAAGGGTGTTTTGCTGAGTGAAACAAGCTTGTCTGAAAAGGCTGCTGCTGCTAAGTCGCTTCAGTCATGTCCGACTCTGTGGACCCCATGGACTGCAGCCTACCAGGCTTCTCCGTCCATAGGATTCTCCAGGCAAGAACACTGGAGTGGGTTGCCATTTCCTTCTCCAGTGCATGAAAATGGAAAGTGAAAGTGAAGTTGCTCAGTCATGTCCAACTGTTAGCGACCCCATGGACTGCAGCCTACCAGGCTCCTCCATCCATGGGATTTTCCGGTCAACAGTACTGGAGTGGGGTGCCATTGCCTTCTCCCTGTATGAAAAGGTACATATTTATAAATCATTTCATCTGCATGGCATTTTTGAAAAGACAAACTTTAGTGATGGAGAATGGATTACTCTTTGCCAGATGCTGGGTTGAGGGGAGAGTGGGACTGAAAAGACATAGCAAAGGGAATTGTTTTGAAGACCTTTTTGTATTGATCATAGTAGTGTTAAAATTTGTAGAACTATACACATACAAACAGACACACAATTCAATTTTATCTTATGTGAATTTTTTTTAAAACTTTAAACAATAACAAAAAGATGGTAGCACATTTTCTTGGGTCATTTAATAAGTAGCATATCATTCTACTCTTTAGTGGAAATAAAGAGATTTACTCTGGTAAAATAACACTTTTTAATGCTGATAGTCCTGAAAAATATAAACATAATTAAATCATCTTCAATATAGGCTTTGTTGGAGTCATAAGATTCACAAAAACATAAGTTGGGGGCTTGGGATCTTAAAGCATTATATTGATTATATTGAACATTTTGTTATACAAATGATCTCATTTTCAACTTTAGATCAGAAACTAATACATTTAAAATAATAACACATAAGTTATTTTGCTTAAATATTTTTACAGTGGTAGTTATCATTTTTCAATCTATTTTGAAATCTTTTATTTAATGGGCCCTTCCCACACAAAAGTAGCCCCACATTTATGTGAAAAGAGATTCTTCTCTTTTGGGAGCTCTGAAAATGGAAGGCTGGAGTAAGAAATGAATCATCAAGCCTCTGGCTTACAGAGGAAAAGTACTTTAATGAGCAATTTAAAAATGCCTTGAACTTTCCCTCTGCTCAAACAAAGCTTTAAACTCAATTAATGTCTTGTAAGTTTTTATTATGAAACAATATTGGGGCCTGATATGTTTATACATTCATTAAAAAATAGTACAACTTTGAAGTTTTTATATTTTACATTTGGCAATTGTATGTATAATTTAACCCTGGTTGTCATTAGCCAATCAATTGATTTTAAGTGGCACTCAGTTCAGGTGATACCTAAGAAGCAAAATCCCTATTTCATTATCTGTGTAAGGAAGTTATTTTTTAGAATCAGTGCACTTAAACTGCATTTGAACAGAATATGTTCACCTTGTATTGCCTGTTTGATAACTTTTAATGGCTATTGAGCGAAAAACAAGCAGCTTAAAGAAACACAATTAAAACACCGGGCAATTAGGGAAACCTTTTTTTTATATTTATTTTTAAATATTTTACTTTGCTTTTAAAACCAGGAAAAATATAAACATCTATAATATTTTATAAAAGTGTGTTGCTCTTCTGAGTGTGACTCTTTTACAAAACAGGATAATAATTCCTGATAATAAAATTGAATTACACAATTTAAAAGTGTAATTCAGATTTTAAAAGTATCCTTTTCAAAGATAAATATGAATTGAAACAGTTTGAAGTTTCATTGAAATATCATAACAAAGGACTTCAGAAAAGAACAAAAGACAAAAAGACTTCTAATGTTACAGTGTAGGGGAGATCATTATAATATACAATCTATTTCTATCTCTAGGATGAATAATAAAACTTTTTCCAAGTTCAGTCAGTTCAGTTCAGTTCAGTCACTACTTAGAGACAAATCAAACATTCAGATTTGAGATCCAAACCTTCTATTGTAAGCGGCAAATTTTAATTCATGGTTAAACATCCCCAGAATTAATGCTCCTATTCTATTCTACTCATAACATAAATATTATGAAGATAAACTCTTTGGTTTATGAAAGAATGTGTACTTCTTACTCCAATGAGAGGAGTGTCTCATGTTAATATTCTTGGTAAAATTTTAAATTTTGTATTCAAAGATAAAAGCATGGGTAATATTTTGTTATGACTACCACCAGCATCTATTGAGAATTAAAGATTCTTCAATAACATTGGTTTTCTGATGTAGATCCAAATATTAAATTCTATTGTATTCCTCATTTGCATAGTAATGTGACACTTTAAAAAGGTAAGTAGTAAGAATGTAGCATATTAAGAGTAACTTGTAACATAATGGTGAATATATAGCACTGGAATAATAATAAATAGCACTGGAATAATAACAGCTTTCCTTCTCACCATTTCAGTGACTTACTTTTTTCATTTTCATTATTTATAAATAACCATATTTTTGTTTTGTTCCTTTATAACTATGAATCATTTCTAGATCTCTAATTTTTTCCTTCTTATTATTTAAAAATTGTGATAACACTCACTATTTTTATCCATCAGTCTCCACTGATATCCATCAGTATCCACTTTTCCATCTTTTCTATCTCATGTTAAAGAATAAGACTTATAGAAATGTCTTGTTTAAATTCTCAAATTCCACCTTTCTTTTCTTTATTAAAATGGCAGCTCAGAAGAATAAAAATGGCTAGAGATTGTTTAAATTGATAGAAATTCTTTAGGAAACTGTATGGAGGTACATTGGGATATTTTGAGACATCCCTACTCTTGGCCCTGTTGAACTTATAGGAACTTAACAAAATAAAATAACTGAAAGTATTTTAAAATACATACACTGAAAAATTATAAAGTTTAATATATGAAAGATCAAAGACACTACCAAAGGATAATTTATCACATAAATGACAAGATATATTTAAGGCTATTAAATATGCATAACCATTAATCTTGAATGCCTTTTAACACCATGGACTTTAATATTGATATACCTACATGCATACACGCATGAAAGATTACAAAGGGAGAGATCTACTCTATGATTAGTCCTATTTATAGGATGGATATGTATGCGCAACAGAAAAATAAGAAAAAATAAAATAGGCATATGAATAAATGGTATTAAAATAGCATTTACATTTTCAAAATATAAAATATAAAATTTTCATTATAATATAATTTGCATAAAATTAATAATGTATGTAAAATAGTAATTTATATATAAAATTATTATAGTTTTTGAAATTCACTTCATATAATTAAATAACATAATCTGAAGGACTTCCTGGTGGTCCAGTGGTTACTGCTACATGCTCCACAGGGGACATGGATTTGATCACTGGATGGGGAACTAAGATCCTGCTCACCTCATGGTGTGGCCAATAAATTAATTAATTAAAAAAAATTAAAACAATGCTCTAAAACTTTAGACAACTGTAAAATGCTCCAATTATAGCCACTATGAAGCTTATTTCTTAAAGCCTTGTAATTCTAGCCAATATTCCTCTTATTTGGACTTTTATTCACCAACCCAACCAAATTTGTGAACCACTCCTAAAATATATTGCAATAAATTGAGCAAATATTATTGACCTTTCCCTGTTTGATTTTATTAAAAAACTCTCACAGGTCAAGTATATTCATTTTAAACTTAACAGATTGATGCTGATTTCTCTAAAACAGCTTTACTTCTCACCATTTCAATGACTTACTTTTTTCATTTCTCTGCTATGTGGATTCCACATTTCCCGTGCTCTTGTTAATAATAATGTGTTTATTGTCTCCAGGTTTTGGTTTAAGTAATTTTTCCTCCTGCAGTACTTTTTTCTTTCCCTTATATCCATTCTTTCAATTTATTCAAAGAACTTTCCTAATAATAGTATTCAATATTTATTATCTATCTTATTTGTATTTAATGCTAGTTAAAAAGTCCATTATTGTTGTATATAAATGGGCTTTGGTCTTCTTCTCCCATAGTAAATTTCCAACTTGATTGCAAGCTTTAGGGTGGCCAACATCAGTCCAGTTTTCATTTATATCTGCCAAAGTGGAATATCACTAAATGTTGTAACAAATATTTTATGGGACAACATAATAATCCTTCCAACTATTGTATAACTTCAACTGAACCCTTATCCGTGTAGTCACATCAAGTTGCAAATCCCTGAAACCCTTTATACTTGTTACCTTGTGATCTGTGGGTGTTTTGGTTACAATTTGTTATCTCATTGATTTCTAGGAGTGTTTTGTCTGGCTAGATGGATATTCTCATCCTGGAGGTAATATGCCAGTGAAATGCTCTCATTCAGTCCGAGAGTAAGAGTAGATATGTCCATTTTATAACACCTCCAAACAAGCTCTCAAATTTCATGTTTACTTTTGCCTTGTTACAGAACTGTATCATATTTCCCAGAACTGTTTCTACCATCTGTGTCCTATAGTCAAGATGTCTTAGAGTTTTTAATATTGTTTTGATCATAAATTTTTATTTAGCAGTTATATAGAAAATAATTACAGTATGTATTGTCCAAATATGAACCCTATTGCACACATGGTTACCGGAAAGAAATAGAGATCTTAACAAATGTAATCTAACGGTCATACAATTTTCAAAATGTTTTAACAATTACTATTGATGCTGTAAAAACTTAAAAAGTTCATGGTTCAAATATCAGACATAAATTGGAGTTTTCCTTTTCACTTTTCCATTGTTGTTTCTTTCATTTAATGAAGGTATTCTAGCAAGACTAAATAGAGTTATGGTATACTATAGTGAAATTTACTAGGCTGGGAAAATTAGTTTTTTGACTAATTTAGGCATTATTTTCAAATATATTGACTATATTTAACTGAAAGAAAAACCAATTACTGCTTATTATGGAGCATATGTCTCTCTTCTTTTTGGTTTATTAGTGTGCCTTTCAGGAAACACTTGATTCTGCCTTCCTCCATAGGACCTTATTGTCTGCCTCCTTTACCTCCAGGAGTCAAAGGAATGTTCAGAGGGTTAGGCTCCTTTAAGTAATGATTGCTAAAGCATTGTACTTGTCTCCTGTAATTTCTACTACATCAATGATCACATAACTTGCCCCTTTCTTTTCTCATATTTCTTTACCCATAGACATATTCTTTTGATTTTATCCTATGCAACACTCTCTAATTGTTAGTAGGCTGCTCAACAGACATGGTTCATTTTCATGCCAACATTCTTTCCTTTCCATCAAGCTTGAAACTATAGTTATCCCTAACAGTGTTATATCTAATAGCTTTAAAGCTGAATAAGTATTCATTTTCTTTTTAACAAGACTATAAAGAATGGGCTGAATTCAATGTTTCTTTCCTATCATTACACATTTGTTCTACATTCTGTGCTTATTAATCCTTGTTTTTCAAAGTCTTGCTTTTCATTTGCTTAAATATATATATGAGCAAACAAAAAAACATCAAACAGAAAATAATATCTGTCATTATTTAGCACTTACCGAGTATCAGATACTAGTCAACAAAAGATACTTTCATTTTCCCATTATACATGCAGGGAAACATGCACACAACAAAATTGAGACTTGCCCAAAACATGGAAGTCACAGTGCTAGTATTTGAGCCAGGCAGTTTGGCTCTGGAATTCCAACTCTTAAACTGTACTGTTCACCTCAAAACTATGTGTAAAAATTAAAGACTCTCCTAAGACTCTTTCTTCCTTTCTTCATAACCATTAATATCTAGTGCAGAAGAAACTCAAGTTCAGCATATCAAATGCAGAAGTAATAATAATAAACTTTCTCTCCTATATGATCAAGTCTTCATAGTGTCTCTTTTGTCTGTATATGTTCATTCACTCGGGAAAATCCAAAAGTGCTATTCCTATAGCTTTGACTGCGTGGATCACAATAAACTGTGGAAAATTCTGAAAGAGATGGGAGTACCAGACCACCTGACCTGCCTCTTGAGAAATCTGTATGCAGGTCGGGAAGCAACAGTTCGAACTGGACACGGAACAACAGACTGGTTCCAAATAGGAAAAGGAGTTCGTCAAGGCTGTATATTGTCACCCTGCTTATTTAACTTCTATGCAGAGTACATGATGAGAAACGCTGGACTGGAAGAAACACAAGCTGGAATCAAGATTACAGGGAGAAATATTAATAACCTCAGATATGCAGATGACACCACCCTTATGGCAGAAAGTGAAGAGGAACTAAGAAGCCTCTTGATGAAAGTGAAAGAAGAGAGTGAAAAAGTTGGCTTAAAGCTCAACATTCAGAAAATGAAGATCATGGCATCCGGTCCCATCACTTCATGAGAAATAGACGGGGTAAAAGTGGAAACAGTGCCAGACTTTATTTTTTGGGGCTCCAAAATCACTGCAGACGGTGACTCTGCAGCCATGAAATTAAAAGATGCTTACTCCTTGGAAGGAAAGTTATGTCCACCTAGATAGCATATTCAAAAGCAGAGACATTACTTTGCCAACAAAGGTCCGTCTAGTCAAGGCTGTGGTTTTTCCTGTGGTCATGTATGGACGTGAGAGTTGGACTGTGAAGAAGGCTGAGCACCGAAGAACTGGTGCTTTTGAACTGTGGTGTTGAAGAAGACTCTTGAGAGTCCCTTGGACTGCAAGGAGATCCAACCAGTCCATTCTGAAGGAGATCAGCCCTAGGATTTCTTTGGAAGGAATGATGCTAAAGCTGAAACTCCAGTACTTTGGCCACTTCATGTGAAGAGTTGACTCATTGGAAAAGACTCTGATGCTGGGAGGGATTGGGGGCAGGAGGACAAGGGGACGACAGAGGATGAGATGGTTGGATGGCATCACTGCCTCGATGGACGTGAGTCTGAGTGAACTCCGGGAGTTGGTGATGGACAGGGAGGCCTGGTGTGCTGCGATTCATGGGGTTGCAAAGAGTCGGACACAACTGAGCGACTGAACTAAACTGAACTGATAGCTACTCTGAAATATGTTTATTTCAATTTCAGGTCTTCATTTATTCTTATCTGGATTTCTGTCTCCAGACTCAGTTTTCTAATCTATTCTATGTGAAATCTTATACTACATAAATCCTTTATGACTTTTCTTACAAAAATGTGAGTCCATAGTACTGAGTGAAGTTCTACTCTTGCCCTGATGTTTTAAATGCTTAGACAGTGATCGTGGCCTTGACTTAATCTTCCCTTGGCTTTCCGGCCAATGTTTGATATAAGTTTATTTTATTGTTTCTCTACTAAGAACTCTTTTCAAATGTGATGTGTGTGTGTGTGTGTGTGTATTTTTTCAATGTGATATATGTATATATCACATTTCTTCTGTGGAAAATAAGAATGATACCTTTATCTGGCTCACCCACCTCACATCGCTGGTTTTGATATAAGATAATATATATAAATGCAATTTAAAGTATAAAATACACACATATTTATAAAAGACAAAAAACCTGTTGTTGATGAGTTCTCATGAGTCAGAATATAGTTCTGTGGTACTGACATCTGTAGTTATCATCCACTGTCAGGTACAAACTCTTTTATGTTTATTGGACTGTTTTTTTAATCAGTTTCCTGTCCTTTGAAACAAAGAGTTCATCATTTATGTTTTCAGACTGAATAGTCAGAAGCAAAAAATGCTTGTCTCTGCTCACTCATATTCATACCCTTTTTACTCACATAACAGTGCACCTTCCCCACACTTTCTTTCCTGTGACTTATTTTAATTCTCCTTTTTAACTCAAACTCTAAGATACTTTCAGTCACTTGCTATAAAGTGTTTTATTATCATTTAACCTTGAATATAAGATCTGTCCCATTTCTTTCTACCTTTTCCAGGAAATTCCTTCTCCCATTAATTTCAGGTTAGTATAATCCAAGTCCAGAATGCTGCCTGTCTTCATCATGTTTTAATAAGTTCTTTAATTTCTGATGAAATAAGATATTCAAGATTTATCTTGGGTTTTCCCTTTCCAAGCTCAGGAGCCAGTCATTTCTTCCAGGAGGCTTGGGGTAACTGGTCCAACTAGACTGACTCTTTGCCACATATTCCTCATCCTTACCCAGCCTAGCATATGTGTGAAATATTACAATGGCAAAGGGCAAGAAGGAGAGCAAGCTCACAGTTAAAGTGCTTCTCAAGCTGCTTTTTACATTATGTCAAGTGCGATCTCAGTATCTAAAACAAGTGGTAAGTTCAAACCCAGACATAAAGGATAGAGTAGAGTGTTTCTGCAAAGTGGGAAGACTTGCCATATAAAGTTACATGGCAAAGGGTGTGGATACAGTTCAGTTCAGTTCAGTTCAGTTGTTCAGTCATGTCTGACTCCCTGCGACCCCATGAACCCCAGCGTGCCAGGCCTCCCTGTCCATCACCAACTCCCAGAGTTTACCCAAACCCATGTCCATTGAGTCAATGATGTCATCTAACAATCTCATCCTCTGTTGCCCCTTCTCCTCCTGCCTTCAATCTTTCCCAGCATCAGGGTCTTTTCAAATGAGTCAGTACTTCACATGAGGTAGCCAAAATATTGGAGTTTCAGCTTCAACATCAGTCCTTCCAATGAACACCCAGGACTGATCTCCTTTAGGATTGACTGGTTGGATCTCCTTGCAGTCCAAGGAACTCTCAAGAGTCTTCTCCAACATCACAGTTCAAAATCATCAATTCTTCAGTGCTCAGCTTTCTTTATAATCCAACTCTCACATCCATACATGACCACTGGAAAAACATTAGCCTTGACTAGACAGATCTTTGTTGGCAATGTAATGTCTTTGCTTTTTAATATGCTGTCTAGTTTGGTCATAACTTTCCAAGGAGTAAGCGCCTTTTAATTTCATGGCTGCAGTCACTATCTGCCATGATTTTGGAACCCCAAAAAATAAAGTCTGACACTGTTTCTACTGTTTCCCCATCTATTTCCCATGAATTGATGGGACCAGATGCCATGATTCATGTTCTGAATGTTGAGCTTTAAGCCAACTTTTTCACTCTCCTCTTTCAGTTTCATCAAGAGGCTTTTTAGTTCTTCTTCACTTTCTGCCATAAGGGTGGTGTCATCTGCATATCTGAGGTTGTGGATATTTCTCCCAGCAGTCTTGATTCCAGCCTGTGCTTCCTCCAGCCCAGAATTTCTCATGATGTACTCTGCATAGAAGTTAAATAAGGAGGGTGACAATATACAGCCTTGACATACTCCTTTTCCTATTTGGAACCAGTCTGTTGTTCCATGTCCGGTTCTAACTGTTGCTTCCTGACCTGCATACAGGTTTCTCAAGAGACAGGTCAGGTGGTCTGGTAGGACATGTGAATAGCTGCTACCAATAATTAAGTCTAAAAGATGCTTAAGTATTTCTGTCTGATTATTGCCTTAATTATGTCACAAAATACTGCTATATCACACTTCTATTATCTTTATTTTTAGAAATACTGCAAATTGTTGGTACTATTTCCCTAATCAAGGTGAATTTAAAAGAGAATTTATAATATATAAATATATGTTATATATAAATAAATATCTCCAATTTGAGATATTTTGCATGTCTATAAGTAGTTGTTTAAAGATGCAATGGGTATAATTTAGGTTGCAGTATGCTGTTTTAGTTTTTCCATACTTTTTTTTGCTCTTTAGAGATGATTTTTATCTTGGGAGAAATGGTTAACTCCTAGATTTGGGCAGAAAAAAAAATGCAATATTAGTCTGAAACATCTTTTTCCAGCAAAAATTAAAGAAGAATTAACAAATGCTGGAGACTTGCAGTATTTTCTGAACTAGCACATATAGGATTGTTAGTAAGATTGCTAACTATATTTCTTAGTCTGAGTGCTTTCTCATGTTGGCAAAGTGTAGTTCAGTTTATTTAGTCAATTGTGCCATTATAAATAGTTGAATTTGCCTTCTGATTTCTGTAATCCTATTTTTTATCTGCCTGATTTATTTCTGCAATTTGCTTCCTTCTTTTCTTTTACATCAAACCTTCAAGAAAACCCTTTTCTATTCAGGTAAACCCAGTTTGTTGGAATCAGTGCTTTTCCTCCACTTCACACTCAATCCCTTTCTTTTGATTCCACAGTTACCAATATCTGAATCTGTAAATATTATCCCTGTTCCAAACATTTTTCTTTAACTATGTGAGTCTCTTTTTCTGTAGATAGTTTAATATGAAGCCCAACATTCAAAATATGATGCTCAGTCAATCCTATTTTTTATGTAATTTCCACCTAGCCAATCTCTGGAATGGTCTCTGAAGCATGGTTTGCTATTTTAACATATTTTCCTGCTATCAATAGGTATAAGTTATGAGCAGTTTAATGTAACATCTTTGCTTGATATGTATATCTTTTGAGAGGGCAGAGATATGGATATCAGCTGTCAACATTATTGTATGAAAACCTAGATTTTCGTTTTTATATTATTGCTCTGGCTGAACCTTAATGTATGAAATGGAAGATAGGGAGAGAGGGAATCCTTAGAGCAGAGTAAGCTTCTGAATATATTACAACAATAGAGAAACAAAATAATTGTGCCCAGAATATATGAAGATGCATAAAGGAGATAATTTAAGTAAAATAAAAAAATGATCAATCACTAATGGCCTGGTTTGGAATTAGGGATTAATAATATGATAGAGTCCAAGAAGGCAATGGCACCCAACTCCAGTACTCTTGCCCGGAAAATCCCATGGATGGAGGAGCCTGGTAGGCTGCAGTCCATGGGGTCGCAAAGAGTCGGACCCTGCTGAAGGGACTTAGCAGCAGCAGCAACAGCAGCAAGATGATAGAGTACCATAAAGTATTTTGATATAAGTGAGTGAAAGTTCCTCAGTTGTGTTCAACTCTGCCCATGTATGGACTGTAGCCCGCCAATCTCCTCTGTCCATGGAATTCTCCAGGCAAGAATACTGGAGTGTGTAGCTGTTCCCTTCTCCAGGAAATTTTCCCAGCCCAGGGGTCAAACCAGGATCGCTTGCATTGTAGGCAGATTCCTTACCAGCTGAGGAACCAGGGAAGATATGCGGAGAAGGCAACGGCAACCCACTCCAGTACTCTTGCCTGGAAAATCCCATGGATGGAGGAGCCTGGTAGGCTGCAGTTCATGGGGTCGCTACGAGTAGGACAGGACTGAGCGACTTCACTTTCACTTTTCACTTTCATGCATTGGAGAAGGAAATGGCAACCCACTCCAATGTTCTTGCCTGGAGAATCCCAGGGATGGAGGAGCCTGGTAGGCTGCCATCTATGGGGTCACACAGAGTCGGATACGACTGAAGCGACTTAGCAGCAGCAGCAGCAGGGAAGATATGAGAGCCTTGTTATAAGTCTACCTGGAAAGTCAGCTAAAAGATATCACATGTCACAACTCTACCTGTGCAACTATAACTGAATGAAGAATTTAAGCTACATTAAAAAAAATAAGGGGGACCAACCACTGTTGGTCCAGTGGTTAAGAATCTATGCTGCCACTTCAGGAGGCATGGGTTCAATTCCTAGTTGGAGAACTAAGATATTAAACATCACAGAATCCAGCCCCTCAAAAACAAAATAAACAACTTTCTGAGCTTCTAAGATACCCTTCCCTTTTGTAGTCCTCCAACCATCCATAGGTAGCTTCTAAAAGAAGCAAACACACAAATACTATTTTTCTGATATGCTTCCTATAGAATTCTATGCCAAAAATTATTTCACCATTCCAAAATACTTAATTTTCACAGTAGCATTATGATTATTATTTCTATTTGCAAATGATGAAATTTTTCCTTAGAAAGTTTAGATTTTAAATATCATGCTCATGGCAAAATAGCTAATAAGTGGTAAAGCAATTATTCAAAGTTATATCTAAGTATAATTATATTTTAAGATAAAATACTAGCAAATGAATACTTCACACAGGTGGAAGATAATAGTAAAGCCAGTAAATCTGAGTTACTTTCATTGTAAAAATGTCCACATCCAAATTGGAAACAGGTTTTTGAGAGGTAAATCACAGCATCTTGACATTTTAGTGACTGTCCACAGTATTCTTTTCACCCAATCAAGACCTGTCAGAATGGGTTTCACCACAGGAAATAGATTAGTTGATTAGGTCAAGCCAGGTCTAGGCAATTCCTATTTTACAATAAAAGAAAACACTGTGATTTTCTTAACTTAAGTGGATATTGACTTTTACTATGGTGAAGATCAAGATTTATTATCTCAAATGATAGTCAACAGACTGGCTGACAACTATTGACTTGGGGGAAATCACAGCAGGGCGGTGCCACCACTGAACCTATAGAAAGATCTTCTGTGTCTCTCACAGCAGGTTAAGGCCAGTCTTACATCAAGATGACGAGTCTAACTAGAGACAGGAACCATTAAAAAATGCATTTCCATTTACTTGGTTTGTGATGTTCCTTGAATATTATAGTAACTTTGAGAATAGTTGGTTTTAGCCCTACAGATTCAGAAATGAAGTCTCTACAGTGGTATGCAAGTCTTAATTCTTTAGCAAAAATACTTATTTATCCATAGTTCAAAATGTTCTTAGTTAATATTTATAGAAGCTTAAGTTAAGGGAAGCAAGTTGATAAAGAATTTGCCTGCAATACAGGAGACCCTGGTTCAATTCCTGGATTGGGAAGATCTGCTAGAAGAGAAGGGATAGGCTACCCACTCTAATATTCTTGGGCTTCCCTTGTGGCTCAGCAGGTAAAGAATCTGCCTGCGATGTGGGAGACCTGGGTTCAATCCCTGGGTTGGGAAGATCCCTGGAGAAGGGAACAGCTACCAACTCCAGTATTCTGGCCTGGAAAATTCCAAACAGTCCATGGGATTGGAAAGAGTTGGATAGGACTGAGCAACTTTCACATTAAGTATGATAAATCAAATTCCTACAAATGTAAGATTCCTTTATACCTTTTTTAGGGTGTTCAATTACAAATATAACCATTCCATTTCACAAAACAGTTAAATGATAAAGTGATATTTTAATCTGAACAACTGCTTAAAATGAACTGTTTTAAAAGAACAACTAATAAATTATATTGTATTATAAAATTCTTTTAGAGACATAATAAAAACTAAAAATGTAAACATTTTTTAATCAGCCTATGTACACAAACCTGACAAAATGTAGACAGAGAATAAGCCCCAATGAATATAGATCTAGGTAAACACTTTTCAGCTTTCCCTCATTTTTGTTAAGAAGCAAATATAGTATTCCTATTGCTGAAAGAAGGAAAAAAGACAAACTCAAGAAGAACAAGCAATAATCCATAGACTGTATAACAAAGCATGTAAACAAATAGGTTAAGAACAAAATGGAGGAAGCATGAATATCAAAATGTATATGGTAGGCAGAATCCTAAAATACCCCCTAAGATTTCCCATGCACAGTATATACACACTTTCTCCCAGTTAATCCAACACTATTGTGCTTCTGTGAAGAGAGTTTGCAGATGTAATTAAGGAATTAAAGTCCCAACTCAGTTAATTTTAAGATAGGGAGAATATCCTCAGTGGAACTAATCTAATTAGATGAGGCCTTAAAGAAGCTGGGCTCTTTCTAAAGAGGCAATAAAAGTTATAATAAGTTATCTCCACATAAAATAAATTTTTTATTTGTGGCTTTGAAGGTAGAGGGACTTAATGACAAGAAGTGAAAGCAGCCTCTGGTTGCTGAGAGTGGTCTGATCAACAGGTATTATAAAGTGAATTCTGTTAACAGCCTGAATGAGCTTGGAAGAGAAACCCAATCTCCAGATAAGAATAAAGAACCAGATAAAGTCTTGTTGTTTAGTTGCTAAGCATGTCTGACTCTGTGACCCCATGGATTGCAGCCTACCAGGCTCCTCTGTCCATGGGATTCTCCAGGCAAGAATACTGGAGTGGGTTGCCATTTTCTCCTCCAGGGGATCTTCTCAACTCAGGGATGGAACCCATGTCTCTTGTATCTCTTGTATTGACAGTAGGATTCTTTATCATGGGCCACCAAGGTTTCTGGTAAGTGGAGGGAATACCACTAGGGAAATGAAGGTGATAGCATAGACCAAATACATGTTGATAGAGAGGGTAAGGTCCTGTAGGAAATGCAGTGAAGAAGGAGTTGAGTTCTATCTAGGAAGATTGCATTTGATTAGAACAAGTAACCTCTCCCTCCTTGGGACCAAATGATTAAAACAAAGATTGATTTATATAAAATTGTGTTTAAGAGGTAATTAGAATGCTGAATCATTCACGCTTGATAGGCTTTGTTTTTACTCGAAGTAGAAGGCATTTTTTTTTCTTTGCATTGAGAACGAGGGCTATAAGAATGGATAGAACCTTAACCAGAGTGATTAATTTTTGGAAATATGACTGAAGAATTTATCAACAATAATAAATAAGCTGTCAAGTAGTCTCAAAAATAAAACTAAGATTGTAGACCAGAAATTTAATAAATATTTTTTACTGTGAAGAAAGTTAAAATCTCATTAGGTATGGATTGACTGTCAACACATTTAGCCACAAAAGAGCTATTTAAAATAAAGCAAAATAAAAATTTAAAATATTTTCTCTAAAAATCTGATTTGATGAAAGAATGTTTATTGAAATTGCCTTTTGAAATCACCTTTTCTTTGAAAAGTGTTACAAAAATTAGAGCAATCTCAAATGTAGAAACTAATTCCTTCCTAAATACCATCAGTACTATGTGAACTAGACAAAATGGAAATGGGGTCAGTTAATCCTCTGCTGACTCTAGCTTTTCCTGGAAAAAATCATTGAGGGGCAGAACTGTTTATTTTAATATGTCCTTCTATGCATGTTAAAGAAATATGTCTTTTAAATTTTTTACAGGAGAAAAATGTATGGATTCACTCAGACAACAATGCAGGGTAAAGTAACAGTTTTTGTCACCCTCCTTCTTTCCTTCTTCGTATGTGCTTTATGGTTAAGGTTTCTTACTGGTATTTCAATAAATATTTATTGAGTTCTAACTTAATTCAATGTTCTGAGTTTGGTCCAGGAATACATCAAAAACAAATATTAACAAGCAAATAAAAACAAACAATCACATGTATGCCTGTGGCGGATTCATTTTGATATTTGGCAAAACTAATACAACTATGTAAAGTTTAAAAATAAAATAAAATTAAAAAAAAAAAGAAAACAATCAGGGTCTTTAATCAAATCTTGGCATACAATTCTTTGGAATAGGTGCTGGGAACAGAGTAAAACTGAGATCAGACAGAAGCATTAAAGAGAAGTGCTCTAAAGTTCTCACAGGGTCAGAACAGGCTGGTTAGGAAAAGTGAGAACTGAATGAATCATGATTTGCTTAATAAAGACTGGGGAAGAGGAGAATATGAGATGTCAGAGGAAGAAGTGTAATTACTTTGAGACAGAAAGAATATGGTCCCCGAACTCTGTTTATTTGAAAAAATTAGGAGAATTTTGGCACGACTGGAGCCTAAAGGTGTATGTGGGAGGGGAAGCAGATCTATATGCATCCGTTGCAACTGGATTGTTAAAAAATTTGGGGCCATTTTGAAGCACAAGCTGGAATCAAGATTTTCGGGAGAAATATCAGTACCCTCAGATATGTAGATGACATCACGCTTATGGCAGAGAGTGAAGTGGAACTAAAAAGCCTGTTGATGAAAGTGAAAGAGGAGAGTGAAAAAGTTGACTTAAAACTCAAAATTCAGAAAACGAAGATCATGGCATCTGGTCCCATCACTTCATGGAAAATAGATGGGGAAACAGTGGAAACAGTGTCAGACTTTATTTTTTGGAGCTCCAAAATCACTGTAGATGGTGATTGCAGCCATGAAATTAAAAGACACTTACTCCTTGGAAGCAAAGTTATGACCAACCTAGACAGCATATTGAAAAGCAGACATATTACCTTGCCAACAAATGTCCATCTAGTCAAGGCTATGGAGAAGGCGATGGCACCCCACACCAGTACTCTTGCCTGGAACATCCCATGGACAGAGGGGCCTGATAGGCTGCAGTCCATGGGGTCTCGAAGAGTCAGACATGACTGAGCGACTTCACTTTCACTTTTCACTTTCATGCATTGGAGAAAGAAATGGCAACCCACTCCAGTGTTCTTGCCTGGAGAATCCCAGGGGTGGGGGAGCCTGTTGGGCTGCCATCTATGGGGTTGCACAGAGTCAGACATGACTAAAGTGACTTAGCAGCAGCAGCAGTCAAGGCTATGATTTTTCCAGTGGTCGTATATGGTGTTAGAGTTGGACTGTGAAGAAAGCTGAGTGCCGAAGAATTGATGCTTTTGAACTGTGGTGCTGGAGAAGACTCTCAAGAGTCCCTTGAACTGCAAGGAGATCCAACCAGTCCATCCTAAAGAAGATCAGTCCTGGGTGTTCATTGGAAGGACTGATGCTGAAGCTGAAACTCCAATACTTTGGCCCACGTCATGCAAAGAGTTGACTCATTGGAAAAGACTCTGATGCTCGGAGGGACTTGGGGCAGTAGGAAAAGGAGATGACAGAGGGATAAGATGGCTGGATGGTATCACCGACTCTATGGATATGAGTTTGAGTGAACTCTGGAAGTTGGTGATGGACAGTGAGGCCTGGCGTGCTGCAATTCATGGGGTCACAAAGAGTCAGACACGATTGAGTGACTGAACTGAACTGAACTGAAGATGCTTTAAAACTGAACCCAAATACTTAAGTGCTTTAAACAGTCGTGGCATTTAGAAAGCGTATCCTAACTTTAGTGTGGAGAATGAATTGGCTATTATTGAACTGGATTGGACTACAGGACTGGGATTAAGCACTTAATACAGAAATTCACTTTAATGTCTGACAGGTTATAGTGGCCTGACTCTGAGTTTTAGGTATGAAGAAAGGAAAAAGTGAAAGGATCTGAGAGAAGCAGTTTGGTGCCTATTTCAGTGTAGGAAGGGGATTGAGAATGTGGGAGTAGGGAGTCAGTGTAGGGAAAGGTAATAACTGGATTTCAGTGCAGCTAGTGAGCAAGGTAATTTTCAAGTTACTAAGAGCATATAAATTTTATTAGATAGCTGCCATCTATTGTAATGGATCTGCTGTCTGAAAAGTCCAAAATTTAGAGTGAGGGAATTGCTGAGCATGTTCTCAGCATTGCAAAGGCTCAGACTACATGAAAGTAGACATTTTAATCTTCACCTTTGCCTTTCCTCCACCATTATAGATGGTCAAGACACATTTGATTATTATTATATTTGAGCCAGTAAATGTTTTAAGAATTATGCTTATCTTATTTCAAACAAATATCTATGGATAGTTTCTATAAATTCTAGTTTTGATATTTTTTCTAGAAATTGAATTTGCTTTTTGATGTTTTCCTCTATGATTTAATTGTTTGACATTGTACTTTGACATGATTTTAGTCTTGATATGAGGAAAGCGATACTGAATGTGACTATCAGTTCTCACTCTTTCCAGAACATTGATCTCAATTAACAAGACTTCAGGCTTTACCATTCCTAGATCTCTTCAAAGAAGATTAAAATATTGGTGAATTATAGCACCAATAAAAATATTAATACTCAAAAAATACAGTGTAACTGCTCCCTAGCTGGGACAAAAAGAAATTTACACCAAGGAGTCATTTTGTACAGTTAACTAGCTGCCATATTGACTTCTTTGTGATTACTGAAAAATTTATATAATGAATCATCTCTCCAAAATTAAAAATCATTCCTTTCTTCAGAAAAAAAAATTATTATGAAATCCTGGAAATTAATGAAAAACACTAAGGATAATTTAATACTAATTATGATCTATTTTTAAACTGAAAAATATTATTTGGACAATTTATATTTAGTTAATTGATCTGTATGGTTCCTTTTACTAATAAATTCTGTCATAATAGAAATAGCTTTGGTTACTATACTCTTCTTTGTCAGGTTGAAAAATATTACTCGAAGTGTATATTTTACACTTGTGAATAAATCTACCTACTGTTCTGCTTATAACATATGATTGGACAGCATTATTTAAAATAAATCCAATATATTTTGCTTCTTAAAAAGACAACAAAATTACTTTGCCAAGTCACTGCCAAATTAAGTACAAAGGGGCAAAATTATTGCTCAATTAAGAATTGTTGGGAAATACACTTAAATGTGACTTCCCTGGTGGCTCAGTGGTAAAGAATCTATCTGCCAATGAAGGAGACACAAGAGACACAAGTTCAATCCCTGGGTGGGGAAGATCTCCTGGAGGAAGAAATAGCAACCCACTCCAGTTTTCTTGCCTGGGAAGTCCCATGGACCGAGGAGCCTGGCGGGCTAGAGTCCATGGGGTCTCAAAGAGTTGGATGTGACTGAGCAACTGAGCATGCATGCATGCTTAAATGTAAAGAAAAAATTAAAAATTAGAAAAAGATGTACTAAAGAAGCAACAAAAAAGGATTTTTTTCAGATGATAATTCACTGTGAAAATATTAAAGATACAAGGGAAAAGCAACTGAATGTTCCTTTGTTTAGAAGTCTTACAAAATAAGAAATTAAAATGGTTTAGAAATAATACTCTCATCAATGACTAAGTACCCAGGTGAAACAAGTGTTAAAAAGCTTGCTTGCCAATGCAAGAGACATAAGAGACTAGAGACACGAGTTTGATCCCTGGGTTAGGAAGTTCCCCTGGATGAGGAAACAGCAACCCACTCCAATATTCTTGCCTGGAGAATCCCATGGACAGAGGACCCTGGCAAACTATAGTCCATAGGGCCACAAAGAGTAGGACAAAACTGAAGCAACTTAACATAACATTGAAATCGTTATGGCTAAGCTGTTGAGAATTACGTGGAGTAGTCACATCATTTGGCAAAAAAAAAACATACATGAAAAAGGGCCAAAAAATTACATTGCATTTACACCTTTTGAGTTTTGCTTATTTGATCACATTCTAGGTTTAACATAAATGTCTTTGCTATTATTTTATTATTTTTATTGAAGTACAAATGGTTTACAATGTTGCAGGTGTATAGCAAAGTGATTCAGTTATACACATATGGTCATATATATTTTGTGTATATATATATATGTATATTTATATATATGTAGTCTTTTTCAGACTCTTTTCCATTGTAATTACAAAATATTGAATGTAGTTTAGCACAGTCTACATGGTAAGTCCTTCTTGTTTAAAAGTCTCTGCTTCAGAAATTTTAATTGTAGAGTATATAGTGTTAGTTGCTCAGTCATGTCCAACTTTTTGTGACTCCATGGACAATAGCCTGCCAGGAATTCTGCCCCTGTAATTCTCTAGACAATAACACTGGAGTGGGTTGCCATGCCCTTCTCCAGGGAATCTTCCCAACACAGGGATCGAACCCAGGCCTTCCTCATTGGAGGCAGATTCTTTCCCACCATTTGAGCTACCCAGGAAGCCTGTAGAGTATAAAAGGCAGTATTATAATGCTTACTTTTCAGAAGAGATTCAAGGATGCTGACAATAAAATGAAGACTTGGATTTGAATGAGAAGTTTTGTTGCTACTAAATATGTGATTTTGGGCCTGTGTTTCACCCTGTTTGAAGCTTACTCTGCTCATCCACAAAATAGAGATTAAAAAAAAAAAAATCACTCTATTTCAAAAGGTCACTGTTTAGTATCCAAATCTTTTAACCAGTTTTTCCCATCATGCTTTATTTTTGAAGATGTTACATTAACCTGAGAGAGTTCAAGATAAACGTATGCCACATGTGGGGGTTAAAAATGGGCCCCTAGGAAACATATTATGTTCCAAAAGTATTCATTTAATGTTGTGATCTTTAACATGTGACTAACTCACTTCTCTTTAAATGATTTTATTTTTCCTTTGGCCACTTTTATTCTGTCCATCAAAGACTGTTCTTCTGAGCTCATGCTTCAAAGCCAGTTTTTCCCTTATTAACCTCCCACTAATAGGCTAGTGAGCTATCATGTACCAGGGTTCATTTTTTTTTTTTAACAGAAATATAATAATAGCTGAAGAATCAAAACCTAATTACCTTATTTTAACCATTTAATATCTTAAATATTTAATATAAATTAACAAATATTTATTATGTTCTTCCAGGCAGACACTCATCATCACTAGGGATATAATATGTGGCTGAGAATATGAAGTATAAATGGATTTCCTGAATTCATTGGGCTTTTAGTGAATAACACAAAGATCAGTTAGTTAAAAGGCAGTGCAAGTGTAATGATGGTGAAGGCAGGGTGTTACAAACTCATGGAAAGTCCTGAAAGATTAGAGAGGAACTTATTTTAGAAGCTCTGTCTATTCTCACAGTAAAAGACTAGTCAGAATTAGCAATAAAAGCAATAGAAAAGTTGATGGAAAGAGAGGAGAAAAAGTATGCAGAGGAAATGCTATAAAAACTGAAGAAAACTTTAGAATGTCTTAAAATCACACTAAGGAATAGAGACTTAAGAACCATTAATTTTTATTTAGAAGGATAATTTTGTGTTTTTTTGAAAATGAGTATATGTACAAGAGACCTAGTAGGTAGGAAGATAATTGTTGAGACTCTCTTAAAAAGCAAAGATGATGACCTATTGAACTTAGGTTGTGGCAAAAGGGATAAAGAGGAAAGAGCTGTATAAGATCTCACAGAGTTAGATTATATCAGTTCACTTCAGTTCAGTTCACTCGCTCAGTCGTGTCCGACTCTCTGCGACCTCATGAATTGCAGCACGCCAGGCCTCCCTGTCCATCATCAACTCCCGGAGTTCACTGAGACTCACGTCCATCACGTCAGTGATGCCATACAGCCATCTCATCCTCTGTTGTCCCCTTCTCCCGCTGCCCCCCAATCCCTCCCAGCATCAGAGTCTTTTCCAATGAGTCAACTCTTCGCATGAGGTGGCCAAAGTACTGGAGATTCAGCTTTCGCATCATTCCCTCCAAAGAAATCCCAGGGATGATCTCCTTCAGAATGGACTGGTTGGATCTCCTTGCAGTCCAAGGGACTCTCAAGAGTCTTCTCCAACACCACAGTTCAAAAGCACCAATTCTTCGGTGCTCAGCCTTCTTCACAGTCCAATTCTCATATCCATACATGACCACAGGAAAAACCATAGCCTTGACTAGACGAACCTTTGTTGGCAAAGTAATGTCTCTGCTTTTGAATATGCTATCTAGGTTGGTCATAACTTTCCTTCCAAGGAGTAAGCGTCTTTTAATTTCATGGCTGCAGTCACCATCTGCAGTGATTTTGGAGCCCAGAAAAATAAAGTCTGACCCTGTTTCCACTGTTTACCCATCTATTTCCCATGAAGTGATGGGACCAGATGCCATGATCTTCGTTCTCTGAATGTTGAGCTGTAAGCCAACTTTTTCACTCTCCTCTTTCACTTTCATCAAGAGGCTTTTTAGTCCCTCTTCACTTTCTGCCATAAGGTTGGTGTCATCTGCGTATCTGAGGTAATTGATATTTCTCCTGGAAATCTTGATTCCAGCTTGTGCTTCTTCCAGCCCAGCGTTTCTCATGATGTACTCTGCATATAAGTTAAATAAGCAGGGTGACAATATACAGCCTTGACATACTCCTTTTCCTATTTGGAACCAGCCTGTTGTTCCATGTCCAGTTCTAACTGTTGCTTTCTGGCTGGCATATAGGTTTCTCAAGACGCCGTTCAGGTGGTCTGATATTCCCATCTCTTTCAGAATTGTCCGCAGTTTATTGTGATCCACACAGTCAAAGGCTTTGGCAGAGTCAATAAAGCAGAAATAGATGTTTTCCTGGAACTCTTTTGCTTTTTTGATGACCCAGCGGATGTTGGCAATTTGATCTCTGGTTCCTCTGCCTTTTCTAAAACCAGCATGAACATCTGGATGTTCATGGTTCACGTATTGCTGAAGCCTGGCTTGGAGAATTTGGAGCATTACTTTACTGGCGTGTCAGATGAGTGCAATTGTGCGGTAGTTTGGGCATTCTTTGGCATTGCCTTTCCTTGGGATTGGAATGAAAATTGACCTTTTCTAGTCCTGTGGCCACTGCTGAGTTTTCCAAATTTGCTGGCATATTGAGTGCAGCACTTTCAGAGCATCATCTTTCAGGATTTGAAATAGCTCAACTGGAATTCCATCACCTCCACTTACTTTGTTCATAGTGATGCTTCCTAAGGCCCACTTCACTTCACTTTCCAGGATGTCTGGCTCTAGGTAAATGATCACACCATCGTGATTATCTTGGTCATGAAGGTCTTTTTTGTATAGTTCTTCTGTGTATTCTTGCCACCTCTTCTTAATGTCTTCTGCTTCTGTTAGGTCCATACAATTTCTGTCCTTTATCGAGCCCATCTTTGCATGAAATGTTCCCTTGGTATCTCTAATTTTCTTGAAGAGATCTCTAGTCTCTCCCATTCTGTTATTTTTCTCTATTTCTTTGCATTGATTGGTGAGGAAGGCTTTCTTATCTCTTCTTGCTATTCTTTGGAACTCTGCATTCACATGCTTACATCTTTCCCTTTTTCCTTTGCTTTTCACTTCTCTTCTTTTCACAGCTATTTGTAAGGCCTCCTCAGACAGCCATTTTGCTTTTTTGTATTTCTTTTCCATGGGGGTGGTCTTGATCCGTCTCCTGTACAATGTCACAAACCTCCATCCATAGTTCATCAGGCACTCTATCTATCAGATCTAGTCCCTTAAATCTATTTTCACTTCCACTGTATAATCATAAGGGATTTGATTTAGGTCATAACTGAATGGTGTAGTGGTTTTTTGTACTTTCTTCAATTTAAGTCTGAATTTGGCAATAAGGAGTTCATGATCAGAGCCACAGTCAGCTCGCGGTCTTTTGCTGACTGTATAGAGCTTCTCTATCTTTGGCTGCAAAGAATATACTCAATCTGATTTTGGTGTTGACCATCTGGTGATGTCCATGTGTAGAGTCTTCTCTTGTCTTGTTGGAAGAGAGTGTTTGCTATGACCAGTGCATTCTCTTGGCAAAACTCTATTAGCCTTTGCCCAGCTTCATTCCGTATTCCAAGACCAAATTTGCCTGTTACTCCAGGTGTTTCTTGACTTCCTACTTGTGAATTCCAGTCCCCTATAATGAAAAGGACATCTTTTTTGGGTGTTAGTTCTAAAAGGTCTTGTAGGTCTTCATAGAACTGTTCAACTTGAGCTTCTTCAGTGTTACTGGTTGGGGCATAGACTTGGATTGCCGTGATATTGAATGGTTTGCCTTGGAAACGAACAAAGATCATTCTGTCATTTTTGAGATTGCATCCAAGTACTGCATTTGGACTCCTTTGTTGACCATGATGGCTACTCCATTTCTACTACTGCCCATAGTAGTAGATATAATGGTCATCTGAGTTAAATTCACCCATTCCAGTCCATTTTAGTTCGCTGATTCCTAGAATGTCAATGTTCACTCTTGCCATCTCCTGTTTGACCACTTCCAATTTGCCTAGATTATATAGGAATCAACTATAAAGGGAAAGGTCTGAAAACACACAGAAAAACATTTTCAGGTTTCTAGCTTGATCTCTAGAGTAAACAGTGTACAGTTCACTGAGATAGGAAATACAGGAGTAAAGAATTATCTGAGAGAGGTGCTGATGAGTGCAGCTTTAGATGCTTAAAGAAAAACTGTTAAGAAAACAATCTCAGGATAGCAGTTTGAGAATCCACAGTATATAGATGGTATTTTTGACCACTGAAATACAGGATCTTATCAAGATAGAAGATATAAGATGAAAAAGAAAAGCAAAAAAACAAACAAAACAGAACCAACACTGAGTAATACTGGATTTTATGAAAAGGCAAGGACAAATGTGCACAATTAATGAAAACTAGAAACTAAAAATGTTGGAACATATTTTTTGTTATAAATATCAATAGTAAAACGTATCCCAAAGAGATGTGTGAAGTCAAGAGGCCATTACTGTTGAGACACTGAGAATAGTGAAGGATAAAAAATGTTTTGGGGTTTGGCCTTAGTGAAATGAGCTTCAGTGGGTGGGAGAATAGCAGTAGAAAAGCAGCCTGCCTACAAACAGAGTAAGGAACTCAGGTGAATTCTATCAGCAATCAAGAAAGCTATAAAGGCAGGTAAGTTTGGTCAGATTGAGTGCTGAAGAGGAGAAAACGCAGGAGGAACTGGAATAGATCAGGGGTTGAAATGGAGTATATTCATTTTATGCTATAATTTACTTTCTGGTTTCTAAAGATGAAAAAGATGTAGGCAACTTGAAATCCTAGAGAGCAGGAACAAGCAGAGAAAAGGGAGTGCTGAAGATAAAGAAGACAGGATAATCACTGGTGCCTAAGAAAGGTAGGATACGGGATCCAGCGTTCAAGTGAGGGATGCGCTTTTGCAAAAGCCCTTTTTGTTGTTTCAAAAGATGAAGAAAGAAAGCCAATTGCTACATAAGTTTAATTGAAAGAATTTATAGTTGGTCTTGTCTTTGTGAATTGGGAGCTTTCCTCTATTGAAAAGGAAGAGAGTAGTTACAAAGTTCAAGGTTTCAGAAAAGGATAGTGTTTTTAAAATGGTCCCTGTGGAAATGTGATGAATTTTAGTTATAAAAATATTGCTACTCAACATCAATGTTCCATGTTCTCCAGGGGGTCTTCCCAACACAGCGATTCAACCTGGGTCTCCCTGCATTCCAGGCAGATGCTTTACCATCTGAGCACCAGGGAAGCCCCATTAATTTATAGCCATACCAATGTACAGTTAGCTTAATACAGAACTGAGGTTTCCCACAAAGATGTTCAGATGGGAAGGAAATGAAATAAAAAAGAAGCTTCTGACTTGATAGTGGTGAAAAAAATGGACCTTGTAACTTCATCTAAATTAAAAAAGTAGTTGAGATATAAAAGATATTAAGGGGTTAAAAAAAAAGGAAATAAATTACATAAGAAGCCCTTGAGAAAGTCAAAGAGTACGTTTGGAAGGACTAAGGAAGCTAGAAATGTACAAAATTATAGTCAGAATGGAGTGCTTTATTTTACTAATTTCCTCCTCAAAAACCTTCTAATTAAATATTTCATTGTCAAATTGTAGTGCAAAGTAAATGCCTTCTATACAATGATTCAAAACACAAATGTTGAGTACTGCCAGTCAACTTATTTAAATGTATGAATTTATGCTTTTTAAAAGCAAATGGAGAGCCTGTAAGTACTGCACACTGGTTGTTTGCCTGAGTATTTAAGACAAAATGCAGTCTGGGGGAGCCACTTCTGACAGGAGATCCCTCACAGTCACTAGTTATCCAGAAATCCAAATCTAATCATGTTACTATCCTGCTTTAATAGAGTCAGTAGATTGCCATTTTTCTAAAAAACTGTCCCCACATCTTAGCATGTTTTGTGAAGTACTTCCTGACTTGGCTTTTACCAACCTAATTCCCATTCTGTCGCTCACAGGTTGTCTTTGCTAAAGCTGTAGCTTATCAAGCCACATGATGCTTTTGTGACTTTGTGCTTGGTCTTTCATTTACCTGAAAAAAATTATTTTCTTCCATGTCCAAATAATAAATTCCTGGATATTTTAAGGCTGGATTTAAATATCTCCCCTGAAAAGACTTAATAACCCCTCCTTGACTTTACCCCCCTAAATCTCATCAAGTAGAGATAATCTACCAATGATATGCTGACTGAATCACATTCCTAGAGGTAGTGCATTTGGGGATGCAGTATTATTATTTTTTTTTTTACATACCGTTCACCACTCTGAGACTGTAAGCTCTTTTTAAAAAAAATGTTAAAACAAACTGAGGCATATTAAAATTTTTTGTTTATCTGGACAAAAAGTGATTAGAATTGGACAGCATTTAATGTAGCAGATAGAAAGGAGCTCTGAGGAGCTATACAAAGTAAAGGAGTTTTATAGGCAAGAAGGAGCAGGAAAATGGATGTTAAACTATGCCAAAAAGTGGGTCATTATTGCAAGGTTGCTTTCCTTTAGGGGATGGCAGGGGATGATAGATTACCTACTTGCCTGATGATCAGGCAATTCCTGATTGACTGGTTTAAGATTCCATTTCTAGGAGAACCAGAATATTAAGTCTTGGTTTGGTGATGTGAGGCTTAGCATAAGCAGTTCCCTTTGGGGCCTACTGTCTTGGTTATTTTGTTTGCATATACTCAGTATTTAATAAGTAACATATTTTATTAGAACTTAAAAAGGGTTCTGTTTTGCCTTTTGGAAGGACAAATAAAAATTTTAAAATAATGGCTGTACTAGTTTGCATTCTCACCAACAGTGTAAGAGGGTTCCCTTTTCTCCACACCCTGTCCAGCATTTATTGCTTGTAGACTTTTGGATCACAGCCATTCTGACTGGCATGAAATTGTACCTCATAGTGGTTTTGATTTGCATTTCTCTGATAATGAGTGATGTTGAGCATCTTTTCATGTGTTTGTTAGCCATCTGTATGTCTTCTTTGGAGAAATGTCTACTTAGTTCTTTGGCCCATTTTTTGATTGGGTCATTTATTTTTCTGGAGTTGAGCTGTAGGAGTTGCTTGTATATTTTTGAGATTAGTTGTTTGTCTGTTGCTTCATTTGCTATTATTTTCTCCCATTCTGAAGGCTGTCTTTTCACCTTGCTTATAGTTTCCTTTGTTGTGCAAAAGCTTTTAAGGTTAATTAGGTCCCATTTGTTTATTTTTGCTTTTATTTCCAATATTCTGGGAGATGGGTCATAGAGGATCCTGCTGTGATATATGTCAGAGAGTGTTTTGCCTATGTTCTCCTCTAGGAGTTTTATAGTTTCTGGTCTTACATTTAGATCTTTAATCCATTTTGAGTTTATTTTCGTATATGGTGTTAGAAAGTGTTCTAGTTTCATTCTTTTGCAAGTGGTTGACCAGTTTTCCCAGCACCACTTGTTAAAGAGATTGTCTTTAATCCATTGTATATTCCTGCCTCCTCTGTCAAAGATAAGGTGTCCATATGTGCATGGATTTATCTCTGGACTTTCTATTTTATTCCGTAGAACTGCCTTATGATCCAGCAATCCCACTGCTGGGCATACACACTGAGGAAACCAGAATTGAAAGAGACACGTGTACCCCAATGTTCATTGCAGCATTGTTTATAATAGTCAGGACATGGAAGCAACCTAGATGTCCATCATCAGATGAATGGATAAGAAAGCTGTGGTACATATACACAATGGAGTATTCTGCTAAGTCACTTCAGTCATGTCTGACTCTGTGCGACCCCATAGACAGCAGTCCACCAGGCTCCGCCATCCCTGGGATTCTCCAGGCAAGAACACTGGAGTGGGTTGCCATTTCCTTCTCCACAATGGAGTATTACTCAGCCATTAAAAAGAATGCATTTGAGTCAGTTCTAATGAGGTGGATGAAACTGGAGCCTATTATACAGAGTGAAGTAAGCCAGAAAGAAAAACACCAATATAGTATACTAACGTGTATATATGGAATTTAGAAAGATGGTAACAATAACCCTAAATACGAGACAGCAAAAGAGACACTGATGTATAGAACAATCTCTTGGACTCTGTGGGAGAGGGAGAGGGTGGGATGATTTGGGAGAATGGCACTGAAACATGTATAATATCATATATGAAACGAGTCACCAGTCCAGGTTCGATGCACAATACTGGATGCTTGGGGCTGGTGCACTGGGATGACCCAGAGGGATGGTATAGGGAGGGAGGTGGGAGGAGGGTTCAGGATGGGGAACACATGTATACCTGTGGTGGATTCATTTTGATATATGGCAAAACCAATACAATATTGTAAAGTTAAAAAATAAAATTAAATTAAATTTAAAAAATTTAAAATAAGAAGTTTAATTCTCCTTATTGAAAATAAGGGGGAAGACTTGTTCCTGTCCCTTTTTCTTAAAGCATTTACTGCAGAAAAATTCTAAGTACTTTGCTCTTTGAAACACATATAAGGTTTTTTTTTTTTTTTTTTTTTTTTTTTTTTATCAATTAGATGACTCAGGAATCACTTTCTGAAGGTCACAGAAGCTCTCTCTTTAATATGTAAATATCAAGAAAGGTTAACATCCAAGGAAGGTAACATCTATTTCTCCCAGTTTCTGTGTAAGAATGGGAAACTAACTTTAGGGGGCACCTTTCTCCAGGTTACTAAACTAGCTTTAGTTCTAAAGATAGAAGTGTGTTTTCCTCTGGTTAAAGCCAATGAGCTGACACAGATGATTACTCAAATTACCCTGCAAATTTAATATGAACTTCGTGTGACAAACTACAGCCAAGTTCTGTTACTCAGTCAGTCAGTTCAGTTGCTCACTTGTGTCTGACTCTTTGCAACCCCATGAACCACAGCATGCCAGGCCTCCCTGTCCATCACCAACTGCCGGAGTTTACCCAAACCCATGTCCATTGAGTTCGTGATGCCATCCAACCATCTCATTCTCTGTGGTCCCCTTCTCCTCCTGCCCCCAATCTTTCCCAGCATCAGGGTCTTTTCAAATGAGTCAGGTCTTCACATGAGGCAAAGACTAGTTATTGTTATCTTGAGAACATGTATGTAATGGCTTGTGTTTGCTTGACTGCATAAAATAGAATTATTTCTATTTTGACAGTTTCTTAGTGTATTGCCAGGATAGCCATCGTATTCTGGTGTCATGCTTACTCAGTAATGCTTTTTCTCTCTAAAACCTTTGGGAAGAGTTTTTCTGGGTTGATAGACTTTGGAGTGAGGCACACAGAACCTTCCTGTGTCCTTACAATGAGATTAGGGTCCTAAGATTTTATTCTTTATTGTAGTTCACCAACACCCTCAATGGCACCCGACTCCAGTACTCTTGCCTGGAGAATCCCATGGACGGAGGAGCCTCGTAGGCTGCAGTCCATGGGGTCGCGAAGAGTTGGACATGACTGAGCGACTTTACTTTCACTTTTCACTTTCATGCATTGGAGAAGGAAATGGCAACCCACTCCAGTGTTCTTGCCTGGAGAATCCCAGGGATGGGGGAGCCTGGTGGGCTGCCATCTATGGGGTCGCACAGAGTTGGATACGACTGAAGCGACTTAGCAGCAGCAGCAATATCCTCAAGATGAATGACTGCCAAAAACAAAGTGAAACAAAACAAAAATACAATAACTGTAAAAAAGGCAAAACAAAACTGTAAAACCCATAACTCAGATTTAACTAGTACTTACATTTGGTTATATAGTTAATTTTTACATTAATGATTTATTTCTATACATATGTATGTATTTCATAATATATAGTTTATGTGTATATTGTAAATTACATATATGAACTACATATGAACTTTACTTATATGTATTATATGTAAATTATTTAATTTTTTCCTTTAGCTTTGTCATCAATCTTGTTCCTACACTTTTTACATCTCAAGAATTATTTAAATTGTGTAATCATTTTATAGTACCTGACTACATTTCATAACGTTTGGCTGAAACTTCATTAATTTTACCAATCATATATTTTATTAATTTTAAGTTCATTTCAGAGTTTATTAAAGCATTTCTTTTTTCTTAAAATATCCTAGCATGTAAGGAAAAGGTCACATATAGAGTGTAGGTTATTTAAATGTTAATAATTAAACAAATTATTATATATAGTTGATTTACAATATTGTGTTAGTTTCAGGTGTACAGCAAAGTGAATCAGTTATACACATACATATACCACTTTTTTTTTAGATCGTTTTCCCATATAGTCCATTACAGATAATTTAGTAGTGTTCTCTGTGTTAAATATAGTAGGTACTTATTAGTTATCTATTTTACATATAACAGTGTGTATATATCAATCCCAGTCTTCAAATTTATCCTTCCCCTCCTATTTTCTGGTAATCATAAGCTTGTTTTCTACATCTGGGACTAAATTTCTGTTTTGTAAATAAGTTCATTTGTACCCTTTTTTTAGATTCCACATATAAGTGATATCATATGATACTTCTCTTCTGTGTCTGACTTACTATACTCAATATGACAATTTCTAGGTCCATTCATGTTGCTGTGAATGGCATTATTTTTGTACTTTTTTATTTCTGAGTAATATTCTATTGTGTATATGTACCACATCTTATTTATTCATCCTTCTGTTGATGGACATTTAGGCTGCCTCCATGTCCTGGCTATTGTAAATAGTGTTGCAATGAGTATTGGGGTGCATGTATCTCTTATAATTATAGTTTTTTCTGGGTATATGCCAGGAGTGAGATTTCTGGGTTATATGGTAGTTATATTTTTAGTTTTTAAAGGAATCTTTTATTCTTAAATACTACTATTCATAGTAGTAAATTTTAGTATTGTTTGTAAACTACAGTAAAGACATCAAAATATATGTGCATATATGATATAGCATATATCATATATGCATATAATTGTGAATATATATTTGCTTTTACATAGCATTTCCAGAATGTATTTATGCAACTTAAATACTTAATACTGGGCTATGTATTTACTATACAAATAGCAACAGGATAAAATATTTATTTCTTGTTTTTCAGGGGCTTTGGAAACATAATCTAATTCATTTCCTGCATGCACATCTCAAAAATTGTTTAAATTTTTTTAGGAAGGCACAAATAATTTTTCCTTCCTTTTTTAGGAAGCAAAAATAAAAAAGTACTTAAAAATTTCATTTTTAATATTTTTATCAGTTTAAATTCTTGTAAATTTCAGGTTGATATTTACTTACACAAATAGGCAAGGCTATGGTTTTTCGTAGTCATGTATGGATGTGAGAGTTGGACTATAAAGAAAGCTGAGTGATGAAGAATTGATGCTTTTGAACTGTAGTGTGGGAGAAGACTCTTGAGAGTCCCTTGGACTGCAAGGAGATCCAACCAGTCAATCCTAAAGGAAATCAGTCCTGAATATCCATTGGAAGGATTGATGCTGAAGCTGAAACTCCAATACTTTGGCCACCTGATGCGAAGAGCTGACTCGTTTGAAAAGACCCTGATGCTGGGGAAGATTGAGGGGAGGAGAAGGGGACGACAAAGGATGAGATGGTTGGATGGCATCACCGACTCAATGGACATGGGTTTGGGTAGACTCTGGCAGCTGGTGATGGACAGGGAGGTCTGGAGTGCTGTGGTTCATGGGGTCGCAAAGAGAAGGACACGACTGAGCAACTGAACTGAACACAAAAGAATCTTAAAAGATACACAATGTGGACAAACTAACTTTTTGTGAGTGATCCTTTTATGTGTGCAGTGTGTTTTTATAAAGCAGTACATGTATAAACATTATTTTCTAATAAAGAAAAATATGGGCTAGAAATTCTATCTACCTAGGTAGTCACTTTAATCATTTAAGATCTGAAGAATTGAAAACTGCCAAAGAGTTGTCTCTGTAAAATTTTTTTTTTATTACAGTTGTCTCTGTAACTGTAATCCTTGCCTTTTATTTATATTTTTAAATGATGTGTATTTAAATGGCATGAATATCTACATAGAGATATTAAGTATATAATTTGAGAAGTTTTGATAAAATTCTCCATGTTTAAACATAATCAAGACAAAGATCATTTCCACCTTCCCTGAAAATCCCCTTTACTATTTCTGGTCAATGCCAATTCGCTACATATTATAGGAATCAGTTCGGATAACTTTCAGCACAGATGAGTTTTGTCATTTCTTAAATTTCATATGAGTGAAATTTAGGGGGCCTGGTTTCTTTTACTCAACATAATGTTTTAGAGATACATGTCTGTTAAATCAGTAGTTTTCTCTTAATTACAGCTGAGGGGTGTATCATTCTAAAATTATAACCTTTTTTTTTTTTTAACCTATTAATAGATATTTCAGTGTGTCATTCTGAGCTATTATGAACAGAGTTGTTACAAATAGTCTTACACAAGTATTTTGCAGCCTTATATTCTAATCCCCTTTGGTGACTAACTAGGATGGAATTGTTAGGCCATTGGTAGTTATTTAACTTACTAAGAACCTCTTATAATATCTCCCAAAGTGGATTTGCCATATTACACAACCACTGAAAATGTATGGAGAATTCATTATTTCACTTATTCTCCCACTTTTCATATTGATTATCTTCTTAATCATACAAGGAAGGGTATCTCATAGTTTTAACTTCCCCAATATTGAGTCTTTTTTCATGTGCTTTTGGTCATTAGCATTCTTTGTGAAGTTACTAAGTAAAATGTAGCTATGAAATAACTAAGTTTTTTTTGTTTGTTTGTTTGTTTTTACTACTGCTTGTGTCATTTGAGTTGAATTTATTGGCATTAAAGTTGCTTAATATCCCTTAATGTTTCTATGTCTTTTAATGTATCTAAAGTTTGTGGCAATACACTTTCATTAGTTTCTGTAATCTGAAATATTTTCTTTCATGCTTGATCAGTCTTTTTTAGCAATTTTTACTTAACTTTTGCTAAATTGCTAACTTTTCAGTGATATTTATTGATCTTTTCAAAGAACTGACCTAGGTTACATTAATTTTTTCTGTTAATGGTTTTCTGTTTCACTGAGTTCAGTTCTTTATTTTTGTATTATTTTGGTTTTAATTTTCCCTTTTCTTTCTCTTGTTATGTAAGAAATAAATCACTTATATTAAACCGTTGTAGTTTTTTAATAAAAGCACTAAAAGTTGTAAACTTCTATCACATGAATATTTTATTTGGAATTCACAGATTTGCACTTGTACTTTCAATCTTGTTTGGTTTGAAATGTTTTCTAGTTTTCCTCATAAATTTTTACTCAAAGGATAAGTAAATTGGTATGTCATTTAATTTTCAAATACTTGGAAGAATTGCTATGTCTTTCTTCATTGATTTCTAAATTCATTTCAGTTTCAGTCAAAGAATATACTCTGTAAGATATCAATAATTTCATAGTTATTGAGACTTATAGACCATCGTCCAGCATATAGCATAACTTGGTGAACATTTATGTATACTGAAAAAAAAAAAAAAATAACATTGCATCTTTCTGATTCTGTCAGAATTCCCTTTTGTTCTTTGTTAGGACAGGTTTACCTATTAGTGTGAGCTTGTGGCAGTAAGTGTATGGCAAGGTATTTATGACAAAGCTTGTCCTTTCTTGAATCTCACCAAGGAACTCACTGAGGTTTCTCTATTCTTGCTGGATCATAAATCTAATGTCCATCACACTTCATGACCTTTGCTATCTCCATTCATCTTTCAGCTCTCTAGCAGGTAATCATTGTAATACCTCTTAGAGTTCAACTTTGAACATGAGTAGCCCAGACCTTGATGAAGCATTTGTGATGAATCCTGACACAGACTCTTTTCTCATATATGATTGCTTCTTTTCAAATCCCCTTCATGAAAATGTCTTCTATATTAGCAACTTGCAGCTTCAATATTTGTTTTCTCTGTTCACTGACATGAAAAGCCCACTTGGATTTCATCCTCATTCAGCAAAATGTCCCAGGGCAGAAAACTAAGGGGATCATGATAACTTCCTAAGCAGTTTACCTTTCAAAGATCAAAGTCATGAGCTACCTATAGGCCAGTGCCTAAAGTGAAAGTGAAGTCGCTCAGTCGTGTCCAACTCTTTGCGACCCCATGGACTGTAGCCTACCAGGCTTCTCCCTCCATGGTATTCTCCAGGCAAGAGTACTGGAGTGGGTTGCCATTTCCTTCTCCAGGGGATCTTCCCGACCCAGGGATTGAGCCCGGGTCTCCCTCATTCCAGGCAGACGCTTTAACCACTGAACCACCAGGGAAGCCCCAGTGCCTAAAAACTGTTGCCTAATATTGTGTGTCCAGTTTTATAAATAATTACTTTAGATAGAAGAGTAAGACTGGTACCAGTTAAAAAAGGTATTTATGACAAAGCTTGTCCTTTCTTGAATCTCACCAAGGAATTCACTGAGGTTTCTCTATTCTTGCTGGGTCATAAATCTAATGTCCACCACACTTCATGACCTTTGCTATCTCCATTCATCTTTCAGCTCTCTAGCAGGTAATCTTTGTAATACCTCTTAGAGGTCAACTTTGAACATGGGTAGTTCATAGATGGAAGTAAAAATTTAATCACACTTTTGGAGACTAGTTGAGAATACTCTATGGAGAAAACCACTGAGTGAGTGTTTTCTCTCTCTTATCATCTCAGGCTTGAAAATTATTTGTAACCCTTTAGCATGAATGAAACTACATACAGTGATGGACAGTTATGTAATCCTAATGGATGCTAGGAATGTGAAGTCAAGTGGGCCTTAGGAAGCATCACTACGAACAAAGCTAGTGGAGGTGATGGAATTCTGGTTGAGCTATTTCAAATCCTGAAAGATGATGCTGTGAAAGTGCTACACTCAGTATGCCAGTAAATTTGGAAAACTCAGCAGTGGCTACAGGACTGGAAAAGGTCAGTTTTCATTCCAATCCCAAAGAAAGGCAATGCCAAAGAATGCTCAAACTACCGCACAGTTGCACTTATCTCACACACTAGTAAAGTGATGCTCAAAATTCTCCAAGCCAGGCTGAAGCAACACAGGAACTGTGAACTTCCAGATGTTCAAGATTGGTTTAGAAAAGGTAGAGGAACCAGAGATCAAATTTCCAACATCTGCTGGATCATCAAAAAAGCAAGAGAGTTCCAGAAAAATATCTGCTTTATTGACTATACCAAAGCCTTTGTGTGGATCACAATAAACTGTGGAAAATTCTGAAAGAGGTGGGAATACCAGACCACCTGACCTGCCTCTTGAGAAACCTGTATATAGGTCAGGAAGCAACGGTAGAAATGAACATGGAACAACAGACTTGTTCCAAATAGGAAAAGGAGTATGTCAAGGCTGTATATTGTCACCCTCCTTATTTAACTTATATGCAGAGTACATCATGAGAAATGCTGGGCTGGAGGAAGCACAAACTGGAATCAAGATTGCCGGGAGAAATATCAATAACCTCAGATATGCAGATGCCACCACCCTTGTGGCAGAAAGTGAAGAAGAACTAAAGAGCTTCTTGATGAAAGTGAAAGAGGAGAGTGAAAAAGTTGGCTTAAAGCTCAACATACAGAAAACGAAGATCATGGCATTTGGTCCCATCACTTCATGGAAAATAGATGGGGAAACAGTGGAAACAGTGGCTGACTTTATTTTTTGGGGCTCCGAAATCACTGCAGACAGTGATTGCAGCCATGAAATTAAAAGATACTTACTCCTTGGAAGGAAAGTTATGACCAACCTGGACAGCATATTAAAAGAAAGACATTACTTTATCCACAAAGGTCTTTCTAGTCAAGGCTATGCTTTTTCCAGTGGTCATGTATGGATGTGAGAGTTGGACTGTGAAGAAAGCTGAGTGCCAAAGAATTGATGCTTTTGAACTGTGGTGTTGGAGAAGACTCTTGAGAGTCCCTTGGACTGCAAGGAGATCCAACCAGTCCATCCTAAAGGAGATCAGTCCTGGGTGATCATTGGAAGGACTGATGCTAAAGCTGAAACGCCAATACCTTGGCCACCTGATGTGAAGAGCTGACTAATTTGAAAAGACCCTGATGCTGGGAAAAATTGAGGGCAGGAGGAGAAGTGGATGACAGAGGATGAGATGGTTGGATGGCATCACCGACTCAATGGACATGGGTTTGGGTGGTCTCCGGGAGTTGGTGATGGACAGGGAGCCCTGGCGTGCTGCAGTTCATGGGGTTGCAGAGCCACACACTACTGAGCGACTGAACTGAACTGAACTGAATGAATGCTATTCCCCTCATCTGTAGAGATCACAATACCAATGATTCAGAGTTGCTAACAGATTTACATATAAAATGGTTTGACTATTGCAGGCAGATGATGCTGTTGGTGGTAAAGAATCTTCCTGTCAATACAGGAAACAGGAGTTCAATGCCTGGGTTGGGAAGATCCCCTGGAGGAGGGAATGACAACTCACTCAAGTATTCTAACCTAGAAAGTCCCATATACAGAGGAGCCTGGTGGGCTACAGTCCATGAGGTTGCAAAGAGTCAGACAGTACTAAGCATGAGCATGAATATATATAAGCTGTCTGTCACATTGAAAGTTCACAGATTTTAGCCTTTCCCCTCTAATAAAAAATTATATACATTTTAATAAATATTGAAAATATATTACCCAATTGATTCTATTTTCCCTTAGGCTTATATTTTCCTTTAATTTCATCTCAAATAATTATTACTATAAGTTAAATGTGCTGAGTGTTTTCTTATAACCATGAGCATATGCCTCTGAGATTGTTTTCAGAACAGCATTATATATAAAGCTGTATTATCCCATTTTTCATCTTCTAATTAACCTCTCTTTCAATGTTTTGTATTCATTAGTCTTTTAAAAGCAAGTCATTCTTCCTGCTACATTTTCCTTTGGTTTCACATCCATTCAAAGTCCACCTTGTTCTACGCAGTATTAATGCCCCTCTGCAGATTGCTTTCTCAACCAAACACTCAGAAATTGTGTATAATTCCTTAGAGTAATTTTAATACTGTAAAAAGCATAATCTATATTCATATTCTTTTTCAAAACTTTGAAGCTTACATATCTTTGTTTTTGCTACCTTCCTTTCCTTTATTCTCCTTCCCTGTAATCCTTTCAAACAAATCCTTTTACTTCTCTTTTCATTTGATAATCCTATAAGCATATTATCTCTAGAGACCTTTAGTGTCCTCTGGAGTGACTTTGGACATTTGCTCACTCTCATTTACAAAGAGGGAACTGATTAGTGAGGTAAGCAAGGGTTTGCTTATCTTGTATTTTACTTAGGTATATATTACAAATAATAATGTTGCATTTGTGACTGGCAGTTTAGTTGTCAGAGGGAAACAGAGCCATGCACTGCTTTAAGGGGAACTTGTAGCACCTCATCATTGGGAACAACTCCGTAACCTTTCAGGGAGAATTTTTGCCAGTTCAATGAAAAATGCAGGAAGAAAGAAAGATTTTTTTTTTTATTTTTAACAAAAAAAAAAAAAAAACATGACTTTGTTGCCAATATTTTGGCCTCTTGGGCACACCATCAATATTTACTGTTGGACTAGCTCATAAGAAATGTAGGAGTTTTTGACTTTTTATATCTGCCATTGTTAAGCATCCTGCATGAGCCATGTTTATTCTATATTAGTCAGAAATAGTCCTAGTCTAGAGCCTCCTGATGTATTTTAATTTTGAAAACTTTTTTTTTTGAGAGACCCAGCCTGACAGAGTTTAATATCATAAAAGAATAGTTGTAATTTTTTCTTTACATTTTTTAGCAAGTAAACTTACTCAAAATGTATCAAATGGAGTTAAACTTTTTATCACTATGATAAATGGAAAAGAAGCTTTTGACAGTAAGTAATGGTTTAAAATAAATACAATGAAACTGCCATAATATTGCTAATTTCCAGCCAAGTCTAACATTTGGCCAAGGCTCTGAGACTAAGACCTACTTCTCTTTTATAAAAAGGGATTAGCAAAAGTCAGGGATTGTTAAGTATATCTTCATGCCAAAATGAGACATTCCTCATGATATAATCAGAAGGATTGAAACCAAATTGTAAAGGGAATCATTTTCTCCCCTATGCAATCCAATGTAATTTAAAGCTTTATCTTTACACCTAAAGTCATCTCCATATCAATAGTAGCAACTGTCCCACATATTTGGAAATGCTACCCAGGTGCTCAGTTGGTAAAGAATCAACCTGTCAATACAGGAGACCCAGGAGATGCAGGTTTGATCCCTCTGTTGGGAAGATCTCCTAGAGCGGGGCATGACAACCCACTCCAGTGTTCTTGCCTGGAGAATCCCATGGACAGAGGAGTCTGGCAGATTACAGTCCATAGGGTTGCAAAGAGTCAAACATGACTAAAGAGACTGAGCACACAGCCTAGGGAAAAGCTTCTTAATTCTAGAATACAGATTTCATAGCTACCCGCATCTCCCCTGCATCTTTAGTATCACTGTACACAAGTTTGAAAGTGAAAGTTTTAGTCATTCAACTGTGTCCAGCTCTTTGTGACTCCATGGACTGTAGCCCAACAGATTCCTCTGTCCATGGGATTCTCCAGGCAAGAACACTGGAGTGGGTTGCCATTCCCTTTTTCAGAGGTCTTCCCAATCCAGGGATAAAACCCTTATCTCCTGCATTTCAGGCAAATTCTATACCATCTAAACCACCAAGTAGACCTCACAAGGTATTACTCATCTAAATATAGAGAACCCAGTGAAAAATATCAGCATCCTTTGACATATTTCCTAATTAAGAATAATTATCAGTTGTATTTTTATCTAGTTAGGATTTAAGTATGATAAACTACTTTGGCCACCTCATGTGAAGAGTTGACTCATTGGAAAAGACCCTGACTCTGGGAGGGATGAGGGGCAGGAGGAGAAGGGGACGACAGAGGATGAGATGGCTAGAGGGTATCACTACTCCATGCACATGACTTTGGGTAAACTCTGGGAGTTGGTGATGGACAGGGAGGCCTGGCGTGCTGTGAAACATGGGGTCACAAAGAGTTGGACATGACTGAGCAAATGAACTGATGATCAACAAATATATTTAGCTTTGACAGTCCTGAAAAAATGATAGGTTTCATCAGACTAACAGGTAAATACAAACTTCAATATTGTCCAGAAATTCAGCAAACCTGAAGAGCAGAACAAGTATTTTAAATATTCAAGTTTTGAAAATAAAATTTGTCCTCAATTATATATTTCATGCTAATTTTATTTAATTGAGTCCTTTAATGAATCTGTAGTTTCCTGAAGACAATCATGATTCCTCCAGTAAGATTTCTATTTTTTTGTAAAAGTCTCAGGCATTCTCATATATACACACACAGAGATCGTGCCCTGGACAGAGTCCAAAGTACATCACAAGGAAAATAGGAGACTGAAAAAAAAATAGACATTAAATGCAAGAAAAGATATTTCACAATATAAGAACTTCAAAAAATTAAAAACCTTCCAGAGTTACAATTCCAATCAGTTCAGTTCAGTTCAGTTCAGTCACTCAGTCATGTCCGACTCTTTGTGATCCCATGATTTGTTGCACTCCAGGCCTCCCTGTCCATCACAAACTCCCAAACTCCTGGAGTTCACTCAAACTCACATTCATCGAGTCGGTGATGCCATCCAGCCATCTCATCCTCTGTTGTCCCCTTCTCCTCCTGCCCCCAATCCCTCCCAGCATCAGAGTCTTTTCCCATGAGTCAACTCTTCACATGAGGTGGCAAAAGTACTGGAGTTTCAGCTTTAGCATCATTCCTTCCAAAGAAATCCCAGGGCTGATCTCCTTCAGAATGGACTGGTTGGATCTCCTTGCAGTCCAAGAGACTCTCAAGAGTCTTCTCCAACACCACAGTTCAAAAGCATCAATTCTTCGGTGCTTAGCCTTCTTCACAGTCCAACTCTCACATCCATACATGACCACAGGAAAAACCATAGCCTTGACTAGATGGACCTTTGTTGGCAAAGTAATGTCTCTGCTTTTCAATATGCTGTCTAGGTTGGTCATAACTTTTCTTCCAAGGAGCAAGCGTCTCCTAATTTCATGGCTGCAGTCACCATCTGCAGTGATTTTGGAGCCCCCCAAAATAAAATCTGACACTGTTTCCCCATCTATTTCCCATGAAGTGATGGGACTGGATGTCATGATCTTACATAATAACTTCTATTATCTTATTATGCAAGTGTTCTTCAGATGGTTTTCTTCCATGATGTAACAAATTATATATTAGGAACTCATTATATGCAGGTGAAGGAAGTATTTAAATGGTAGGACAAGAGAAAAAGGGGAAGAACTAAGCCAAAATCAGCCAGTACAGCCTCCTTTATTATTCTGATTAGCTCTAAGATATTCAGATTCAATCAGTTTGAATATGAGTGTTTTAAAAATATTAGCACTTTTGCAGTTTTATTGTTTAATATTTATCACACAAACACGCAGATACATAAGTGTGTCAAGTTGATATGCAAACTCAACAGGATGAATTAAAGTATTATAGATTGTTTTCAATCTTTTCTTCCCTGTAATCTGAATGGTATTATATTAAAAAATCACGTTTTTGATGGACTGGTCACTTTTTTCATCCAGATTATCATTAATATCTCCTAAGAAATTTCATATAAAATGTTAAGGTAATAAACCTATTATATTTCATCCATCTATCATTCTGTATGCAACTTGGAAGCCTTCCACACTTCAGAAGATAGCAAGGATTACACGTGCACTTAAACTCTTTAAAAATGTAATTTGGAAAATTGTTCAAGATTATTTTTATGCAAATAGCAATGGAAGATAAGAGCATAATGTTAAAGTCATTTAAAATATAAAATGAGATGTCCTGGAGGTGTAAGCTAACCTAAGGCTACTGTTATTGCTGTTGGTTAGTGATGAAGCCATGTCCAACTCATTGTGACCCCTTGGAGAGGTAATCATATTGCAAGATATAAGTATCAAATCAATGCTTTGTACCTCTTAGAGTTACACAAAGTTATATGCTGACTGTATCTCAGTAAAGCTGAACAAAATAAAAATTACAATTTACTGTGAAAAATCACTTAGGCATATTTTTATTGATAGATTATAGACTAAACAATTTTAGAAATGAATTAT
Source organism: Bubalus bubalis (assembly GCF_019923935.1). NCBI lineage: Eukaryota > Metazoa > Chordata > Mammalia > Artiodactyla > Bovidae > Bubalus > Bubalus bubalis. The sequence goes on along the minus strand of NC_059157.1, from coordinate 148,521,587 downwards.
TATTTCACATTTTTTCTATGTATTAACTATGTATTTAGTACTTATAAGATGTTTTGAAGAACTTTAAAATTTAAATTTCCAGTTATTTTTTGGTAATGTAGTGGGATGTGATTTTTATGATTTTAGTTATGTAGGAATATTTTTCAAATAAAGATAAATGCTCATTTTTTAATTTCTGGTGCTTTGCAAAATATTTAACTTACAATATCTATTAGGAAAATAGTTAAATATATATTAATATGCTTGTTTCAAAAATTATTTTTGATCAAATATATATTCATATTTCAGTTGCCTCTAGACTCTTATTTCTTTTATTTTTGGCTGCAATGTTTGTGGGCTTCTAGTTCTCTGAACAGAGATTGAACTTAGGCCCTCAGCAGTGAGAGTGGAGAGTCCTAACCACTGGACAACCAGGGAATTCCATAAGACTCTCATTTGAAAATTTCATTTCTTGCTACCCTATTCAATGTGTTACATGTATATGGCATTCAATGCCATTGTGATAGACTGACCAGTACATTTTAATATCAGACTTGAATATTTGCAGTTAATATTAACTTTAACATGTTATATACTGAGCCTAATTATTTCCCTGATTCACATTTTTATCACTTTATTTGTATTAAAGACATTTTCATGCCTTTTTTAAGACTATCACCACTGATGATCACCATTTCCAGGCCTGAATGTAGTTGAACAAGTAACCTAAAATCTGTAAAAAGGTGTAAAATCTGTAACTCCTGTTACTGTGAACTCTGTCTACCCTTTCTTAGTCTTTCCCACCTTTAGGCAGGGCACATGCTTCACAGTCATTGGACCCAATCTAGTGTATTTTTTCAGTTTAAAAAAGAAAAAGTAAAATCAAACTAAAAAATTACTGCACTCAAATTTATATCAATCTTCCCAATAGATACTTAAATTAAAATTAATTAATATATATAGAACATAGATTATAATTTCTTTAGAATATGTGGTCAGATCTATAATACTATCTAGACAAAGCACATACAATGCTCTCAGAAACTATCTTTGACACCTTTATATTGCTATATATCCTTACATTTATGTTTGAGGTAAAGTAAGAAATTACAAAAAGATTTCTTATTAATTTTGGAAACAGGATTAATGGGAAAGCAAAAATGCCAAATTATTAGGTGAATCATTAGGACTCCAAACCCTATTTCATTCAGTCATTTGATTTAGGATATGGGTCACTGAATGACTTTTTTTAATCCAAATGAGAAATTGATCCAGGTGATCATTCAGTATTTATCTTTTTTGGAGGCTTTTAATAGAATTTTTAAAGAGTTGGGCAGATAATGAAAATATATCATTTAATTTTATAACTGTTAGAAAATATTTGAATAATAAAAGATATCACTTATCCAGAGTTTACAGTTTAGTAATCTCCTCTGCAGACCTTATTCGGCTGCTTAAAAATATTCTTTAGTTTCTGCAATACTTGAAGGCAAAGCAATACAGCAAAAGGACCTTTTTCTTAATCCAGCTGTGCCCTGCTGTTCTTTGACCTAACCTCTTTCCTTCTCTTCAAAAGCTATCTTCATTTATATTGCTCTAAAGCCATTTTCTTTCATCTCTTATTATCCATTTATGCCTTCAGTCTTCATCTCTTACAATTGCTTCTTTTTCTCTACCTCTCTACTGTAATTGCTCTTTCAAAGGTCATTGAGTTCCTTTGTCCCAAGTACAACATACTTCCATCACCTTATCTTCCTCAAACTCTTTCATTGTTTTGCACTGAATTTTTTTTTCTTTCTCTCTCTCTCTCTCTTTTTTTTTTTTTTGGGGTCTCATTTAGTTATAAGGGACGAATATGGTTAGATGTCTGATATTTTGTCAGCAAACCCCAAAGAGACCTTATAATGATGATAAAGATCATTGAACCTAGAGCTTAAAGATTATACTATTTTCAAAATGTTCTTAAGGACCTCAATAAGAGGAATGAATTTGTATTTAACATTACATTGCTGATATGACAACTATAGTCTATCTCTGTTTTGCTATGCTGTTGTACTTTTTGCCACTGACAAGCTTCATTATATAATTTATAGTAAACAAGACCTGTCATGACCTTTCTGGTTCCAATTATGCTTCATGTCTTTTAAACTCATCTTCTACTCATTGATTGAATCAGATTCTCTGATTCCTAATTTTAATTTCTGGTATGATCATCTGATTGGCCAGTTCGTCTTTTTCCCAGAAGGTACTTATAGGTTGTTAATCAATAAATGGGTTCTTGGGTCAGTTATATAAACCTTACTAGTTAAAGGGAAAGGTGCCAGTCATATGGCACAAAGCATGGCATTTGGGAAGCAGGGGTTGGAAGATGGTTTAATTTTATTTTCAAGAGCTATTAGATGTTTACAGTAGTTATTGTTTTTGGTATATTCCATTCCTTACCTGTCAGCATTATTGTTTTGCATGGAAGAGGTTTATTAACAGTTTGCCAGTGATGAACTGCTAATTGCTGTCCTAGAGTTGGCAAAAACCTAGTTCACCTAAGCAACATGCCAGCAATTCCTGTCAACATCTGTGTTCTTCTGATAATTGGTTTCCTGATTTCTACTCCTAGTGGTTTCATATATATATGTGTATGTGTATGCGTGTGTACATACACGGACACACATGCACATATATATTTGTCATATATAATTATATAACTATAACTTTCTATCATCTGTCTATATCAGAGGAAGAGTTTAAGGATTCCTTTCTTCAAGCCTATTTAGTTGCTAGAAATAGACACATCTAGACTCTCAGGCTAGCACAAATAAAGTTTTTTATTGGGTATCTCTAGAAAAGAAAATGAAATTTAGAATAGAAACTTTAATAAGGTCAGTCATCAAAGAGGTATAATAAAAGGTGATTCTTGTGTCAGTGCAGTTCTTTTGGCCTCAACAGTGAATCATTGATCTATAACCAACAGTGTTGATGTGATTCCTATTTTTGCCTATGTCTGTTCCTCTGCCAGTTGACTGACTTTTATTGCTGTTGTTATTTGCTACTGCTGCCTCTTCATTTTGTCCTGCACGTGATCCATTATAGTTACTGAAATATTACTATGCCTCAGACATTGTCAGCTGCAAGTTAAACTTACTAACTCAGTCTTCCTGGTTTGTCCAGTATGAATTATTGGAAACAAAACTTTCTTTGGCCAAATGTATCACACAAGTGTGTGCATGAACCACCAACTAGACTCTCAATTTTATTACCTTTGGGTGAGATGTCTGTTCCTGGTCAAACAGCTTGAATCAGGTCAATGATATGGCATTTGGTAAGAGAGATAAATATCTATGAATTGATGGTCATGGATGAGACTATGTTGATTATTTTGGGCTGTTGCCCAGGTAGGTACAGAGATTGGCACTGATCTAATCACTTCTGCTTCTTAAAAAGCTCTTCTCTATTTTTCCTCATATGCAACATATTTTATTTTTAGTCTATGATACATTTTTATCTGTCTCTGAAGAGAAAGAGAAGAGATACTTCTCTGAAAATTGTCCTCTTTATTTTCCATGAATAAGTGTCTTAAGTATTTGTCCATATATACATATATATATATATATATATATATTCTTTGTCCTTTGATTTTTCTCAAGGCATAATAATTCTTATGAATTCAATTGTAATATATTTTATATAGTTGTTGAGTCCATTATTATAACTTCAATTGCCCTCTAAGATGCCAAGTCCATCTTTCCAGCCACTTACTTGTTTTCTCTACGGGAATGTCCACCATGTTTATTTTACTATTTCAGAAACAAAGTGTTATTCTTAACAACCACAAGGTTAGTTTCTCCTTCTGACATTGATATTTCCATTAATGGAATAACAATTTACTTAGTTACCAAGTTTTATCCTTGAACTATCCTTAATATCTTTTCTCTTCATCCCCTACATTTAGTCAAGTGCTAAGTATTATACTCCATATTTTATCTCTATGTTATTTCTTGTATCATCTGTATTTTCTCGCTTACCATATGATTTGTGCCTTCATTACTATTCTTATCTGTGTTAACATAGTCAGTCTCTTTCCTCTCTACATGATCTATTCATCATTGTCATATTAATATTCTCACAAAAAATTTTGTTTCATCAGTTCCAGTTTCAGTCAAGTCACAGCAGTAAACAGATGGCTCATTCAAATTTGGTAATTTGAAGAGTTTAATAAAGAGATTTTTGATAGGTGTTAGATGAGTGAAGAAAGAACACAAGGGATAATACCATACCCAGGGATTTACATAACAATATTTTCCCCATTGCTGTCCTTGAACGGGAGAGAGAATGAAGTGGTTATTTCACCCCACAGATGTCCTGCCACCACTTCTGGTTCATGTTCATGTTCATGTCAGCCTCTCAGTTGTGTATGACTCTTGGCAACCCCATGGATGATAGGCCACCAGGCTCCTCTGTCCATGGAATTCTCCAGGCAAGAATACTGGAGTGGGTTGCCATGTCTTCATGCAGAGGATTTTCCTGACTCAGGGAGTGAACCTGGATCTTCTGCATTGTAAGATTATTTACTCTGAGCCAAGAGAAAAGCACCTGCTTCTGGTTGGGTAATCCCAACTGGAAACCCAAAGCAAGGAATCTCAAGAATGTGATTCATGTGGGTGGGCCTTCCAGGGTGAAGAGCAGAAAGTTTATCTGAAAGTCAAATTGATGATAGTTCAACCCTCTTATGGACTTCCCTGGTGGCTCAGATAATAAAGCATTTGCCTACAATGCGGGAGACCCAGGTTCAATCCCTGGGTCAGGAAGATTTCCTGGAGAAGGAAATGGCAATCCACTCCAGTATTCTTGCTTGGAAAATCCTATGGATGGAGGAGCCTGGTAGGCTACAGTTCATGGAATTGCAAAGAGTGAGACACGACTGATCGACTTCACTTTCAACCCTCTTAAACATCAGTAGCTTCTCACTGCCTACTGAAACAAGCACAAAGTTTATAGACTTTCATTGAATTGTCTAAATTGTGCCTATTAGCTTTATTGGCTAAAACTGAGCTTATAGGAATAGTCCCTGTATTTTCATATTTCACTACAGTATACACCTTACTATCTACCGAAATATATATATAAGTATATATAGTATGCATAATTATGCATTATATATAATTATATATTGTAACTATATATAATTATATATTAATATATAAATATATATATAAATATACACATATATAATAAATATATATATATATATATTTTTTTTTTTCTTTCTGGGGCATTATCTACCACCTGGAAAGAAAATATATGATTTGAGAGTTGCTTCACCATTTCTCATTCACATTTCTTCCTCAATGTGTATATATATTATATATATATATAGTATGCATAATTCAGTTTCCATCAATCTAATATCTATCTTATTTAGATACTTATTTTATTCCAACTTGCACTTTGGCAGAATTAGATGACCTCAAGATCTCCCTGCCTCCCTGACAATGTACATGATCTGTATAATCCCCTTTCTTTTGTCTGTAAACTAGACCACTGAATACAATGGGTATCACTCCTATGATTATAATCCCTTATATAACAAAGGGATTTCCCAGATATAATCAGTTGACTCTGAGTTAGTCCAAAGATTCTTCCAGATACACTTTACCTAATAAGGTGAGCCCTTGAAAGATATGGGAGGCTTTCTTGGGGAAGAGATTCAAATTAAGGGCTTGAGTTGTCAATCAGTAAATATTAGAGATCTTAGAGTAGGTCAGATTATAACTTCTCAAAATGACTTTAGAGATTGTTAGAACCTTATGAAACTTCAAATATCACTTCATCCAACTTATTAGCTTTGTAAATGAAACACAATAATACCTCCTAAGTGATCAAAACCATACTCATGATAATAAGTAAGTTATAGAGTATATGTAAAGATTCAAGACTTGATTTACCACACAGAACAATCTCTGCCACCTCCTTCTACACGTGATGAGGACAGTTAGCTTAAATAGGCAAAAGGAGAACCACAAGTTCCTGGATGGGTTCATTATAGCAGATGATGAAAATAATCTACAACGAATAATAGTAACTCTATGCTTTCAGAACAGCAAAGAGTTGTCTGGATTGAAACAGAAATTAATTAATTTACAGATGGATGAAAAGATCAGTTATTACTGCTTGTTTTTTGGTCAGTTTCTCAGCTGAAACCACTTTTTTTTCCCGTAAGCAAAAATGTTGGCTTAGGCTTTTAAAGGGTAAAAATATTGAAAAGCATTTTCATTCAGAAATGTCAAATAAAGAACAGTGTTAAATTTGAGAGTATCAATTAGTCAAGATAACTCAAAAAAAAAAAAAAAAAGAAAGAAAGAAAGAAAACCAACACTGAAACAAACGGGAGATTTGAAGGAAATAGAAGGAGTTAGCACTTCAAAAAATGAATAATTTTAAAATTAGCGTTTCTTTTCTACAAATGGAGTTAGAGAACAGAAGGCAGATGCTGTCTGATTATCTCAGAGTGTGCTAAAGGAGGGTAATTTGTTACTTCAATGTACAGGAACTGCATAAAACAGTCATAACTGGAGCACATTCTCTTTGCCTGTGCCATGTTAATCATTGTTATTTCTTTTTCTGATCACTCCAGAAAGAAAAGTTACAGGTGTTAAGGGAATGGGGCAAACATAAAAAAAAGAACTACACTCCAGATTGTATTCTTTTCTGCAAATGAAGTGAACAGAAATGAAACTTTACAGTTTTGTAAATAAATGAAATTATAGCTATCTCAATGTTAGTCACATGGTAATAAAATAAATACATCATGAAGGGAATGTCCATGTTTACTTCATTCTCTACTTTTTTTTCAGAACACTTGAAGTTTAAGAAAAATGTGAGGCAGTTCTTTCTGTTTCAGCATTGTTTTTGGACTTTTATACTTTTTGCTGGAGGACTATATTAAATTTGTACTCATATTAACTGTGGTATTTCAGGAAATAATTTCTGCATTAACTCAGTGTGGTTCAGAAGACTTGAGTTGCCAGTTGACTAGAGAATACATTGGAAAATCATCTGGATATCAAGGGTACCCAAATCTTATCTCATGTTCGCTTAAAATAAAGATATGCCTTTCCTATTAAAAACAATATTTTAAACCTTTTTACATACAAGACTAAGATTTAAAATGAATTGCAAAGGTTGTTTTCAGGCCTGCTTTTAAAGAAACTTAACTGTCGGTCTTCATCTTTCACTAATTAGAAAACTCAATGTGATGTGAGTTACTGTGTATAACAACACAATTTTCATTACCCTACTAGTTAGTCAAACTCTAAGAAAACATGTGCTGATCTTTACTTTTGTAGCAAACCAAAAATGCTATGCATCCACTTAAAATTTACACCATTTACCACATTAAGATTTGTGGCACACATGACTATCTCAGAGAAAATTACCTGCCTCAGATTCCCTATCACTTGTGACAGAGATGCAGCACACCAGGCATGATTTTTAGATCTTGATGTTACCAAACAAAATAAAATATTATTGTTAAACTTAAGTTAAATATAGAAAGGTTAAATTCTACTTTCAGTGGAGAAAAAAGCTAACTGAAACATTTTCTGCAGAACCTGGAATAATTCATCTCACTCTATTCTCTTGATAAACTGAGGATTATTATTCTATATAATTTCATTTCTTTTGGTTAAGAGCATTCTTATCTGAGAAGTGCCTAACACAAAAAAGGGTTAATATATGTCTTCCCAGCACACACCAACAGCATATAGATATGCAGACAGATTCTTTTTTTTTAGAATATAAGTGCTTTACAATGTTGTATTAATTTCTGCTGTGCAACAATGTGAATCAACTATATGTAATTAATGGACTTCCCTAGTGGCTCAGGCAGTAAGGAATCTGCCTGCAATGCGGGAGACCTGGGTTCAAACCCTGGGTTGGGAAGATCCCCTGGAAGAGGGCATGGCAACCCACTCCAGTATTCTTGCCTGGAGAATCCCCATGGACAGAGAAGCCTAGTCAGCTGCAGTCCATGGGGTCACAAAGAGTCAGACAGGACTGAGCCACTAAGCACAGCACATATTGCCTCCCACCCCTCTAGGTCAGTAGAGAGCACAGAGCTGAGCTCCATGTGCGGTGTAGCAACTTCCCACCATTTAACTATTTCACACATGGTAGTATATATATGTCAATGTTACTTTCCCAATTCATCCCACCCTCCTTCCCTCTTATAGCCCTGATCAGAAATATTTCAGGCTCTAAAGAAAGAACAATGACATTAGCCAACTTTGCATATAATTTTGCTGTTCATGATGCTTTTTACATCTTTCCTTCCTTGTGTTAGTTTGTGTCCTATGCTCAAATGACCACTACATGCATAATATATAATAGTGAAGACTAGTGGGGTTGTTCAAGGCAAGAGGTGCTGTTGCTTTGAGGCCACTGTTTGTTTTATTTAATGGAATAAACACTAATTTTGAAGTCAGAAAATTCTGAGGTTTTTTTATTTTATGCACATATCTTAACATGATATTTTAAGCACACACAAACATGCATGCACAAGGATATTGTCTATTTTAGTTTTACTATTATATCCTATATGCATATTGCTATTTTGCAAATAGTAAGTGTTAGATATCTCTGAATAAATAAATTATAAAAGCCATGTGTGTACATGGTAAAAAAAAAAATCACAGTTTACAAGAATATGAAGGAAAATAAGAGACCTCCCTTTTTCCCATTCTTTACTCTGTATTTTTTAGAGGTAAGCAGTTTAATAACTTTTCTAATTATTTCTTATTCTGTTTATCTCAGCAGCTGCAAATGTTTTCTATCACCTCTATTTCTGAATTAATTTGCTTAAAAATTATCAACATTTTTTGGATGATTGAGTTCAACAAAAAATCCCTTCCAGTCCTCATATCTATCATTAAAATAGGCTTTCAAGTCATAATTACTGATATGAAAGTTCAACATCACATTTTACTGACTTTTACTTTTGTTTTTGTATTCTTTTTGCCTAGGACAGCTCAGTTTCCTTAGAAGATGACCTGCCTCTCAACACCCATCCCACAGAGGGCTCTGACTTCATGTGCAGTTTAGTCAGTTTACTTTCTCCCACTGCCAAATACCTTTTACTTGAGAATTAGACCAGTACTTGGATACAGTCTCTTTGTTCTTTATTTTTCATTATGCTTGGGTATATAGAAAATATTTAAAAAGATGTCAGTTAACCAGGTTTTGTAGATGATGTTTCTTTCTTCTTTTGAAGAACTCTAGGGTCATCTCTTTCTTCTTAGTGTTAGAAAAATTCACCATTATGTTTCTAGACATATGGGGCATTTTTATATTATGCTTTAGAGAACTGTTTATGAAAATTTGGATCTTCTATCCACTCTTGAAATGTGCTGGATTTTTTTTTTCCTTTACTATACCCATAGTAGTTTTCCTCTATGTGTTCTTCAAACACTTACTACTTCTTTAGGAATCTTTGTCTAAAATATTTTTTGGGGTACCCAAAATTAGACGTTAGTCACCCTATATTTACTCTCTGTGACTTATTTTTCCATAGCTTCCTTCTCCAGCTTTTAACCTTATATTTTGAAATATATCATCCAATTTTATGTTTACTTTGAAAATGAATTTTAAGTCTAAAAGGTTTTTTCATGGTTTTTTACCTATTTTTTGAGTATATGAATTGATTTACTATGCTTTATACATGTTTTCTCTTATCTGATGATACCCACCATGCAAATCAAAGTTCATAAAAACATGACAAATTTAAAATGTGTGTGGCAAACTATAATCCGAATTGCAATCTGAAATAATACAGGGAGAGAAGATGACTGACAAAAGGATTCAAAGAGTCTTCAAAATATAGATCTATGCTATGTAATAGTGCCTGTTTTATCTAAACCTAAAAATGAGTAACAATTGCAGTCCTTCTGTTTATCTATATACCAGAAAATCTCTATTATGTTGGCAATCACACATGTAGAAAGGTGTCACATTTTCCAGTATTCTAATTCTGTCTCTAAAGTTTTTCTGTAAGTATTCCAATATTCTTACTCATTATATATAGAAAAAAATTGGGTTAGAAATAATGTAGTGCCGACATATTAATATTAACATAGATACATTTTATACAAATTTTCTCCTTATTACTGTAATTTATGTTTATTCTAGATTGAAATAAATGTGAATATGCTTTGTAATAGGAGAAAAATTTAACAGACTTGCATGTGAAATTATTTTCAGATTCCTCTCGAAAAATACATAGATTTATTTGTATGTAACCTGTGGAAAATTCTGAAAGAGATGGGAATACCAGACCACCTGACCGGCCTCTTGAGAAACCTATATGCAGGTCAAGAAGCAACAGTTAGAACTGGACATGGAACAACAGGCTGGTTCCAAATAGGAAAAGGAGTATGTCAAGGCTGTGTATTGTCACCCTGCTTATTTAACTTATATGCAGAGTACATCATGAGAAACTCTGGGCTGGAAGAAGCACAAGCTGGAATCAAGACTGCCAGGGGAAATAATAACTTCAGATATGCAGATGACACCATCCTTAGGGCAGAAAATGAATAGGAAATAAAAAGCCTCTTGATGAAAGTGAAAGTGGAGAGTGAAAAAGTTGGCTTAAAGCTCAACATTCAGAAAACTAAGATCATGGCATTTGGTCCCATCAGTTCATGGGAAATAGATGGAGAAACAGTGGAAACAGTGTCAGTCTTTATTTTGGGGGGCTCCAAAATCACTGCAGATGGTGATTGCAGCCATAAAATTCAAAGACATTTACTCCTTGGAAGGAAAGTTATGACCAACCTAAACAGCATGTTAAGAAGCAGAAATATTACTTTGCCAACAAAGGTCTGTCCAGTCAAGGCTATAGTTTTTCCAATGGTCATGTATGTATGTGAGAGTTGGATTGTGAAGAAAGCCAAGCACCGAAGAATTGATGCTTTTTAGCTGTGGTGTTGGAGAAGACTCTTGAGAGTTCCTTGGACTGCAAGGAGATCCAACCAGTCCATCCTAAAGGAGACCAGTCCTGGGTGTTCATATAAAGGACTGATGCTGAGGCTGAAACTCCAATACTTTGGCCACCTCATGTGGAGAGTTAACTCATTGGAAAAGACCCTGATGCTGGGAGGGATTGCAGGCAGGAGGAGAAGGGGACGGCAGAGGATGAGATGGCTGGATGATATCACCAACTTGATGGACATGAGTTTGGGTGAACTCCGGGAGTTGGTGATGGACAGGGAGGCCTGGTGTGCTGCAATTCATGGGGTCGCAAAGAGTTGGACACGACTGAACTGAACCTGATAAAAGAGACATTCTGTGTTTGAAAGTAATTTAAAACACAAAGCAGAATGGCAGTTCACACTAATTCACTAATGTGTATCCCAGTGGTAATTAATTTAACTTTTCGCAGAGATTCCAGAAACTAATTTCCTATATTGTGAAGGCTTGTTTAAGAAAAGGCTTTAACATCCTCTCTCAAATCCACATGCTTGGATATCCCCAATGCATAGATATAAGCTATGATTTACTTTGGAAGATTATTTTTTCTTAGGATAAAATAATTGATTTCTATAAATATTTGAAACTTTCACTTAAAATTCTGAATGAGTTAGGAGTCTGTAAGCCAGGAAAAAAAGGAACATTAATTTTCCACCAAAACATTTTCTGCTCAAATTTCATATTGTAAAACATTAAAGAGAATCAAATTAGTTCTAGAAGAATACTTGATAAACATGTCTCTGCTTAAATTATTAACTCAATTAGTATGTGCTAGCATCACAGGATACCTGAAATACTGGTATTTTAGAATCAAAAGGCCAAGGGAAATTAAAAAGTTGTGCAGTTCTTTCTATAAGAAAAATACCACAGAAATGAAATTATCCTGCAACATGTAAAATAATTCTTACTAAGAATCTATAAATCTCTTTAGGAAACTATTTTGTCAGAGATAACTTTTATTTTTCTTTCTGTGTTTGTTACAAAATTTAAATTGTTTTTAACAACCACACACACACACAAAACCTTCGTCTTTCAATCAATAAATGTAAGTTGACATAGTTATTTGATCATCCTTATAAAAACAACATAAAAAGCAAGACTAGGTAGATCAACTTTTATGATAATCTTTTTTCAATATACCTATTAAGCATTTTATGTCAATCGTAGTATATAAGCCCAATGGAATTTTCAGATTAACACATTTCCTAGAATTAAAGACCTAGCAGGGAAATGCATATGCAAACTCACAATTATGCAAAATAGAATAAAACAAATGCATAATGAGTATACAAAGTGGTACAGATGTGGTAGGGGAGTTATAAAATATGTGGAAATTTAAAAAATAATATTTTCATAAAAGATATGTATTCCAGTTAAATAATAGGAACAGAAACTTAAATATGCCCACAAATACACATATTTCATTAGCAAGTATGCCTTTGGCCAACAGAAAAATTCATAATGAAGAGTCCTAGGTTGAGAATACTAGCAGCAGTTAGATTTCAGATTTGAACCTTTATGTATATCAGACCAGATCTACCAGATCTGTCCTGAAACTTAATTAAAATGAAATCAGGAACATGATTAGAAACATCAGAAGTATTACAATAAAATAATTAAAATAACCAAAGATGTAAACTTCCATTTAAGGAGAAAAGCCAGACTCAACTAGGATTCAAGTATTATGAATGAGGGCAGTGCTTGGCACTTGATTGCAGAGCTAGATTAGAAACTGGTATAAATAAGGTACATTGAATGAACTTACAGAAATTCCCTCTCATTAGCTCTGAGTTACGGTCGTGATGGCCATGATTTTACTGTCCCAGTTATATAGTGACTTTTCCCTCCAGCATGAAAGCTTCATACAATATCAAATGGGTTTTTGTCATGAGACAAGATGTCACCCATAGAATGTTTTCATTTTGTTGTTTTGTGCAAGTTAAATATATCAAGACCATCCCCATGGAAAAGAAATGCAAAAAAGTAAAATGCCTGTCTGGGGAGGTGTTACAAATAGCTGTGAAAAGAAGAGAAGTGAAAAGCAAAGGAGAAAAGGAAAGATATAAACATCTGAATGCAGAGGTCCAAAGAATAGCAAGAAGAGATAAGAAAGCCTTCTTCAGCAATCAATGCAAAGAAATAGAGGAAAACAACAGAATGGGAAAGACTAGAGATCTCTTCAAGAAAATCAGAGATACCAAGGGAACATTACATGCAAAGATGGGCTCAATAAAGGACAGAAATGTTATGGACCTAACAGAAGCAGAAGATATTAAGAAGAGATGGCAAGAATACACAGAAGAACTGTACAAAAAAGATCTTCATGACCCAGATATTCACGATGGTGTGATCACTGACCTAGAGCCAGACATCTTGAAATGTGAAGTCAAGTGGGCCTTAGAAAGCATCACTATGAACAAAGCTAGTGGAGGTGATGGAATTCCAGTTGAGCTATTCCAAATCCTGAAAGATGATGCTGTGAAAGTGCTGCACTCAATATGCGAGCAAATTTGGAAAACTCAGCAGTGGCCACAGGACTGGAAAAGGTCAGTTTTCATTCCAATCCCAAAGAAAGGCAATGCCAAAGAATGCCCAAACTACCGCACAATTGCACTCATCTCATATGCTAGTAAAGTAATGCTCAAAATTCTTCAAGCCAGGCTTCAGCAATACGTGAACCATGAACTTCCTGATGTTCAAGCTGGATTTAGAAAAGGCAGAGGAACCAGAGATCAAATTGCCAACATCCTCTGGATCATGGACAAAGCAAGAGAGTTCCAGAAAAACATCTATTTCTGCTTTATTGACTATGCCAAAGCCTTTGACTGTGTGGATCACAATAAACTGTGGAAAATTCTGAAAGAGATGGGAATACCAGACCACCTGATCTGCCTCTTGAGAAATTTGTATGCAGGTCAGGAAGCAACAGTTAGAACTGGACATGGAACAACAGACTGTTTCCAAACAGGAAAAGGAGTACGTCAAGGCTGTATATTGTCACCCTGCTTATTTAACTTCTATGCAGAGTACATCATGAGAAATGCTGGACTGGAAGAAACACAAGCGGGAATCAAGATTGCCGGGAGAAGTATCAATAACCTCAGTTATGAAGATGACACCACCCTTATGGCAGAAAGTGAAGATGAACTAAAAAGCCTCTTAATGAAAGTGAAAGTGGAGAGTGAAAAAGTTGGCTTAAAGCTCAACATTCAGAAAACGAAGATCATGGCATCTGGTCCCATCACTTCATGGGAAATAGATGGGGAAACAGTGGAAACAGTGTCAGACTATTTTTCTGGGCTCCAAAATCACTGCAGATGGTGACTGCAGCCATGAAATTAAAAGATGCTTACTCCTTGGAAGGAAAGTTATGACCAAGCTAGATAGCATATTGAAAAGCAGAGACATTGCTTTGCCAACAAAGGTCCGTCAAGTTAAAGCTATGGTTTTTCCTGTGGTCATGTATGGATGTGAAAGTTGGACTGAAAAAGGCTGAGTGCCGAAGAATTGATGCTTTTGAACTGTGGTGTTGGAGAAGACTCTTGAGAGTCCCTTGGACTGCAAGGAGATCCAACCAGTCCATTCTGAAGGAGATCAGCCCTGGGATTTCTTTGGAAGGAATGATGCTAAAGCTGAAACTCCAGTACTTTGACCACCTCATGGGAAGTGCTGACTCATTGGAAAAGACTCTGATGCTGGGAGGGACTGGGGGCGGGAGGAGAAGGGGACGACAGAGGATGAGATGGCTGGATGGCATCACTGACTCGTTGGACGTAAGTCTGGGTGAATTCTGGGAGTTGGTGTTGGACAGGGAGGCCTGGCGTGCTGCGATTCATGGGGTCGCAAAGAGTCGGACACGACTGAGCGACTGATCTGATCTGATCTGATATGATAGTTTGAAAATGTAGAATATTTGCTCCATTTTTCTGAATTTACAATACTTTGCATGACACATGATGTGATACATGTAAACTATTTTGTAAACTCTGAAAGTGTATATAATTTTGACTTTCTGTTATTTGTTTTTACCAGAAGAAAGAAGTTGTAGCTACTTTGGAGGTGTTAGAACATGGCTGTAATATAAATGGTCACTGTTTCCCTCTGGCCTACACAGCACACAGCCAATATTCCACAATTTTTGCCTTGCTTAAAGTAGTAACCACACAAGAAGATTAGACCCCTCACACAGTCAGAGCACTGAAACAACCACGATAACATGTGTTACTGGAGAAAGCAAGAGTTTATCCTTTTTTTTGAAGACAGATCAAGATGAAATATACATCACACTACAATCATAAGAGGATGAGATGGTTGGATAGCATCACCAACTCAATGAACAGGTGTTTGAGCAAACTCCAGGAGATAGCAAAGGACAGAGAAGCCTCATGTGCTGCGGCCCATGAGATAGCAAAAGAGTTGAAAAAGACTTAGTGACTAAACAACAACAACACAATCATAATTGTGAATTTTTGGAGAAATGGAGCAGGTTGAAAAGGAAATAAATCCTACCTGTTATATATATATGTGTGTGTGTGTGTGTGTGTGTGTGTATGTGTGTTTATGTGTGTGCTGTGCTCAGGTACTTCAGTTGTGTCTGACTCTTTGTGATCCTATGGACTGTAACCTGCCAGGTTCCTCTGTCCATGGGATTCTCCAGGTAAGAATACTGGAGTGGGTTGTCATGTTCTTTTCCAGGGGATCTTCCCAATGCAAGGATCAAACCCAGGTGTCTTATGTCTACTGCACTGGCAGGTGGGTTCTTTATCACCCTGAGCCACCTGTGAAGCAGGCAACTAGGAGAAGCAGCAGCAAGGAGTTTTAATTGTCTAAAAAGTAACAAAAGCAGACAGTGTTAAGGTAGATACTATTTCAATATTTTTTTATATGCAGATACAATGGTTAATATATAACAAAACAATTGCATTTCTTTCTCTTTGTATTTCCTACCTCCAAAATAATGACACAAAGAATAGCTGGACTTAAAAACTAACCATTAAAAAAGCAGAATGTAAAATAAAAGCGATATTTTTCAATATTATTATTGAAATAATAATATTTGAATAATATTTCAATATTATTCAAATATTTAAACTATGATATCCACAAGTTGACATCAAGTTGATGACATCAAGGAGTGACACAGATTGATAGCTACCTACCAAGAATCCATGATATCCTTTTCATGGAAGGAGGCTACCAGATTATTTCTTGTCAGTGGAACGTGGTGTTGTTCAGCCACTGAGTTGTGTCCAACTCTTCGTGATCCCATGGACTGCAGCATGCCAGGCCTCCCTGTCCTTCATTACCTACTGAAGTCAGCTTAAACTCATGTCCATTGAATCAGTGACACCATCCAACCATCTCGTCCTCTGTCATCCACTTCTCCTCCTGCCTTCAATCTTTCCCAGCATCAGGATTTTTTTCCAATGAGTCAGCTCTTTGTATCCGGTGGCCAAAATACTGGAGCTTCAGCATCAGTCCTTCCAATGGCTATTCAGGGTTGATTTCATTTAGGATTGACTAGTTTGAACTCCTTTCAGCCAAGGGACTCTCAAGAGTCTTTTCCAGCACCATAATTCAAAAGAATCAATTCTTCAGTGTTCAGATTTCTTTATGTTACAACTCTGACATCAGTACTTGATTACTGGAAAAACCATAGCTTTGACTATTTGGTCCTTTATTGGCAAAGCAATGTCTCTACTTTTCAATACACTAAGTTTTTCATAGTTCCCCTCCCCCCCACCAAGGAGCAAGTGTCTTTTTTTTTTTTTTATTTTATTTTATTTTTAAACTTTACATAACTGTATTAGATTTGCCAAACATCAAAATGAATCCGCCACAGGTATACATGTGTTCCCCATCCTGAACCCTCCTCCCTCCTCCCTCCCCATTCCATCCCTCTGGGTCGTCCCAGTGCGCCAGCCCCAAGCATCCAGTATCGTGCATCGAACCTGGACTGGCATCTCATTTCATACATGATATTTTACATGTTTCAAGTGTCTTTTAATTTCATGGCTGCAGTCACAATCCACAGTGATTCTGGAGCCCAGTAAGATACAGTCTGTCTCTGTTTCCATTTTTTTCCCCATCTGTTTGCCATGAAATTATGGGACTGGATGACATAATCTTAGTTTTTTGAATATTGCAATGTGAGTTGAAGTATTATGTGTCTCTGTCATTCCTGGGCTTATTTTTTGCTGTTGTGTTGCTC
The DNA here is from genome assembly GCF_019923935.1 of Bubalus bubalis. Classification (NCBI taxonomy): domain Eukaryota; kingdom Metazoa; phylum Chordata; class Mammalia; order Artiodactyla; family Bovidae; genus Bubalus; species Bubalus bubalis. Next base: position 148,504,381 of record NC_059157.1, on the reverse strand, counting down.
CTAGTGTTGCGTTCTGTGTTTTTGTAGATGTGCCTTCCTCCAACATTTTTTTAAACTCCTTTTACATTTGGATGCAGAGGACTCAAGACTTATAGGCTGGGTAGCACAGGATGGAAAGAATTCTTACATTACCACAGGGAAGAAAAGTCTCCTGCCAATCAGGAACACACTCAATAATTTAAGTAGGCAAGAAATAACATCCTATTTGTTGAACATCTAAAGCATAGGACTTTGGTTTACAATACATCAATTACTAATATGTTTCTATTCATCCTTAATAGTCCAACCACTGTCTGAACTGCTCATGAATTCCTTCATAGCTATTTGGGTTCAAGTGGATGTCCTCCCAGAAAAATTCCCTAAAATTATTGTCTAGTACACTTATTTGAGTATATAGTCAAGATTATTTTATGTGTGTGTGCAATGTAAAGAGAAAAATAAAACCACAGTGCTTAATATTCAACAGAAGGACCAATTTAATAGAAATAAAGTTTTGCAACTGAGAGCAATTGGAGCTAAGATTTGAAATCTGAATGGACTTTATTGTATATAGACTAACTTACTGGTAATAAAATATTGTATAATTTTCAATATGGAAATAATCTAAGGAATTCAAGTTATGAGCTGGTTAGTATATAGTGAATGGATTGAAGAGAAAAACTAGTGTGTGTGTGTTTATGTAGATGGGTGGATGGATAGACAAGTATGTTCCTACCCAGATTGTTTTTTGTATGTTTTTTCTTTAGATTATTTTATAATTCTTATAACACTTATATAAAGGACACAGGATTTGATGATATGCTAGCTTTAGAGTAGATATTTAATCAATGCTCATAGAATTGGAGGGAATGTATTGTTAAATACCTTTAGAAATTATTCTCTTAATCATGTGTGGAACCATCTGATTTTCTCTGTAAAGATCCAATAGGAATCACATAGCTGGATGCACACAAAAGCAATACAGATGATTATACATTAAACTGAACAATTAAAAGTTTTCATCTAGGATGCTTATACTACCTACATTAACCGCTATAATTAAATAGACCTATTTTTATTATACACAACTGAATTCTCTAGTAACTCTAACATAATCAATATAATGGGTGAAATGTGGGTTAATTTGAACATGAAATGACTTGTTTCCTAGGATCAGGATTAAATTAAGGCATTCATTTCAAGTGGTAATTCAATCGACAAAATAATCACGAACAAAATTTTAAAATGCAAATGCACAGACATCAAATGTAAATCATTAAGAATATTGCTCTCGAACATGAGTGTAGGTATACTTATTTTATTTTATTTTTAATTTTATTTTATTTTTAAATTTTACATAATTGTATTAGTTTTGCCAAATGTCAAAGTGAATCCGTCACAGGTATACATGTGTTCCCCATCCTGAACCCTCCTCCCTCCTCCCTCCCCATACCATCCCTCTGGCTCGTCCCAGTGCACCAGCCCCAAGCATCCAGTATCATGCATCGAACCTGGACTGACAACTCGTTTCATACATGATATTTTACATGTTTCAATGCCATTCTCCCAAATCTTCCCACCCTCTCCCTCTCCCACAGAGTCCATAAAACTGTTCTATACTTCAGTGTCTCTTTTGCTGTCTCGTATTGAGGGTTATTGTTACCATCTTTCTAAATTCCATATATATGCATTAGTATACTGTATTGGTGTTTTTCTTTCTGGCTTACTTCACTCTGTATAATAGGCTCCAGTTTCATCCACCTCATTAGAACTGATTCAAATGTTTTCTTTTTAAGGGCTGAGTAATACTCCATTGTGTATATGTACCACAGCTTTCTTATCCATTCAGCTGCTGATGGACATCTAGGTTGCTTCCATGTCCTGGCTATTATAAACAGTGCTGCGATGAACAGTGGGGTGCATGTGTCTCTTTCCCTTCTGGTTTCCTCAGTGTGTATGCCCAGCAGTGGGATTGCTGGATCATAAGGCAGTTCTATTTCCAGTTTTTAAGGAATCTCCACACTGTTCTCCACAGTGGCTGTACTAGTTTGCATTCCCACCAACAGTGTAAGAGGGTTCCCTTTTCTCCACACCCTCTCCAGCATTTATTACTTGTAGACTTTTGCATCACAGCCATTCTGACTGGTGTGAAATGGTACCTCATAGTGGTTTTGATTTGCATTTCTCTGATAATGAGTGATGTTGAGCATCTTTTCATGTGTTTGTTAGCCATCTGTATGTCTTCTTTGGAGAAATGTTTATTTAGTTCTTTGGCCCACTTTTGATTGGGTCATTTATTTTTCTGGAGTTGAGCTGTATGAGTTGCTTGTATATTCTCGAGATTAGTTGTTTGTCAGTTGCTTCATTTGCTATTATTTTCTCCCATTCTGAAGGCTGTCTTTTCACCTTGCTAATAGTTTCCTTTTATGTGCAGAAGCTTTTAAGGTTAATTAGGTCCCATTTGTTTATTTTTGCTTTTATTTCCAATATTCTGGGAGGTGGGTCATAGAGGATCCTGCTGTGATGTATGTCAGAGAGTGTTTTGCCTATGTTCTCCTCTAGGAGTATTATAGTTTCTGGTCTTATGTTGAGATCTTTAATCCATTTTGAGTTTATTTTTGTGTATGGTGTTAGAAAGTGTTCTAGTTTCATTCTTTTACAAGTGGTTGACCAGATTTCCCAGCACCACTTGTTAAAGAGATTGTCTTTAATCCATTGTATATTCTTGCCTCCTTTGTCAAAGATAAGGTGTCCATATGTGCGTGGATTTATCTCTGGGCTTTACCAATTGATTTTTATTCATTATATCTAGTGCTTGCTTTAGAGCTTAAAATACCCTGTAAATCTATTTTTTAAAATACACTTGTGTATTGGACTAAACCAAAAGTTTATAAAAACATATATACACACACATAGTCATGTGTTCATAAATGTTAATAGTTTATATATATAATAAATATACACACATATGCAGCACATGTATTTATCCTTGCTTTGGAACTCAAAATCAAATCCATAAGACAGGGGACATGTAAAGGATATAAAGGCAGAAAAGGGGGTCAATTCATCCAAGGCTCATCATAAAAAAATGTATCCAACACATGTGGAAATGTGTACGAGACAGCAAAAGAGACACTGATGTATAGAACAGTCTTATGGACTCTGTGGGAGAGGGAGAGGGTGGGAAGATTTGGGAGAATGGCATTGAAACATGTAAAATATCATGTATGAAACGAGTTGCCAGTCCAGGTTCGATGCACGATACTGGATGCTTGGGGATGGTGCACCGGGACGAGCCAGAGGGATGGTATGGGGAGGGAGGAGGGAGGAGGGTTCATGATGGGGAACACATGTATACCTGTGGTGGATTCATTTTGACATTTGGCAAAACTAATACAATTATGTAAAATTTAAAAATAAAAAAAAAAAAAAATGTTACAGCAGTGAGATCAAGGGGTAGGGATGAGCCAAAATAGAGGGTTTGCATTTTAAACATGGAAATCTAAGTGGAAAATGAAATAAGACAGCTTCTGAAGTTCTGATAACCTGCTATTGCTGAACAGGGAACCATATGACTCTTTGAGGAAAGAGTTAGAGTAACAGAAAGTAGGCATAGGGATTGCTGGGTTTAATGTGTTTACATGAGTGGACTGGGAATAAGAGAGCAGATATAATAAATAGGAAGTGGTAGTAAGCTATTGGAGATGAAAATTTTAAGTGTGAGACTACTTTGAATGATGGTAAGATCCATGGTATGTCTATTGTTATACCTTCTAATATGGAAACAGTATGGTTGAAGTTAATGGGCTGGTTTCAGTGACAGCCAAGATGAATAAGGTGTCCTGGAACTACCTGATTTTACCTGATATAATGACATAATTATCAGTAACATTCTCCTTCACTCTCAAATTTTACTAATTTGAATATAACTCATATGATCATCTTAACTCTGACGCAGTAGATAAACTACAAAGATTAGAAGGAATGGACTGGGATTCTTTAGGATTAAGGATAAAAGACAGAATGGATGAGAATAAGCTGATTTTTTGAACAGGAACTGAACAAAGACTTTTGCATGAGGGAAAAGAAGTAACAGTTTGAAAGCCATCCAAAATTTTCCTGTATTTTTCCTCAGCAGAGCTATTTAGGCACTAGCCTGGTATACTCCATCATCTTGTGCATGCCCTATACTTCATCATGCACTTTACATGTATCATGCCCCTGACAAATACTTTTGTTCTCTTCCCCTTCTTCAAAACAATTCCCTTAACTGTTCAAAGCCTAGTTCCGAAATGATCTCAATAAAATACCTGTAAGTAAAATACCTTTTGGAGAAGGCAATGGCACCTCACTCCAGTACTCTTGCCTGGAAAATCCCATGGACTGAGGAGCCTGGTAGGCTGCAGTCCATGGGGTTGTGAAGAGTCGGACACGACTGAGTGACGTTGCTTTCACTTTTCACTTTCATGCGTTGGAGAAGGAAATGGCAACCCACTACAGTGTTCTTGCCTCAAGAATCCCAGGGACGGGGGAGCCTGGTGGGCTGCTGTCTATGGGGTCGCACAGAGTCGGACACGACTGAAGCGACTTAGCAGCAGCAGCAAAATACCTTTAAGTAATAGGAATAATAGTAATGCAAATTGTGATTTGAGAAGGCCGCAACAAAAACTTCTAGGAAGTTTATAGTCCCCAGTAACTTAAAAATTGCAAAACTAGTCTGATGAGGTATATTTGATACTAATAATCAGTCTAAAAGGTAAATGTCAGTTCAGCTCATTATCGAGATGTGTTTAATCATGCATACTCAGCTTTTATCCTTTGATCAAGTAGTAGAAATTCCACTTGCAATATCTGAATTGCTACATAGCATGCTTAGTCAGTCGTGTCTGACTCTTTGCAACCCCACAGACTGTAGCCCGCCAAGCTCAACTCTCTATGGAATTTTCCAAGCAAGAATACTGGAGTGGGTTGCCACTTCCTTCTCCGGAGTTGCTAGGTAGATTTGTGTACAAATAGGCTTATGAAGTTTATTCATAAAGGCCTCTTTGGGTGTTGCCACATACAGATATACTAGTGTCTAGGTTAACATCTATAGGTTGAGAAATTTTAATTTAAGAAAACATTAAAATAAAGGTTAAGAAAATTTGGTGGTGGCTATTGATATGGGTTTTGTTTTGTTTTGTGAGGTGGAGACAAACACACTCTCTTTGCTACTAAATTTTAATATCTTATCACTGAAAGTCTTTATCTTTCTATTTCACTTTTAATATCACACAATAGGGAGTCAGTTGCCTACAGTCAGTAAGACTACGGAAGGAGAACCTGCCAATGCCTAATGATGTTTGTTAGACCTCAGGAAAGATATGGCTGCACTGGAGGAAAAAAGGTGACTCAACACTGAGTTTTGGTACTAAAAATGCTTAACAAACATTAAATGCAATAAAAATAATTTTTCTAATTTATAGCAACTATCTCCAAATACAGAATATTCTATACAATAATGTAAATGCAGCCTTATTTCTTTGAAAAAATTAAAGAGCATTGATATGTGATTCTTTCTCTTAGAAAGTTGTTTTCTTAGAAAGTTGTTATAATATCTTAAAGATATCTTAAAGATATTATATTGTTATAATATCTTAAATATATTATAGGTGATTTCTACAAGGGAAATAATTTCAATTGTTTTATTAGAAAAAAATTACTTTTGCCAAATCTTGAGATTACATAGGCATTTTCTAAAATTGAAAAATACATGGCTGGTCTAAATTATATTATGCTATCTTTTAATCATAATGATCTACCCTTAACCTACAATTCGGTTTTATTATCTTTTAGATTATATATCAGTTGAAACTCACACATTATGTATATTCATTTTTCAATAGAACCATTTAATATACACAAATGAGATGAGTGACTGGACAATTTTTCAGTGAACCAAATTACATGTATTAGAATTTTTAAGTACACTAAAATTGGTGTTAAGTCAGATATCAAGATATCATTTTCTTTCATAACTACATATTTCTAGTACTTCTTCAGATACTTAAAAATTAAGTGGAAATAATAATCTAAAAGCTTTTGTTATATAAACATGTATAAACAATGTAATACAAAATTCAAGTTGTAAAAAAGTTATAACTTTAACATCAATTAAACCTAACCATCTAATCTGTTTCATTCCATTTTTTGAACTCTATGAATATATGATACAATATGTGTTCTGTGTGTGTACCCATTTTTTGACCACATAGATGATTTAGAAACCACTGATATAATCATTGGCATCCTTATATTCCTGTGTTTTTGTCTCCAGTCTAAATTCTTTTAATGTGAGAATCGTTTGACTTTTAGCTTTTCAGTATTATATCTTACTATTCATAACATTTCTAATAAGGAATAAAGTTTAAAAACTTATTATTCATAAGTTATTATTCATGTTATTATTCATAAATTTTGGCCTTTGGCCAAAATCATTAGTAATGCCCAAATTCCAAATTTAATCTTGATCATCTTGACATTTTGATAATCTGGTTTTGGGATGGGAATTGAGGAGGCTAATTCCAGATGTTAACCCAGAGAAAGTATTGGAAGATCTAAAATCTAGCACAGGAAGCAAGATATATTTTGGAAAGGTAAAGTCAAAATTGAAAAACAGGGGCTTCCCTTAAAGGGCTGGTGAATAGATATTCCTATTCACATATAATATGTGCTGTGCAACTGTACCAGTCAATTACATATGGTTAACTGTACTTTTTAGGCTATTTTGAAGTACAGTGATGTTCATTAATTTGCCTTAGAGAGTAATAATTGGATATCTGAGGTACTTGTTTTGAATTTAGTGAAAAGTGAAGTTTTAAATTAGCTGTCTTTAAATATTATCAGAATGATAAGAGACCTTCTGAAATACTATTATTTACTTCCACACACTTAGATTACATTAGGAAGTACTCAATAAAAAGCTCTGTAACTTTAAATGACAAAATATTATAGACATTTCAGTCAACTGAACTTGAAAGTAAAACTCATTTCAACCATACTGTACTTGTGCATTGTTGGCCAGGTTTTCCACAGGATTTAATGTGGGGAAATAATTGTGTTTTACAAGGACTATTTGAAAACAGACTACATCATTATTATTATTTTATTAGTACTACTGTTGAATAATTCTATTCTCCATGTTATTTATGGATCTGTTTCTATTTATTTTTTTCTCATTAAGATTCATATCCCCATGCTTCTTTACATTCCAGGTAATTTCTTTTTATATATAGAATATCAGACATTGTAAATTTTAGGTAATGGTCTAAGAATTTTTGTGTTTTCTGAAATATCTTTGGATTTTGTTCTAGGATTCAGTTTAGGTACTTGGAAACAATTTGATGCTTTTGATTTTCTTTATGCTATGTTAGATGAGCCCCAAACAGCCTTTAATCCATGGTTAATTTGGACCCACTACTGAGGAATCTACTTGATGTCCCATGTATTTGAAGAACTTCCTACTCTGGTTGTTCAGAACATGAACTATTTTCAGCTCTGTGTGATTATCAGTGGTTGTTCTGCTTATTTGTTTCCAGGAGTCTTTCCAGTCATGAGATTATTCCTCATGAGTGTGCCTGAGTATTGATTCAGATGAAGTCATGAGGAAAATTCTCTGAAGGTCTTAGGTACTCCCTCTCTGTGTAACTCTCTCCTCTCTGGAATTCTGCCTGATGAATTTTAGCAACCCTGATCTTCCTGAATTCTGTACTGTGTCTCCTCAATTCAGGGAGATGAGCAAGGCATGACCCTGAATTTCCCCATGGAAATTTTCCCCCAAATTAGAGCTGGGCCAATCTTAGGAATCATATTATTTTTCCTTCTTTCAAGGATTACTATCCTGAGATGCCTGTCATCTGGTAGGAAAAAATATGTTTCATATACTTTGGATATTTTTGTTTGTTTAAAGTGGGAAATAAATCCAGTCTCAGTTCCATCATGTCTAAAAAAAAATTTCCCCATAAAGATCTCTTTAAAATACTTTATCATCTTTGAAACTGTAGTGTTTTTTTTAAAACATTTTTAATTGTGTAATTGCATTACCCAGAAGTGTCTGTATTTTTGTTGTTAAATATTTTGTTAAATAAATTGTCAAGTACCTTTTAATTTTACTCTGTTTTATTTCAAGTTTTATCTTTATTAGTTCTTTGTTGAATCATAAAATGTTTACTCTTTTTCCCTCGATTTCTTGAGTTGAAAGCTACTTCAAAAATTATTTTATATCTTTCATGCTTTTTGAACAAATGCATTAAAATTTTCACCTTTCTAGCCTTTAGAAGAATAACTAGCACCTCTTTGATTTATTTTACTCAGTCTCTTTATTTAATCTAATTTAAGTCTCATAGGATGCTCACTAAAATCTTGCATTTCCAGCTTTCTTCCTTGCCCATTGAGGCACCCTATATTTTCTCTTCTTATGGCTTGAAAATTTATCTGTTTCACGGTGTTGCCGCCTATCAGTGATACCATGTTCATTTTAGGTTTCCCCTTCAGGTGTGCATAAACATCATGATGCTTCAAGTATAGCTCAGAGTCTTCCTGTTGTAGAGAGTGAGTTTTTCTCCTAAGTTGCTAGGGGACAAATACAGTTTGCCAAAAGGAATATATATATATATATATTTTCTTTAAGTAGCACAGTCTGGGGTCTGTATAAGAGATTCTTGAAGACATATGATAGCTTTGTTCTTATTCTTAAAAAAAAAAAAAAAAGGAAACTCTGGCAAGATTATGTTAAAAGCTGATGTATACCATGATGCTATTCATTTTTTAAAGGCCTACACATTGCCTTTTGAGCCATCCAGAATCCACAAACATTTATGTCTGAGTCACCAAATATATTTCTATTTCTTTCTTGATAGTACTGGGAATGGGTTTCAGTTCTTCATAACATTTTTTTTTTCTCTTCATTTTAATGAGCCCTAGAGAAAAATGAACTCAGGTAGTCAATGGCTATCTTGCCCCAGAAATTTTAGAATAATTTTAAATCCCTATAGTGAGTTTATATGCCACATAGAACTCCATTCCACTACGAGACACATTCCCTTGGCTACCAGCAACATTGCCTGCTAATGGCTTACCACTGAGTCCCCCTCCAGAAATTTTCTTCTGAAAGGAAAGTGTCTTACCCAAGCTTATTCTTTCTCCCTGGGGTGGCCTTTGTCTAGTACCTTGTTCCATAGTGCAGCTGCTGCCTCCATTCATGTCAACTTTGAAGGACCATGTGAGTTCTGGAGTTTCTAGTTGCAGCCACTGAGGCTTTTGGTGCAACTTCATTGCAGTTCAGTCTCTCCTTCTGAATAAGCCAGCTTCCCTTTCACTATGCCACAAGTTATGTTGAAAACTTTGTTACAAATGTGTAACCCCAAACTTGATTCAATGTCTGTTTCCTTTAGATTTAAACCTAAGACAAACTCATTTGCTGCTGCTGCTGCCAAGTTGCTTCTGTCTATCGGACTCTGTGCGACCCCATAAACAACAGCCCACCAGGCTCCTCTGTTCCTGGGATTTTCCAGGCAAGAGTACTGGAGTAGGTTGCCATTGCCTTCATGAAGACAAGCGTATTTAATCACCTTTTCTATCATGCTTAAATGTTCTGATTTACAATCTTTACATGTACAGATTTATTGTTTTTTTCATCTTTGTTCCTAAGTTTAATAAAATGGCATCCCCTTAAAAAACCCAATATATTCAGTAACTGAAGATTTGTATCTAATCTTCCTTCTCTCCAAGGAATTTAGTATATTAATTCTCCCCTTTCTCAACTCTTCTCTGAGTGTGAGTGATAGTCGCTCAGTCATGTCTGACTCTTTGTGACTCCATGGACTAGAGCCTGGCAGGCTCCTCTGTCCATGGAATTCTCCAGGTAAGAATACTGAGGTGGGTTGCCATTTCCTTCTCCAGGGGATCTTTCAGACCAGGGGATCAAACACAGGTCTCCTGCATTGCAGGTTGATTATTTACCATCTGAGTCAACTGGAAGCCTACTATTAAGAGACATTTCTAAGTATAAAGACAAATCAACTTAGACAGTATCAGAGGATACATGCTTGACTTTATTTTATAATCAATAGACAATATATTAGAATATGTAATAAATCCATATACCTTTTCCAAAGGAACACCTGAGACAGAAGTAGCAATAAAGTTATAAATGACCGTCATCAATCAGGTGAAATAATTTAGATGAAGCTTGTCTCTCTCAAAGAAAGAGGGAGTGGGCTAGTAGTCAGGAAGGAAATACAATGTGCTTTTAACTTTGTACGAAAAATAATGTTCAGTTCCATGTTGTTGAACATAGTTCTTTTTTTGACACATAAATCCTCTGCTTCAAATTACAGTCCGAATGCATTATTAAAACTCTGCTTCTGGCTTTTGTCTTAGAATCTGTTATTTTTGTTGCCACTTCTTGATCTCTGTCCTCTGAAGCTTCTATTTCTTTCCTGCTGTTTTCTGATACCTTGACTACACTGTTCCTTGAAGCCTGGATTGCCTTCCCACTGTTCCCCAAAGTTGCCATATACTTCCCAAGGTCCTTCTAGCTCTGGTTGCTCCATGGCCACAGAAAGCTGTCAGTGCCATGAATCATGCCATTTTTCCTGTACTTCTGTTACTGATGCAGTTTGGATATCAAAGGAAGCAACCTGCTTTCCTTTGAAAAAGACCGTTCCCTTCACTTTGAATCAATATCCTCATCCAGTTGCTCTTTAAGGTCTTTCCAAGCATAACTAATGTTTGGCATTTCAGTTGAGCACCGCATCACACACATTTCATTCATCTTCAAAACTTTCTTCTCTTATCCTTCGTTACCTTTTAGTTATTGTCCGATCTCATGCCTTGACCTTAAAAACTTTTGCAAAAGTGGTTTTGCACTCTCTCCATACAATCTAAAATAATTTTGATTAGGTTGATCAAATAATTCCACCTGTGTTAAAAATACCCACTCTATGAGAGCAACAAGTACATTTTTTGCTAAAGCAGATCATTTTAAGGATTTTGATTGATTCATTTATAGTAGGAATAGTTTATGATTATGATTTCCTTTACTGTGAAGCTCTTTCCTCCCTTGATTTCTATGAAAAATCTTCCTCTGGATACTTTTTCCTCAATATTCTTAGTTATTTTCTTTACTATTCCAATCCATAAGTACTAGCATTTCTCAAAGTCTGACCATGTTGGTCTTCCTTCTCATTCTGGGTAATCAGTTGACTATAAGCTATATGCTGATGACACACAATCTATAATATTTGTCTAAGTCTCATACTGGGTTCCAGATTCAAATATCCTATTAAAACTTACCAATTCCAATAGAATTATCATGAATATCTCATAATTAACATGCCGAACAAAACAAAAACAGTTCCATCAGTCTCTCTCCCAGACATAAACATTTTCTTTAATTGCCTGCTGCAATAAATGGCACCATCATTTTGTAGAGTTACTCAAATAGGATCCTTGTAAAATATCATGGCTTATTTCTTTTCTAATCAATCATCAACACACATCAACAACTTAATTAACTATCAACTCTGCCTCCCTTAGCTCCATTTCTTGCCATACTGTTTAAAATTATGTCCTCCCTGAGATTTCATACTTGGATACTGCAACTGTATTCAAATTGTTCTTTATGCCCATTTATTAATGCTTTCCAACTTTTCAATTCTCAATACAACTGTCAAGTGATTTATTTCCTAATACTCAAAATTATTCCTATGAGTAAAATCTTTACTGTCACTTCATTTCATACAGGAATACCATATTCTTTAGCAGGGCATATAATATATAACCTTACCAGTGAAGTGAACATCCAGCCACAGTACTTAATCTTTTACTACCTCAGTTCTTGCTAGTATCAGGTTTGTAAAGAATTTCTAATCCTGACACTGGGATTAGTAAGTACAACCAGAATTGAAATTATACAATATTAGCCATAGAAAGGAAAGCCCAGATTGCAAAATTAAAATTATTTCATTTCCAGGTAAGTATCTGATATATAAAAGGATGTATGTCTTTATTAAATTGATATCACTTTCTAATAGAAACAAGATTTAAGAACTTTTATTTTCAGTTCCAAATGCTAAAAATAATCATATGAACTTTGCAAGATACTAAGCATTTTCTTTTTTTTTTATTTTAGCTCAGATAAGTTTTTTTTTTTTATTTCATATATGATATTATACATGTTTCAATGCCATTCCCCCAAATCATCCCACCCTCTCACTCTCCCACAGAGTCCAAAAGACTGTTCTATACATCTTTGTCTCTTTTGCTGTCTCGCATACAGGGTTATCGTTACCATCTTTCCAAATTCCATATATATGCATTAGTATACTGTATTGGTGTTTTCTTTCTGGCTTACTTTACTCTGGCTCCAGTACAGCCTCCATAACAGGCTCCAGTTTCATCCACCTCATTAGAACTGATTCAAATGTATTCTTTTTAATGGCTGAGTAATACTCCATTGTGTATATGTACCACAGCTTTCTTATCCATTCAGCTGCTGATGGACATCTAGGTTGCTTCCATGCCCTGGCTATTATAAACAGTGCTGCGATGAACATTGGGGTACACATGTTTCTTTCAATTCTGGTTTCCTTGGTGTTTATACCCAGTAGTGGGATTGCTGGGTCATAAGGCAGTTCTGTTTCCAGTTTTTTAAGGAATCTTCACACTGTTCTCCATAGTGGCTGTACTAGTTTGCATTCCACCAACAGTATAAGGGAGTTCCCTTTTCTCCACACCCTCTCCAGCACTTATTGCTTGTAGACTTTTGGATAGCAGCCATTCTGACTGTCATGAAATGGTACTTCATTGTGGTTTTGATTTGCATCTCTCTGATAATGAGTGATGTTGAGCATCTTTTCATGTGTTTGTTAGCCATCTGTATGTCTTCTTTGGAGAAATGTCTGTTTAGTTCTTTGGCCCATTTTTTGATTGGGTCATAAATCAAAATTTTGATAAAATAAATTTTGATTTATTTTTCTGGAATTGAGCTGTGGGAGTTGCTTGTATATTTTTGAGATTAGTCCTTTGTCAGTTGCTTCATTTGCTATTATTTTCTCCCATTCTGAAGGCTATCTTTTCACCTTGTGTATAGTTTCCTTTGTTGTGCAGAAGCTTTTAAGTTTAATTAGGTCCCATTTGTTTATTTTTGCTTTTATTTCCAATATTCTGGGAGATGGGTTATAGAGGATCCTGCTGTGATTTATGTCAGAGAGTATTTTGCCTATGTTTTCCTCTAGGAGTTTTATAGTTTCTGGTCTTACGTTTAGATCTTCAATCCATTTTGAGTTTATTTTTGTGTATGGTGTTAGAAAGTGTTCTAATTTCATTCTTTTACAAGTGGTTGACCAGTTTTACCAGCACCACTTATTAAAGAGATTGAGTCTTAAGGCATCCAGATAAATAAATACCCTCTTTATATTGTTGAAAAAAGAATACCTACATGAGTAGCTTTGTTTTGCTTTTTGACATGTTACTGCAATGCTATGAATCAAATGACATAGAAATGATTCTTTTTTCCCCTGTTTTCTGACAATTTTAAATACTTCACATTTTTATTTTGCCTACTGACTTTCCCATTTTCACAGTAAATATATAAAAAAGAAAAGAATTACTAGAAATAAAAGTTTAAAAAATCAACATGAAATATTATATGAGATTTTTTCTTTTTGTTGAGAGAAAAATATAAAGAATTCAATAATTTTATAAAATTTGGGAAATTTAAGATGATCAAATAAATATATGGTATCACCCCATATGTGAGAGATCTCTCTTCTAACCTTTCTTTTGGTAACACAATAGTTGTCCCCATTTTTTTTAGGTGGAAGTTAGGTACTTCATCTTTTTGTATTAAGAGTAAATATATGACTTACTTCTCAATAATCACTGCACAATTTTCCTATTAACAAACAGATTTGTTTAAATTCAGACACATGGCCTAATTTAAACAGTATCGCAACTGTTTTTTTGAGGTTTTGTGAAAAGAATGGCTTTCTCTCCACTGAGGTGGTTCACTTTAGGAACAAGCCTACAATTCTAGCCATCATAGATGCTACCACCATTTATTTTTTCCTTTCTTTTGAGGATAAAATTCAAAGTCAAAAACCTAATAAACAAAGTAAATCCAGCATTCATTGTGCAAAGAATTATATACATAGAATGCTTAAGAGATTTTAAAAGTAAGAATGAAATAAATTAAGATGTATTCATTTTTTAAATAATATGAAATTCTACAGGATGTAGCATTTTATTATGGATTGCATGTTTATATCTCTCCAAAATTCTTAGGTTGAAGCCCTAATTCCCAGTGTGATAGTATTTAGAGATGGGGCTTTGGGGAGGTAATTAGGGTTAGATGAGGTCATGAAGGTCAGAAACCCTGGTCTGATGGGATCAGTGCATTTACAAGTAGAGAAATGAGGGTAGAGATTGTTGTGAGAACCTGTTCTCTCTGCCATTTGAGGGCACAACAAGTTAGCCATCTGCAAACCAGGAAGAGAGCTTGTACCAAAATTTGACCATGTTGACACTCTTATCTTAGATTTTCAGTTGAAAGAATCATGAAAAAATAAATTTCCATTATTTAAGGCACACAGTCTATGATATTTTGTCATGGTAGTCTGAACTAATATATATTTCAAAACTTTTATTTTAGTCAAGGAGTCTATATTTCAAATTCACTAAGAAGCATTTTTCTGAATCTGTGAAATAGGCCTAGGGAAAAGGGCACTGAAATTTATCTGGCTTTAATACATGAGGGTATTTTAAGTAAATTATGTAAGTTAATATAAGCTTATTATTTAAATATAACTCTTCCCTGTACTATAAAAATAATCATCAATATACCTAGATAAAATGTTCCTTGTTGCTATTCATCTTAAGGAATTATTTACTTTGTATTATACTAACCCAGTATTTAATAATATACAAGTGATACATGTTTAATATATTGTATATTCTAGCATATGTATATATGGGGTGGAAAGAGAAGGAGAGCTATTTTGGGATTGAAAGTGAAAGTGAAAAAGTGAAGTCGCTCAGTCGTGTCCGACTCTTTTTGACTCCATAGACTGACCAGGCTCCTCCGTCCATGGGATTTTCCAGGCAAGAGTACTGGAGTGGGTTGCCATTTCCTTCTCCAGAGATCTTCCCGACCCAGGGATCGAAATGGGGTCTCCCTCATTGTAGGCAGATGCTTTACTGTCTGAGCCACCGGGGAATTAGTATTTTAAATAATTATTGCTTTCCAACTACAATCGGATTGATGAAATAGACTTAATTCTTTATTTCCTTCCTTCTCTCCCCTGGTCATTCATCTACTTTAGGAAGTTTCTATATTCCTAAAAAAATCATACTTAATGATGCTACTTTAATTTCAAACATTCTGCTTATTTCTTAGCTATGTGAATTGATTAATAAAGACTTTAAAATCTCAAGTAAACGTGAATTTTAAAATGAGACAATGCTACAAATTTTCTGGATAATTTTTCATGACCATATATGTAAAACATTATCAGTGGATATGAGGTATTTAACCCCAGATATGAATAAAATCATTTGTGGTATGAACAACCAGCCCTAATTAGAAAAGTACTACCCCAAAAGAATCTCATTTACATACATGTCTGCCTTGTGGTCTCATGCCCTGTCAAGTACTATTAATAGACTTCTGAAACACAAAAGGATATCTGATTTTCTCATGGCCAAATCTCCTTTATCAAGTACACCTAAATAATAACTTTCATTACATCATCTCTTGGCTTCCCTGGTAGCTCAGCTAGGAAAGAATCTACCTGCAATGCAGGAGACCTGAGTTTAATCCTTGGGTTGGGAAGATCCCCTGGAGAAGGAAAAGGCTACCCACTCCAATATTCTGGAGTCTCAAAGAATTAGACATGACTGAGTGATTTTTCATTTTCACATTATCTCTTTAAAGGAGGATGAAATAAATCCTTTTATTAATAAAACTAATGCCTTGATCTAAGGCTTGCCAGATTTAACAAAATATAGGATGCTTAATTAATATAATGTTGGGGAAATGTAATTAAATATTCATTTTCTATCTGAAATTCAAATTTAATTGTACATCCTGTATTTTATCTGCCAAGCTTACCTGAGGAATACTTTGAAACTGTTAAAACATCAGTTTTTAATCAAATTTCAAATATCTGATTTCAGATATTTAATTTGTAACCTATCATTTTGATAACTTGCTATATCCCCAAAGAAAAATTAATTGCAACTTATTGTTGAAATAATTTCTTAAATAATCTTTCTTTAAAGTTTGACAAAATTTAAATGAGGTTGATGCATTAATCTTTGAAACAATTATTTATAAATATGTGTATCTTATCTTTACTGTCTTCTGTAATAAATGCCAAAAGATTGTGATTAAATTGTAATGTACTTCAATGACTGCTTTGTATACTTAAAGATGCTTTTGCTAAAGATATCTGCAGAATACAATTTTACAAATTACATATAAATGCTGTTTATTAAATTTCACTTCTGAAAAATATTCTGTAATGTAGTATAAATAATTTTTTTCAAAGGATGTTATCTAAAAAGTTCACTTATGACTTGTTATAATAATGGCTAAAGGATCACATTTCCCTATGTCCATGCAACAATATAACCCTAACACTGACTCTGGCTTAAACAGGTAACTTTCTTTGCCATTGAGACTATCATCTATGCATTGGGAGTAAGCCTTTGTTGTTCCCTCAACTCCATTTGAGGAAGCCTCAACTACTGGAAGGTGGGACTGATGCAGCATAGAGACAAGCAGTCCTGCTAAGATCCCTGAGACCAATAGACTAAGTGACTGTATTGTGAGTAACCCCAGACAGAGATTATCAGCAGAAGACTTGCTCAGGTAAATTCAATCCAAATTTCTGAACTATAAAATCACAGCAAGTTAAATAACTTTATTTTAATCCACTGAGCTTTGCAGTGGTTTTCTATGCAGCAATAGGTAATTCATACACCCTGTATTGGCTTCCTTGGTAGCTCAGAGGTAAAGAATCCTCCTGCAGTGAGGAAGACCTGGGTTTGATCCCTTGGTTGCAAAGATCCCCTGGAGAAGGGAATAGCTACCTACTCTAGTATTCTGGCCTGGAGAATTCACGGACAGAGGAGCCTAGCAGGTTACAGTCCATGGGTTCACAGAGTTGGACACGACTGAGTGATGCACATCACATAACCTATATTGTTTCCAATCATCTTTAAAAATGAATTATCAATGCATCATGTCAAACTAACAATTATAAGTAACCAGATTTTGCTATGAATCATAGCAGCAGCTTTGCTTAGTATCTGTCTACATGTCTATATGATCTAAGGAGCACTTTCTCTTGAAGTGTGTTATTTGAGTCCTCTGGCCTCTTCACACTCTCCCTGCTGATACTAACAGTAAGAGTTTTAATAATAGTAATATTTATGATGCTGTGTTCTTCTAGCTTCTAGTAACAAGCAAATTCTAGAGACAAGCAAATTCATTTCAGGTTAGCTGCTACATTAGCTGGTTGATGATAATAGTTATGAATACCTTAATAATTTTGATTGGAATGAATACCCTATTAATGAAACTTATTAATAGTATTAAGAGCCATACATTGTTATACTTTCCAATAAGTGCCCATGTCAAACTGTGGTAATGTAAATTGAACAATTTTACAAACATTAAGTGTTTTCACTTGACTGTTAGATATTTTAGAAATATGCATATTTTATTGTTTTAAATAATTTGACAGGTGACTCATTTAAAATGATTTCATGCTTTTTTTCTGAGAAAATTGCATCAATGGGGCAATCATAAACAGATTTATATATTTTTAGGGATAACTTTTATCTCCTTAATTCACTATTATCTTTCTTTAAAAAATTTAAAATGTCTTAATTGTATACAAGTCATCCTCCATTTATTCCACTATTTGATAGCATTGACCAGGTGCCAAAAACTCTGATAAGCAGTAGCACTGGAAAATTTGGACATGAAGAATATGAATTTAAGACACAAGAGATATATAAATAATTAGCATTCAAGAAGTTCAGAGTATCTGTAGCAGAAATAAATTCAAAGTTTAATAGAAGAAAATGTTCAATTTACACTTACATGTGTAAATAAATAACTCTTTCTAGTTTCCAGTAAGAATTCATAAAAAATACAATGATTCTCATTATTGTAAAACTTTTAAACATAACTGGAAAGTAAATTGTATAAGAGCCAAGTTTGGAGAAGGAAATGGCAACCCACTCCAGTACTCTTGCCTGGGAAATCCCATGGATAGAGAAACCTGGTAGGCTACAACCCATGGGGTCACAAAGAGTCAGACACAACTGAGTGACTTCACTTTCAAGAACCAAGATAGTCATTTCTATAAAGGTATAAAACTTAATTTGGCCTCAGAATTTTATATAGCAATTATGTGTGAATGCATGTTTGTCCTGCCTTCCAAACAACTGAACAAAATGTATACTCTGTCTGTCATAAAGTGGCATAGTTCCAGGCACTGTGTGAAATCAAAGGATGAATAAAACATGAGCCCTGCTTTAGATTTCTCTTAATAAATGAGAAAATTGTGGACTTCACTATAGCTCAAATGGTAAAGAATCTGCCTGCAATGCAGGAGATCTGGGTTCAATCCCTGGGTCAGGAAGATCTCCTGGAGAAGTAAATGGCAATCCACTCCAGTATTCTTGCCTGGAGAATCCCACAGACAGAGGAGTCTGGCGGGCTACAGTCCATGGGGTCACAAAGAGTCGGACACAAATAAGTGACAAACACACACACACAATAAAAGAGACACACAAGTTACTGTATATTCAGAATGTGAAACAATACTGTAGTAAGTTCTATAATACAAAGTGGTAATAAAATGTTTAAGAGAGAAGCTTAATTCCAAATGGGAGGTTTTAGAAATGATTTATGGAGATGTAACTTTTCATATTTACTTCCCTTATGTTTCTTGATACTGGGAGAATTCAAAGGACATTCTAGTAGAACCCAGCTTGGATGGAAGGTCTGAGCAGGGCAATTACAAAGCCCCAAAAGATTGACAGATAGTCCCACTGAATTTAGAAGGAGGTCCTCCCTGTGTTTCAAGCACGTAGAGATGGTGATACCATTAGGCTTCAAGAAAGCCTCAAGGTTTGATTGGTTAGCACCACTTGTGGGTGAGAAGCCTACTTACTTACTCCAGTGTAAGTAACCTCAGTACCAGTTTCTTTTCACACCTTGGCATTGACAAAAATGAGATGCATTAACTGAAGTAGAAGTTGGAATCAAATATTGGAACCTCTGACTGCTAGGATAAGCAGTTCACAATTTATTTTGTGAAAGAAGGAATCATGCAGACATTTTAAGTAAAAGTTTGATATGATTAAGTGGTAATTTTAGATTAATTTGTAAGTAATGTGGGAGACAAACCAAAATGGGGAAATATGTTTACCAGAGAATTTTGGGGGAGCAGAATTGCCAAAAGTTTGATGGAAGTATTGGTCTGATGGAATAATAGGAAAAGATATTCCAGAGATATTATTTTTATTTATTTTATTTTTTTTTCAGAGATATTATTTTTAAACAACAACTTGATTGCAAGTAATATCTGGAAATATGTAAAAAATATGCAATAAAATACAAGTAAACATTTAGAATCACTTTAACTTTTAATTTAATTTCTACAACAGCAGCCCTTGAAACAGTTCTTTTTTTTTTTTAAGAATACCCATTTAAGATGAAAAACACTCTCCTCTAAAATTGTAGTCATTTGCAGAAGGTCAAATAGTAAATTAGTTTAGAATAAAGGGAAGTACCTAAAAACCTAAGTCTCCTACCTCTTCTGTATATTTTTGATATCTCTTTTTTAAAATCATGTTTTATTTTTTTGGGAGACAAAACCTGCAAAATCTTTACTGATTATTTCAGTATAATCTTAGACCTCACTTGCAAATTTTAATAGTAATATAAGAAACTGCTATAATTTTTAATAGTAGGAACACCCAGTTAAATAAAAACAGCTCAAAAAATATATGTTATATTTCTGTTAGAAACATATTTTGCCTTTGTCCTAGTAAATTATGTATTTCCCTATGAGCATAATACAAAACTTTAATTTTCAAAGAAGTTTTGTTCCCCCCAAGGAAGAAAAGACATTTATTAAAATAAGAAATTTGGAAAATGCTATTCTTAAAACAAAGTGCCTCTCTAACTACAGTTTATTATCTTCACCCTAATTCCCAAATACCAGGAATAGACACACAACTTTAATACATTAGCTCCGTTGTTGATGATATCTTTCAGAAATAGTGTCTCTACCTCAGTTTTTACAACATTACTTCACTTACTATTGATATTTTTTATTGCTCTTGGTGACTACATTCATATGTTTCTATATCAGGATCACTAAATAATATACTTTCCACTTAAAAACTTTGCACCTAAGCAGTAAAATTTCCTGTCTGTATTGAAAAAGCCAAGCTTTATCTTTAGAGTCTTCTGTAGACTTCAAAACAGGATTTTCAGAAATTCTATTGCAGAGGAAATCTTCCTGCAGAAACCATTCCTTGTGAAGGAACTGGTAATTGTGCAGTGATCTGAAAGTTTTATGTTGTTCGAAAATAAAATATGAAACCATATTTTCTTGGGACTGTTATTTGTCAGAATGCCTTAAATCTTCGTTGCAAAAACTTTGAGAACTTTCAACTTTGAATGTAAATTCCTGGTTTAGGAATATAAACTCTGAAAGTATTTAAAAATAAATTTTCATGCTCAGTGAACTCAGTGGTGTGGTGGTTTAGTCACTTAAAAATATCATTGTTTTAGCTAAGAATTCACATGATTTTAACAAAAAAAAATTTGATGTATTTGATCCACCTGTTTTATATATATGTATGTAAAATAAAATTTAATGTAATTTCATTTGAAAGTAATTAAAGACAATTGGCTGAGAATACTGCTTTTTTTTTTTTTTTTTTTCCCTACCATAAACTGAGAAATGCCATATCTATCTTTGGTTAAAAGCTCTAAGGTTGATCAGAAACAAATACCTTTTTTTTAAGCTATGCAGATAAAAGATATCTTATGAGAAATATAAACATAACTTTATATATTTTTTGTTTTCTTTTTATTTAGATACTTCGCCTTCAAATTCCTGATCACAAGCTTAGAAAATAGTTTTATGTTTACCAAAGATAAAAGGTAGGGTAGAGGAGTGGGGAATAAATTAGGAGTTTGGAATTAACTTACATATACCACTATATATAAAATAATTAACACAGACCTACTATGTAGACCTACTGTGCAGATGGTGACTGCAGCCATGAAATTAAAAGACACTTACTCCTTGCAAGAAAAGTTATGACCAACCTAGACAGCATATTTAAAAGCAGAGACATTACTTTGCCAACAAAGGTCTGTCTAGTCAAGGCTATGGTTTTTCCAGTAGTCATGTAGGGATACAAGAGTTGGACTATTAAGAAAGCTTAGCACCAAATAATTTATGCCTTTGAACTGTGGTGTTGGAGAAGACTCTTGAGAGTTCCTTGGACTGCAAGGAGATCCAACCAGTCCATCCTAAAGATCAGACCTGGGTGTTCATTGGAAGGATTGATGTTGAAGCCGAAACTCCAATAATTCGGCCACCTGATGCAAAGAACTGACTCATTTGAAAAGACCCGGATGCTGGGAAAGTTTGAAGGCAGGAGGAGAAGGGGACAAGAGAGGATGAGATGGTTGGATGGCATTAGCGACTCAATGGACATGAGTTTGAGTAAACTCTGGGAGTTGGTGATGGACAGGGAGGCCTGGTGTGCTGCAGTCCATGGGGTGGCAAAGAGTCAGACACAACTGAACAACTGAACTGAACTACATAGAACAGGGAACTCTGTTCAATAATCTGTAATAACCTATATGTGGAAAGAATCTGAAAAATAATAGATACCTACATGACAGAATCACTTTGCTATATGCTTGAAACTAATACAACACTATAGTAAATCATCTATATTCCCAATTTTACTAAGAATGAAAAAAAGAAATCCTGATCAAATTTTGGGAGGTGAACATTTATTTCTGAGATTAAAAACAACTCAAAAGAATACCGAAAATGAGTGTATATATATATATGTGTATATATATATATATATGTGTATGTGTGTATATATGTATATATATATATACACACATATATGTGTGTGTATATATATATATATACTGGAATGTAATTATTTAATAAATTAATAAATTAAATTAATAAATTAATTGTTTAATAAATTAAACAATTATATTCCTCTGTGTGTGTGTGTGTGTGTGTAGGCTTCCCTGGTGGCTAAGTGGTAAAGAATTTGACAGCCAATTCAGAACATGTGGGTTCAATTCCTGGGTCAGGAAGATCCCCTGGAGAAGGAAATGGCAACCCACTCCAGTATTCCTGTCTGAGAAATTCCATGGACAGAGGAAGCTGGTGGAGTACAGTCCACCAGGTTGCAAAAGACTTGGACATGGCTTAGTGACTAAACAAGAAAAACAATATAAAAAACTATTAATATAGACTTATGCATTGTAGGATTCTGGTATTAACTTACACAGGGGATTAGTGAAGCTCTTTGCCCTCTGTGAAGATATTGGTATCTTAGCCTTGGCTTATATTCATTCACTTTTTAAAATTAAAATATAGTTAATGTATAATGTTAATGTTACAGGTGTACAATACAGTGATTCACAAATTTAAAAGTTACACTACATTTGTAGTTACTATAAAATATTGATATTCCCTGTATCATGCAATATTTTTTTTATTTATTTTTAAATTTTTTTATTGTTATTATTATTATTTTTTTACTTTACAATATTGTATTGGTTTTGCCATACATCAATATGCATCCACCACGGGTGTACACGTGTTCCCCGTCCTGATCCCCCCTCCCACCTCCCTCCCTATACTATCCCTCTGGGTCATCCCAGTGTACCAGCCCCAAGCTTCCTGTATCCTGCATCAAACCTGGACTGGCGATTCATTTCTTATATGATATTATACATGTTTTAATGCCATTCTCCCAAATCATTGCCCCCCCCCACCCCACAGGGTCCAAAAGACTGTTCTATACATCTGTGTCTCTTTTGCTGTCTCGCATACAGGGTTATTGTTACCATCTTTCTAAATTCCATATATATGCGTTAGTATACTGTATTGGTGTTTTTCTTTCTGGCTTACTTCACTCTGTGTAATTGGCTCCAGTTTCATCCACCTCATTAGAACTGATTCAAATGTATTCTTTTTAATGGCTGAGTAATACTCCATTGTGTATATGTACCACAGCTTTCTTATCCATTCATCTGCTGATGGACATCTAGGTTGCTTCCATGTCCTGGCTATTATAAACAGTGCTGCAATGAACATTGGGTTACACGTGTCTCTTTCCCTTCTGGTTTCCTCGGTGTGTATGCCCAGCAGTGGGATTGCTGGGTCATAAGGCAGTTCTATTTCCAGTTTTTTATGGAATCTCCACACTGTTCTCCATAGTGGCTGTACTAGTTTGCATTCCACCAACAGTGTAAGAGTGTTCCCTTTTCTCCACACCCTCTCCAGCATTTATTGCTTGTAGACTTTTGGATGGCAGCCATTCTGACTGGCGTAAAATGGTACCTAAGTGTGGTTTTGATTTGCATTTCTCTGATAATGAGTGATGTTGAGCACTTTTCATGTGTTTGTTAGCCATCTGTATGTCTTCTTTGGAGAAATGTCTGTTTAGTTTTTTGGCCCATTTTCTGATTGGGTCATTTATTTTTCTGGAATTGAGCTGTGGGAGTTGCTTGTATATTTTTGAGATTAGTACTTTGTCAGTTGCTTAATTTGCTATTATTTTTTTTTTTTTTGGGCGGTGCTGGGTCTTCATTATTTTGGGCAGGTTTTGTCTGATTGAGGCGAGCAGGGGCTACTCTTCATTGCAGTGCATGGACTTGCAGTGGCTTCTCTTATTGTGGAGCACAGGATCTTGGAGCATTAACTTTAGTAATTTCAGTATGTGTACTCAGTGGTTGCAGCCTGTGGGCTCTAGAGAACTCAGGCTTCAGCAGCTGTGGCACACAGGCTCAATAGTTGTGACTTGTAGGCTCTAGAGTGTGGGCTCAGTAGTTGTGGGGCACAGACTTAATAGCTTCATGGCATGTAGAAGTTTCCCAGACCAGGGATCAAACCTGTGTCCCCTGCATTGGCAGGAGGATTTCCATCCACTGAGCCACCAGGGAATTCCTATCCACTGCCCCCTTTTTAAATATTCATTAGTTATTCATATTTTTTAGATTCCATATATAAGTGATATCATACAATGTTCATCTTTGTCTTACTTCACTTTAGCATAATACCCTCCAAGTCCATCCATGTTGTTGCAAACAGCAAAATTTCATTCTTTTGATGACTGAGTAGTATCCATTATATATGTGTGTTGTGTGCGTATAAAACTGGGTACATTTGGTTGGACAACAGAAACTAATGCAATATTGTAAAACAAACAAAAGACTAATAAATTTTTTAAAAATTTAAATCATGTCAAAAGTAATATTTATTTTTCAGATATTTTAGCAGACAAAAGGGAGGATGTTTGGAAGTTATTTGGGCCCTTGAAACATAGATGAAATCTCAGAGGTAGGAAATGCACCTATTGACTCTGAATGGAGCAGATTTAATGTGATGAATAAGGCAATATATTCCTTTTACATCTGATGAGAGGACCTCATAAAACCTTTTACTTTCTATACTGGGAAGAAAACTGATACCAGAATACATACAATACACACTTACACAGACACACACACATAAACATATAACTGTCTTTTCTTCTGTAGATCAAGTCAGCTGCCACAAAAAAATTAATTTGTTTTTATTTAATTTTATTTAATTAAAACTTTAATTAAATCTTACAAAAATGTGTAGAATTTCAAATTAGTAGAAACAGTAATTGAATAATTTTACAAGATGTATCAGAAACAAAGCAAAAATCTTCTACTACAGTGATTACTTGTAGTTCTATTTTGACACATCCAGTTACAAGATAGGTACAATTTCAATTGCTTTTCTTTGCCATTGGTCTTAACCAAGGTCTGAGGATTGCTAGAGTTTACTTCAAATGTCTTTGTTGTAATAGGTTTAGAATGGCTTACAATCATCATCTGTTTCCACTATTACTTATCTCTCGACCTAAGCTAACAATATAGTTCAGTTCAGTTCAGTTGCTCAGTCATGTCTGACTCTTTGAGACCCCATTAACTGCAGCACGCCAGGCCTCCCTGTCCATCACCAACTCCCAGAGTTCATTCAAACTCATGTCCATCGAATTGGTGATGCCATCCAGCCATCTCATTCTCTGTTGTCCGCTTCTCCTCCTGCCCTCAATCCCTCCCAGCATCAGAGTCTTTTCCAATGAGTCAACTCTTCGCATGAGGTGGCCAAAGTACTGGAATTTCAGCTTTAACATCATTCCTTCCAAAGAACACCCAGGACCCATCTCCTTAAGAATTGACTGGTTGGATCTCCTTCTAGTCTAAGGGACTCTCAAGAGTCCTCTCAAACACAACAGTTCAAAAGCATAAATTCTTCAGTGCTCAGCTTTCTTCACAGTTCAACTCTCACATCCATACATGACCACTGGAAAAACCATAGCCTTGACTAGACGGACCTTTGTTGGCAAAGTAAAGTCTCTGCTTTTGAATATGCTATCTAGGTTGGTCATAACTTTCCTTCCAAGGAGTAAGCGTCTTTTAATTTCATGGCTGCAATAACCATCTGCAGTGATTTTGGAGGGCCCCCCCCAAAAAAAATCAAGTCTGACAATATTTCCACTGTTGCCCCATCTATTTCCCATGAAGTAATGGGATTACAGCTCCCTTAACAACATAATGGAACATATCACAATGTACAGGAAACTAGCACTGTCTCTGAAACTGAAGTAGAGGAGGGCAATATACACACATGTATTGTGAAAGCATTCAGTCCAGTGTTCTCAGTAGCAGTCCCTCCACATTAGAATAATTCAATGTATGTGCTTGTTTTCCCTTGTTGTTCTAGAAACTTGTAATAAGCTTGAAAAGTGGGTAAAGCTAGTTCCTTGCCCATACATGTACATATTTGGAAGAAGCAAGGATCCTAGAGCAATGTGTTCTTAGTTTTTTAGAGTAGGTACAAAAACATGGCTATGTGCCCAGGGTTTTAAAGTATCCAAGGAGACCAAAAAAAATCATATTTTGTTTAAAGATAATTTATCAAACTCTTTTTTATTCCCTATTAAGGAGATACGCCTCGTCCAAGGTAAGGAGCAGCAGCTGCACTTTGCTAGAGCAGCTATGAAGAGATTCCCCACATCCAAGGTAAGAGAAACCCAAGTAAGATGGTAGGTGTTGCGAGAGGGCATCAGAGGGCGGACAAACTAAAACAACAATCACAGTAAACTAGTCAGTCTAATCGCATGGACTACAGCCTTGTCTAACTCAGTGAAACTAAGCCATGGCCTGTGGGGCCACCCAAGATGGGCGGGTCATGGTGGAGAGGTCTGACGGAATGTGGTCCACTGGAGAAGAGAATGGCAAACCACTTCAGTATTCTTGCCTTGAGAACCCCATGAACAGTATGAAAAGACAAAATGATAGGACACTGAAAGAGAAACTCCCCAGGTCAACAGCAGCCCAATATGCTACTGGAGATCAGTGGAGAAATAACTCCAGAAAGAATGAAGGGATGGAGCCAAAGCAAAAACAATACCCAGTTGTGAATGTGACTAGTGATAGAAGCAAGGTTCAATGCTGTAAAGAGCAATATTGCATAGGAAGTTAGAATGTTATGTCCATGAATCAAGGCAAATTGGAACTGGTTAAATAGGAGATGACAAGAGTGAACGTCGATATTCTAGGAATTAGCAAACTAAATTGGACTGGAATGGGTGAATTTAACTCAGATGACCATTATATCTACTACTGTGGGCAGGAATCCCTTAGAGGAAATGGAGTAGCCACCTTGGTCAACAAAAGAGTCTGAAATGCAGTACTTGGATGCAATCTCAAAAATGACAGAATGATCTCTGTTCGTTTCAAAGGCAAACCATTCAATATCACAGTAATCCAAGTCTATGCCCCAACCAGTAATGTTGAAGAAGCTGAAGTTGAATGGTTCTATGAAGATCTACAGGACCTTTATAAGTAACTTTATAAGTAAAGTTATAAAGTAACTTTATAAGTAAAAGTTACTTTATAGTAACATCTAAAAAGATGTCCTTTTCATTATAGGGGACTGGAATGCAAAGGTAGGAAGTCAAGAAACACCTGGAATAACAGGCAAATTTGGTCTTGGAATACGGAATGAAGCAGAGCAAAGGCTAATAGAGTTTTGCCAAGAGAACACACTGGTCATAGCAGACACTCTCTTCAAACAACACAAGAGAAGACTCTACACATGTACATCACCAGATGGTCAAGACCGAAATCAGATTGATTATATTCTTTACAGCCAAAGATGGAGAAGCTCTATACAGTCAGTAAAAGAAAGACCAGGAGCTGACTGTGGCTCAGATCATGAACACCTTATTGCCAAATTCAGAGTTAAATTGAAGAAAGTGCAGAAAACCACTAGACCATTCAGGTATGACCTAAATCAAATCCCTTATGATTATACAGCGGAAGTGAGAAATAGATTTAAGAGACTATATCTGATAGATAAGAGTGCTTGATGAACTATGGATGGAGGTTTGTGACATTGCAGAAGAGACAGGGATCAAGACTATTCCCATGGGAAAAAAAATACAAAAAAAGCAAAATACTGTCTGGGGAGGCCTTACAAATAGCTGTGAAAAGAAGAGAAGCAAAACGCAAAGGAGAAAAGGAAAAATATAATCATCAGAATGCAGAGTTCCAAAGAATATGAGATGAGATAAGAAAGACTTCCTTAGCAATCAATGCAAAGAAACAGAGGAAAAGAACAGAATGAGTAAGACTAGAGATCTCTTCAAGAAAATTAGAGATACCAAGGGAACATTTCATGCAAAGATGGGCACAGTAAGGACAGAAATAGTAAGAACCTAACAGAAGAAGAAGATATTAAGAAGAGATGGCGAGAATACACATGAGAACTGTACAAAAAAGAGCCTCACGACCCAGATAATCATGGTGGTGCGATCACTGACCTAGAGCCAGACATCTTGGAATGTGAAGTCAAGTGGGCCTTAGAAAGCATCACTACGAACAAAGCTAGTGGAGGTGATGGAATTCCAGTTGAGCTATTTCAAATCCTGAAAGATGATGCTGTGAAAGTGCTGCACTTGATATGCCACCGAATTTGGAAAACTCAGCAGTGGCCACATGACTGGAAAAGGTGTTTTCATTGCAATCCCAAAGAAAGACAATGCCAAAGAATGCTCAAACTACTGCACAATTGCATTCATCACACACACTAGTAAGGTAATACTCAGAATTCTCCAACCTAGGATTCAGCAATACGTGAACCGTGAACTTCCATATGTTCAAGCTGGTTTTAGAAAAGGCAGAGGAACCAGAGATCAAATTGCCAACATCTGCTGGATCATTGAAAAAGCAAGAGAGTTCCAGAAAAACATCTATTTCTGCTTTATTGACTATGCCAAAGCCTTTGACTGTGTGGATCACAATAAACTGTGGAAAATTCTAAAAGAGATGGGAATACCAGAGCACCTGACCTGCCTCTTGAGAAACCTATGTGAAGGTCAGGAAGCAACAGGTAGAACTGGACATGAAACAACAGACTGATTCCAAATACGAAAAGGAGTATGTCAAGGCTGTATATTGTCACCCTGCTTATTTAGCTTATATGTAGAGTACATCATGAGAAACGCTGGGCTGGAAGAAGCACAAGCTGGAATCAAGATTGCTGGGAGACATATCAATAACCTCAGATATGCAGATGACACCACTCTTATGGCAAAAAGTGAAGAAGAACTGAAGACCCTCTTGATGAACGTGAAAGAGGAGAGTGAAAAAGTTGGCCTAAAGCTCAACATTCAGAAAACAAAGATCATGGCATCTGATCCCATCACTTCATGAGAAATAGATGGAGAAACAGTGGAAACAGTGTCAGAGTTTTTTTTCTGGGGCTCCAAAATCACTGTAGATGCTGATTGGAGCCATGAAATTAAAAGACGCTTACTTCTTGGAAGGAAGGTTATGACCAACCTAGATAGCATATTCAAAAGCAGAGATATCACTTTGCCAACAAAAGTCCGTCTAGTCAAGGCTATGGTTTTTCCAGTGGTCATGTATGGATGTGAGAGTTGAACTGTGAAGAAGGCTGAGTGCCAAAGAATTGATGCTTTTGAACTGTGGTGTTGGAGCAGACTCTTGAGAGTCTCTTGGACTGCAAGAAGATCCAACCAGTCCATTCTAAAGGAAATTGGTCCTAGGTGTTCTTTGGAAGGAATGATGCTAAAGCTGAAACTCCAGTATTTTGGCCACCTCATGCGAAGAGTTGACTCATTGGAAAAGACTCTGATGCTGGGAAGGATTGGGTGCAGGAGGGGAAGGGGACTACAGAGGATGAGATGACTGGATGGCATCACCGACTCAATGGACATGAGTTTGAGTGAACTCTGGGATTTTGTGATGGACAGGGAGGCCTGGCATGCTGCAATTCATGGGCTCGCTGAATTGGTCATGACTGAGCAACTGAGCTGAACTGATAATTTTGTTTATGGGAATGTCTGTATCTTATAGGCAGATATTTGAGTACATTTATATTAATGATGTAGGTATAAAAATAAAAGTTGAATGGAAGATGGCACTGGAGCTGATGCAATATAAACTAAGACTGTGCCAAAACAAAGATAGGTGACTTAGCACATTTTTAAAACATTTCTCATAGAGTAGATTATTTTTAGCTAGATTAAGTAGATTGACACATGAGATTTAATAGTCTGAATTCCCTGAAAGACCCCTTACAAGGTTGACATTTTTGTTATCCTTTTTGTAGAATTATTTCACCTGTACACAGAATCATACATATATATACACATATACTTTATATTTACAAAATTTAGTTAAAATCAAATCATTTAGTTTATAAAAGAGAGGTATCTTACAAAGTGAATAAACTTTAATAAAATACTACTACCTACCTAGTAACTACTCTAAAAAGGGAATTATGATAATGTTTAAAAATGTGAACATTAACTTCAACAAGAAAAGTCAGCCCCTTTCTAAAAGTCTTAATCATTTATGCTGCAAAATGTTCAAAGTATGATATGTTT
Organism: Bubalus bubalis; assembly: GCF_019923935.1. Lineage (NCBI taxonomy): Eukaryota > Metazoa > Chordata > Mammalia > Artiodactyla > Bovidae > Bubalus > Bubalus bubalis. The sequence goes on along the minus strand of NC_059157.1, from coordinate 148,474,108 downwards.
CACTATAGAAATACATTCTAGAGCTTTTAAAATGATAAAGAGATGGTATAAATATCCACTTATTATCCCTAAATCTATATCTTCTTAATCAGAATTATTTTTCTGCACAGTGATGTATCATTAGTTAATAAATAGGACATCCAAATTAGATAACAAAATTATATTCTCCATTTTAATCACAAAATTCATTGTGAATAGATGGCAATAATATTCTTTGCAGCTGATTTTTTCTTCTCTTAAGTTATCCCTTCCTGATAAAAAATTTCATAACAGAGTAAGGTTATTTATATCTGAAACATTCTGTATTTCTACCATTATAATTTTTCATGTCAATATAGGCCAGCTATGGGGGAGGTATAGCATGACATTGCTTTATTAATGTTGACACTTTCCTGTGGACTGAAGTTTTCATCCTGTGTATATATAGAGGGATGTTATTAGCATTCAGATGTAGCTTTTCCATCAACTAATCCACTTCAAAATATTTGCATGAAATCAAATTTGCTTACCAGTGAGCTACATATAAAATATAATTTACAGACTTGGGTTCACATTAGTGAAGTTTAGTTATTTAGACCATAGAAGAATTATCAGTCAGTCTCATTACCAAGGGAAGACAGGCAGTGAATCCACAGGCACTGTCACTTTGCCTGTCCTGAGTTGATTTATACAGTGTGTATTTCAAATGTTTAAAAATATGTCGATCTTGGAGTTTTACTGATAGAGTTGGTAACATTAGGATTAAAATTTGTTATTTATAAAATTTCATGAAGTGATAATCTTTTTTCCTTATGAAATTTACAAAGTATAAGTTTAGTCCCATTACATTTAAGCAAACGTGAGGCTGACACATAGTTATCTAAATACAATGGTTGCAATTTCTACAAAAGCTTATACATTAAAGCATATTTAAGCTTTAATGGCAACTTAGGTATACATTATTATATTTTTAGTGTAAATAATTGCATAGGTTGACCATTGTGCTATGTGGAAATATACAAGAAATGGCCAGCAATATCTTATTATATGCCAGGATGTTTCTGAAACAGTACAAGCATTAATTCATATTTTCCTTAAAACAAATTCAGAAGGTAGATACTGCAATTATTCCTGTTTTAGATGAGGACACTGAGTTACAGAGATTAAATAATTTTCCCAAGTCACAAAGCAAGTAAGGAAAGGAACTAGGATTAAAGCCCAGGCACAGACTGATTCTGTGTATTCATTAGCTCCACATGACTCTGAGGCTCAACCAGAACAGAACCTGAGCTACAGCACATTGCAATGAAATAACTTGATAAAATTGCAAATGTCTTTGAAAGAGAAAGTGATAACACTGGGTTTGGGAGACTAAATAACTGCCCAGCTCAGACTAGGAGTGGACCAGGAGAATCATATATGCAGGTCGAGGGCTACACAAAGCAGAAAGGAATCACTCAGGTGAAGAGCTTATGCTAAACTCCCTATCTGGGGAAAGAGTTTCATAGTTTTTCTCAGAAAGGGAAATTTGTTTGTTTGTTTGTTTTTTTGGGGGGGAGGGTGGCATAATTAATAATTCTCATTTCTTAACATGAAGTTGATCATCCTCAAATAATCCTTTTATATTTACTAAAGGATTAGAAAAATTAACTGGTCAAGACTTAAACAAATCGTATTAGGCATTACTTAGCTATCAGATACAGGGAATGGTATGCTTTTATCTATTATAGAATCTGAATTTATATTTTCCAATTATGTTTCATTTTCATCTGTTTGCAACTCTTCAGCATCCCCTTCTCCACATTTTAGTGTTATTTGTATTAAGATGCACTGTTGTTATTGTTCAGTTGTTGTTGCCCAGTCATGTACAACTCTTTGCAACTCAATGGATTGCTGCACCCCAAGCCTCCCTGTCCCTCACAATCTTGCAGAGTTTTCCCAAGTTCATGTCCATTGCATCAATGATGCCATCCAGCCATCTCATCTTCTGAGGGCCTCTTCTATTTCTGCCCTCAATCTTTCCAGCATTGGGGATTTTTCCAATGAGTCAGAGATTTTTCCAACAAGTCAGTTGTTCTCATCAGTTGACCAAAAATACTGGCATTCCAGGTTCAGCATCAGTCCTTCTAATGAGTATTCAGGGTTGATTTCCCTTAAGATTGACTGGTTTGATGATCTTGCTGTCCAAGAGACTCTCAGGAATGTTCTCTAACGCCACAGTTCGAAGACATTATTTCTTTGGCAGTCAACCTTCTTTACAGTCCGGCTTTCACAACCATACATGACCACTGGGAAGACCCTGGCCTTGACTATATGGACCTTTGTCATCAGAGTAATGTCTCTGCTTTTCAACACAGTTAGCTTTCCTGCCAAGAAACAAAAATATTCTGATTTCATGGCTGCAGTAACCATCCACAATAATTTTAGAGCCCAAGTAGAGGAAATTTGTCATTACTTCCACCTTTTCCCCCTCTATTTGCCATGAAGCAATTGGACTTCCCTGCTGGCTCAGACTGTAAAGAATTCACCTGCAATGCAGGAGACCTCGGTGGAATCCCTGGGTTGGGAAGATCCCCTGGAGGAGGGCATGGCAACCCACTCCAGTATTCTTACCTGGAGAATCTCCATGGACAGTGTAGCCTGATGGGCTACAGTCCATGGTGTCGCAAAGAGCTGGACACGACTGAATGAATAAGCACAGCACAATACAGTGTGCCTGGATACCATGATCTTAGTTTATTTTTATATATAGTTTTAAGCCAGCTATTTCACTCTCCTCCTTTACCCTTGTAAACAGGTTCTTTAGTTTCTCTTCACTTTCTGCCATTAGACTATATCTTCTCCATATCTTAGATTGTTGATTGATGCTGCCTACCTTGATTCCAGCTTGTAACTCATCCAGCCCATCATTTCTCATGATGTGCTCAGGGTATAGATTAAACAAACAGGGTGACAGCAGACAATCCTGTCCTACTTGTTTCTCTATCTTGAATTAATCAGTTGTTCCCTACTGGGTTCTAACTGTTGCTTCTTGACCCACATACAGGTTTCTCAGGAGACAGATAAGATGGTCTCGTATTCCCATCTCTTTAAGAGCTCCACAGTTTATCATGATCCACATAGTCAAAGCCTTTAGTGTAGTCAATGAAATAGAAGTAAATATTTTTCTGGAATTTCCTAGTTTTCTCTGTGATCCAGCAAATGTCAGCAATTTGATCTTTGGTACCTCTTCCTTTTTTAAACCCAGCTTGGACATCTAGAAGTTCATGGTTCACATAATGCTGAAGCCTAGCAAATAAAATTTTAAACATGACCTTACTAACAATGGGCTTCCCTTTTGGCTCAGCTGGTAAATAATCTGCCTGCAATGCAGGAGACCTGGCTTCAATCCCTGAATTGGGAAGATACCATGCAGAAGGGAAAGGCTACCCACTCCAGTATTCTGACCTGGAGAATTCCACGGACCATATAGTCCATGGGGTCACAAAGAGTTGGACACGGCTGAGAGACTTTCACTTTCATACTAGCAATGAAGATGAGTGCAATTGTCCGATGGTTAGCACATTCTTTAGTACTACCGTTCTTGGGAATTGGGATGAGGACTGACCTTTCAATATGCATTAAAATCCGTATTCTCTGACAAACATCATTTTCACCTGTTTACATCTGCTCTTATCTTACACTTTTCTCTCTTGTTTTGTGTATCAGCTATGGTTCTCACTTCAGGCAACATGCTCACTTTGGCATGCCATCACTGCTCAGCAATAACATAGATCATTTTGTCCAGTTTTCTGCCCCAATTCTTGGAAAGTAGGTAAGATATGATTCATACTCAAGACTTCTCATCAAGACATTATAGTTATAAAATTAAAATAACCAGACTAGTTTCTTCTTCTGATTTCATATTCACCAAACATCTTTTTGTATATTTTCTTTCACTTGTTGAGAATGACTAGTAAACATATTGATAATGGTTACTTGTTTCCATTTATCATACTATAACAATAAATTAGAACTTTATGCTATACATTGAGTAAAGCAAAATGAAAGCTTTTATTTTCCATGAAAGCAATACCAAAATTTAAGAAAAAAAAAACTTAGAAAATAATCCTATCTTTACCAGGGTGGGGCCATCATTAATTTTAAATGGCAAAATATAGACTTTGGAATCTTTAATTGTTAAGAATAGGTATGTTGAAATTGCTGATCCTATCAATTTAGTGAGTAAAGCAGTGACTCATGGGTATAAGAAACTTGCACATTTCTGAATTTCAAATCACTTTAGCACTCAGTGGAATCTTTCATTGTCTTGAAACTGATGATGTTTGCCTCTGGCTATTCAGAAAAGCAGATAACAGGAAAGAGGGGGCTCATTCTTGTCTAGTTTCATATGCAGCCACAAGAACAAATAGCTAAATAACCACAACATATTACCATTTGTACATAGCTCATAAATATTATTTGGAGAAGGCAATATCACCACACTCCAGTCCTCTTGCCTGGAAAATCCCATGGACAGAGGAGCCTGGTAGGCTGCAGTCAATGGGGTCGCTAGGAATCGGACACGACTGAGCGACTTCACTTTCACTTTTCACTTGCATGCATTGGAGAAGGAAATGGTAACCCACTCCTGTATTCTTGCCTGAAGAATCTCAGGGATGGGGGAGCCTGGTGGGCTGCTGTCTATGGGGTCACACAGAGTTGGACATGACTGAAGCAATTTAGCAGCAGCATAAATATTATTACATTATTGTAATTTTACCTTCAGAAGACAAATTGGGACAAATACCGATTTTAGCTTTATTATACTAATGGATCAAATGGTATGTATTAATCTTGCTATAAATTATTAAATGTTTTAAAATTGCATTTTATTTAATGCATATGCATATTTTAACAACTGTCTATTAATTTCCTTTCAATATAGATATATTCTACTAATCTTTGAAATCCATTCAGATAATTAAAATAAATTCTAGAATTAATGTGGAGTAAAAGTTTTCCAGGAAATTTCTGTGAACTGTATCTGTAGTTAAGTTTTGGTGATATTTGTATTTTTAGTACAAGTAAAGATTTAAAAATAAAATACACTCGAATATATACATCTTGATTCTCAATTCAGCATTATAAATCCAAAACTATGTAATTTCCTTTAGTTTAAAGTATATTATTTCTAAATTCCAGGAATAATATGGGATACAACCTTTCTTTTAAAAATGCTAAAATTTAGTAATTAATAAATATTTTGTGAATGCCCAATGATGTAAAAGTAAGTAAGGTAAGGAAGACCTGTAATTTTACACTGAAAACCTTGTTGAAGGGGCTTTACAAGGCTATCATTGTATATAGTACAATAAGATAAGAAAAAAACATGGATAAATCCCAAGAAACATAATACAGAATAAAGTAAATCACTTTGCAGGGTCAGAAATATTTCTGAAAGTATTTACCATTAAGATAAAATTATAATTAAAACTTAATGATATGAAATAAATGAAGATATTTTAGATAAAAGGTATAGCATAAAGCCCAGAAAATGATTGATATTTAAAATCTGTAAATAATGTGCTAGCCTTAGATTAAGACATGTAAGAGTAGTGGACAATGTAGCTAGAAAAGCTGGAAGATAAACAAGGATTTTCTTCAGTTTGTACACAACCCTTTTTATAACTATGTAACTATAAGTACATCTGTCTATCAATCTGTTATCTACTCTTTACATGACTATATCTTGGTGAGGTAATGCCGCAAAGTGATCCTGAATGTTACCACTATTCCCTAATATTCCCTTTATCACTCTGAATACTTTTCATCAGGTAACTTTGGAGTCTCATTTTAATCTAGATTTTTTGAATGTCTGTATACAAAGTGATTTATATTATAGCCTTTTATCTTATATTTTCCTTGTATGTTATCTTCCTAGGTAATCTCATCTATTCTCTTTGATTTCAATTGCCATATTGGGCACTACCCAAATATACCTTTTAGCTGAAATGTTTATTCTATTCATCGAACCCTACACTGAGCATCCAGAAAAGATCACAGACATTTGAAATAAAGTTCATGTCAAAATGAACTCATTAAAAAAAAAAGAAAAAACACGAACTCATCATCCTCTTTCCCTGACACAATGCTTCTGTCTCTTCTAGGAACAGCTAGGTGCCTAGTTTAAGCCTACATTAAACCTAGTTTCTCAAAATTTTGTTAACACTTCTCACTTTGTCATCTACTTAATTAAATCATTACTTCTGCAGATTTCATTTCTAAAATATCTTTCTAATCTTCCTGTAAATTGGATCTCCACTATCATTGTTATAGTGTCTATTTTTCTTCCTGTTTGGCCCTTTCTATTTATTTCTCATGCTACAGCCAGAGTGATCTTTCACAAAACAAATATTATTCTGTGCATAAAACCCTTTAGTGACCATGCAGTAGCAACATAATAATATACCCCAAATCATTTTTTTTTTACTTCATGTTGTCAAAGAGGATGCACAGAGAAAAAGGGACACATCCATAAATATCTAATAATTAGAAAACGAGCAACCACCTATTTACTCTCTAGATCTAGATCAGGAAATCACCACACACACAGAAGCTCCTGGACTCTTTTTAACCAAATAAACCCTCTTCCTACTCTCAAAGATGATTGTTAGCTTGACTTTTAATGTTATCTAAATCAAAACTCTAAATAATAAAAATCTAGCTTTGCCTAATTTTGAACCTAGATCCTATACCTACTGTGGTGTTAATTATTCATACATCATTTTCCCTTCTTGGACCTAAGTGAGTACCCTCTCTCTGAATCACAGAAGTTGTACAAAACTAGTGTCTATGATGATTATTAAACAAAGGAATGTTTTTCTGTGAGCAGTTGTTCCTTGAATTATGGTGCTTACTATTGGCGCTACCTGATGTATTTTCTTATCAGTGAACTCTACACCCAGGTAACCCTCAAAAAATTTTTTAATGTGTTCGTATGGAAGGCTAACCTGCTTTTCTTCTACTCTCTCAGTGACATCAACTTTTCAAGAAGGGCTTACAACTCTAACATTAAATTGTCATATATAGATTAGCTTTCTCTGAAATCTCTCACTACTAGAGTTCAACTGATTCCGAATACAAAAAACCAACCAAGCAGTGAGCCTATTTACTGAATAAATGAAGATGTCTCCTCACAGAGCAAAATCTTCAGTCTTTAGTGTTCATTCAGCCACAGGAATGGTTTAACTTTGATTTTTTATCCCAATCCTAATATCAGTTTTGCCTGGAAGGAAGTGTTTTTCTATCAAGGGACAACTCCATAAATATTACAGTCCAGAGTAGGCACTCCAATTATGCCCCAGGTATTTGATTTCATAGAACACTCAGGGAACTAGTCCTCAAAAGTAAGTACTTTGCATGATAAAATTTTAAAAACCTCCCTCCCAACATATATGTTCAACATTTAAAAAATATGTTGAGCCTGTCCATCTGCTACCAGATCTTATATAAGCATGAAAAAAAGTGAAAGTTGCTTAGGCATGTCCAGCTCTTTGTGACCCTATGAACTATAGCCCACCAGGCTCCTCTGTCCATGGAATTCTCTAGGCAAGAATACTGGAGTAGGTTGCTATTTCTGTCTCCAGGGATCTTCCCTACCCAGAGATGAAACCTGAGTCTCCCAAACTGCAGGCAGATTCTTTACCATCTGAGACACCAGGGAAGCCCAATAGGAAATGGATATTAAATTTCAATCATCTCTATTACAGTAGATTTGTGTTTGATGAATCTTCCTGCCATTTAATATTTACTGATAATGTTTAAAAAATTATAACCAAATATATAGCTAATTCTTTACTGAATACTGTATCTACTTCATATAAAATCATCTCAAAATGTTTAATAATGATGCTTTCTTGCCAAAATCCAAATAATATTTTTAAAATTTCACCTTTATTGTGTTTTCAACTTTATCATGTGTGAGTATCACTTTCTTCTTGAAATTCGCTTCTCTGGGGGGAACTTGACATAAAATTTTCTTACTTTTAATTTTTATCCTAGTTTCTCTTACATTTCTTTTTGTTTCTACTGTACTTTGAAAGAATTTGAACATCAAAGGAACTTAATACATATATTTTACAATTTTATCAAGTCATTTATTCTTCCTCATTAATTTATAAGAATACTTTTAAATTAAAAAAGATGTAGATGTTCAGGTTCTTAAATACAAACCATAGCAACCATCTCTGTGTAACTTAGAATAAGATTTGCCTAGAGAAGTTTATGATCTCAAAAATCTCAGAAAAATATCAGGAGAAAGCAATGCCTGAAAGTCAGAATCACAGCCAAACCCAAACTTGCATGATCATGGATACGTAGGTATTGTCTATGGATATCAGATATCACTGTTTTTGAAGTGAATTCTAAGTTTTGTTTCTCTGTTATTTGCTCAGCATGACAATAGTTTTTTTATCTCTTACATTACAGTTATTTGAGAAGTATTTGGAGGACTCTGGTCCATGCAGACATCCATAAACACAGATTCCTTCTATCAGTGGATCTGCTTTGGCTTAGAAGTTCAAATTCCTCCACTGGATCAACTGATGAAGGTAAAGCAACATATATCTCACAATATGGTATTTTTGTTTGTTTTCATTTTAATTCATTATTGACTGTCACTTAATTCACAGGGGGCCAATATCTAATCTGGAATTTATGTTCATGAGTAAAGTAAAGAAAAACTTGAGTTGTTTTTATTTTTTTATTACCAAAATCAATTTTTTATAATTAAATCTTCACTGACTTGAAATGTCATGATCATACACAGAATTCTTATATATTTTTGAATCTAATTTGATGATTCTGTTTGGTTCATTGGTCTTTCCATGTAAAGTGTTTAAATGGAAGTATCAAATGTCATTTTGGGCAAAAGCAAAAGGCATAGGATTCTAAAGCAAGAGAGTTCCAGAAAAAACATCTCTTTCTGTTTTATTTACTATGCCAAAGCCTTTGAGTGCGTGGATCACAATAAACTGGAAAATTCTGAAAGAGATGAGAATATCAGACCACCTGACCTACCTCTTGAGAAACCTATATGCAGGTCAGGAAGCAACAGGTAGAACTGGACATGGAACAACAGACTAGTTCCAAATAGGAAAAGGAGTATGTCAAGGCTGTATATTGTCAGCCTGCTTATTTAACTTATATGCAGAGTACATCATGAGAAATGCTGGGCTGGAGGAAGCACAAGCTGGAGTCAAGATTGCCAGGAGAAATATGAATAACCTCAGATATGCAGATGACACCACCCTTCTGGCAAAAAGTGAAGAAGAGCTAAACAGCCTCTTGATGAAAATGAAAGAGGAGAGTGAAAAAGTTGGCTTAAAGTTCAACATTCAGAAAACAAAGATCATGACATCTGGTCCTATCACTTCATGGCAAATAGATGGAGAAACAGTGGCTGATTTTATTTTGGGGGCTCCAAAATCACTGCAGATGGTGACTGCAGCCATGAAATAAAAAGACGCTTACTCCTTGAAAGAAAAGTTATGACCAACCGAGACAACATATTAAAAGCAGAGACATTACTTTCCCAACAATGTTCCGTCTAATCAAAGGTATGGTTTTTCCAGTAATCATGTATGAATGTGAGAGCTGGACTATAAAGAAAGCTGAGCACCAAAGAATTGATGCTTTTGAACTGTGTTGTTGCATAAGACTCTTGAGAGTCCCTTGGACTGCAAGGAGATTCAACCAGCCCATCCCAAAGGACATCAGTCCTGAATGTTCATTGGAAGGACTGATGATGAAGCTCAAACTCCAATACTTCGGCCAGTGATGTGAAGAGCTGATTCATTTGAATAGACCCTGATGCTGGGAAAGATTGAAAGCAGGAAGAGAAGGGGACAACAGAGGATGAGATGGTTGGATGGCATCACTGACTCAATGGGCATGAGTTTGAATAAACTCCAGGAGTTGGTGATGGACAGGGAGGCCTGGTGTCCTGCAGTCCATGGGGTTACAAAGAGTCGGACATGACTGAGCAACCGAACTGAACTGAACTGTTCAAGTGTCATAATAAAGTCTTATAATAAATTTCAAGAGGTGAACTCCAGGTCAGTAAGAAGTTCAGTGGGTTCTCTCCTGATCACAGCAGTTTAATTGGTGAATATTATTATTTTTCAGTTGTTTAAATTCTTTGGAAATTCTTTTAAGGGCATATAGCAAATAGGATATGTTTCATTTAAGGAAATCTAACTGATGTTGGTAAGAACAGCAAAAGTCTATGGTATTTGAGTCACGATTTGCTACCATACCCTACCTATCCCACCAGCTCCTGTTAAAAAGCTCTGCTGCAGCCCGGTGCTGGTTCTCTATACCCAGATCCCAGGCAGGATCCGCTCCTGTGGGGTTGGTGTGGGCGTGCTGAAGCTGATGATGGTTTCTCATCCTTCTCCTCTGGCTTTATGGCGGAAGGTAGGCAGAGTCAAAAGAACCTATTCTCCCCTTTCCCACCCAACCCCCAGGTGAAGCAGGATGGCATACTGCTGCCTCAAAAGCCCATGATCTGATTTTCTCTTATTTGCAATAATTGACATAATTATCAACTAGAACATCTTCCAAGTTTAATGTACTTTCCATTTAAAATCTTATTTTCCTCATAAAATTTACTTTCATCATGAAGTTTCATCATGAAGCAACTTTGGGGAAATTTACTGACTTTTATCAACAGTTGTGGCTATCTCACTCAATTTTATTTTCTTTTTTGGTCTTTAGCTTTATTTTCTTGTTCTTATTTTGACATGGACCCTTAGATTATTGATTGTCTTTTTTAATACATGCATTTAAACATGTAAATATTCCTCTACTTTAAGCTTTAGTTGCAATGAACTAATTTTAAGTCACATTTTTGTTAAACTTCAGCTCAGAAATATTTCCACTGTGTCTTTTTTATATTTAACTTGGGGTTAGTTACAAGTGTATGTTTAATTACCAAATATTTTATGATTGTCTTTAAATTAGTACTTTTACCATTTCTACAACTAGGTGAAAACTATATATATTTAATGCCATTCACTGCGCTCATATATGTGATTTCTACATGTTTCTGAACCCAGTATTTTTATATTGTCATTATAATTAAATGATGAATATTTATATGCAATTTGATTATTTACTTTACTACTCTTCATTCTTTATTTCCAATCACATTTGGTATGTTCTTTTAATGCAGATCTGCTGATTCTGAACTCTCTCAGCTAATGTCTAAAATTTATTCCACTATTTTGAAGAATATTTTATCTGTTCATAGAATTCTGGGTTGGCATTCTTTTCTTATTTCAGCATTTTAAAGATTTTCTTTCATTTGCCTTTGGCTTCCATGACTTCTCTTGAAAAATTCTAAACTTTTGTTGCTTCTTGGAAAATAATTCACTTTCTTTCTCTGGTTGCCCTTAATTTTTTTTTTTTTGTTTGTTTGTTTTAATATAGTTTTACTGTAGTGTACCTAGGTATGGGCTTCTGTACAATTTTTATGCAGGTTTTGCTGAGCTTTTAATATAATAAAAGCATTTATATGGTTCAGTATCTTTGGTTAGTTTGAATAATTTTTGCCAAAATTTCTTCTAGTATTTTTTTCTAATTTATACTCTCTCTCCTTTCCTCCTGAATTCAAATCACAATTATACTAGACTTTTGCATTATGTTTACATGTCTTTGATGGTCATTTTTGTATATTGGCATTTTTTTTCTTTTATGTTTTAGCTTCAATCTGGATATTTCCTACTTACCTACTTTGTATTTCACTAATAACTTTTATTTTGTGTCTAATCTGTTATTAATTCCATCTCTATTCATTTCAATTATAGCACTTTCTTCTTTTAGTGCTTTCATTAGATTCCTTTTGAAAGATTCAATTTTTTTTTTCTTTTTTCATATTCTGCTTAATTTGTTCTAGCATAATTAACATAGCTATTTAAAATATTTCAGTCCAAGAATTCAATCTGATTTGCCAAAATTCAAGTCATATCTCATTTTCCATAGTGAGCTTTTATATATTGGTTTTCATCAGTTGATTTTGCTTTATAGATAGATGCCTTATGAAGTCTTTTTTTAAATTGGATATTAGACATCACATTAAAATTGTAGAAATTTAAATCTATGTTTCCTTCCTCCTGTGAGGTTTAAGTTTTCTTATGTAAGGAATATAGGATACAAGCAGATTATCTCAATTCTATAAAAGGTTGCTTTTTGTGCTTTGTCACTATTTGTGTTTCTTTATGTCTAGTTGCATGGCCTCTGCAGTCTCAACTAAAAGCCTAGGGTATTTAACAAAACCACTTTGTACTGGCATTAAACTCTATCTGCTAAAATCTGAACTTAGCTCTTTAGTCTGTCTACTTCAGGTTTATGCTAGACTTATTAGTCTTATCCAGTATATGATGAAATTAATAGCAGATAAGTGCTTGAAAATATTACTTATAGATTTCTGTGGTTACTCCCATGACTTTCTCTTTTCTTCAGACGTTTCTTCCCATTTCCATCCAATTTCTATTTTCTCAGTCCAGTGTGACTGTATATACTGCCAAGTCCTATTTTACAACAGTAGGAGTTGATAAATGATCTCAGGAAAAATTCTATGTTAAGATGATATTCACTTGTGATTTCATTCTCTCTCAATAGTAGTCTCTCAAGTGTTTCCTCTATTGATGTCTCTGAAATTCTTTTAAATGGTCATTCCTACATATTACACAGATTTTATTGTTCTTTTCAGTAGAATAGGTTCATCCCACATAACATCCCCGATCCAGGGTGGGTTGAACTTCTTGGTGGAAGCTGACGTCTCGTGGAGCAGACGTCTGGTCCTGTGCAAACATTCGTAAGACATTTGGTCCACATCCACAGGCCCATGTCCCTGATATTTAGTCCTGTTCAAAATGTCCATAAGATATTTGCTCCACGCCAAAGAATCCTTAATATTTGGTCATATTTTTATTACTCAAAACATCCAGGGAGACAGTTGGTTCATGACAAAAGGTCTTATCCAGGTCTTATCACTTGTCATGAATCTGATATGCTCATGAATATTTGGATAAGACCAAATTTTAAGGTCCCCTTGGCATGGGGCCAAATATAGATGTTTTAGACAGGACAGGATGTCTTGTAAGGTGCTTTTTGTAGCATCCTTAGTGCTAACTAGCTGGATTTTTTTTAATATATATAAAATTTGAACTTTAATGTCCATACATAAATCATAAGTTTTTATACCTTGTTCCATAGCAATTATTTGAAATGAGAAAAGTCCAAATCTGATTTTATTTTCACCTATTTGATTTTAGGTTTTCCAGTGATATTGTTTTTTCTTGTTTAACTTTTCTTGCTTCAATTTAGCTAGTTTTAAATTTCTAACCTTTTTATTTTATTAAATTATTTGTTTTGCTTAATTTTCTTCTATAATTGTCAATGTATTGAGTTTTACTCTTTCCTGATTTTATATGAATTTGTGTTTTTAAAAGTATGTCCTTTTTCTTTTATGTCCTTATATCTTTTCTTCCTAATAGGAGTATGTAAGTGTTGGTCATTAGAATTTTTTATTGGGTCTGAGGAAATTACTACTTATTTTACATTGCTAATTTGTGCCTATGAGATGAAAAATAAACTTAAAGTAGAATTGTTTCCCCATTTTCTTAGGAAGTAGTTAGTCTCTTTAGAAAACTATTGTAGAACCTTTTCTATTAATCTCCTTAGTTCTCAGAGAAAAAATAGATACAGATTAACAGTGGGCTTCTAATTTTGGAAGTGTTTTCCAAACTTTTGCTTCTTTGAATACCTGCTCTACTATAGTTCACTAGATTGTAAAGATATGGCCTTCTCTATTGGAAAAAGATGCTGGTTTTGAGACTATACAGTTTTTCTTGATCTTATTCCATTGTTGATTATTAGGCTGATATGTGGGCTTTTTGTTTATGGTTCAGTAAATATTTTTATTTTGTTCATTTCTGAGTCTCAGTAGCCTCTAGAGGTCTGTTTTTCTTAATAGTATGCCAAATTAAAGAAACAAAGTGTGTGTGTGCATCTGTGTGTGTGTGTGTGTATGTGTGAATATATAACATAATTATAAACATATATGTAACCTAATATATACATATTAGGTATCTATATCTACTCTGCATTTGTGTATTAAACATAAAATATATACTGCAAATAAATGCCCTAAAGTATTAATATGCTTATATTTGCATTTATATATAAATATATATGTATATGGGCTTCCCAGGTGCTGCTAGTGGTAAAGAACCCTCCTACAAAAACAGGAGACATAAGAGAAGCAGGTTCTATTACTGGGCTGGGAAGATACCCTGCAGGAGGGCATGGCTAACCACTTCAGTATTCTTGCTTAGAGAATCCCATGGACAGAGGAGCCTGGCAGGCTATATGCCAAAGGGTCACAAAGAGTCGGACAGGACTGAAGCAACTTAGCATGCGTGCATGCATATATGTGTATATATTTTTTTATTTTCCTTTTTTTTTTCACTCTGCCTGAGTCACTGCTACTTCTAAAACTTAGGATTGTTGGTAGATAAAATGGGTTTTTAGTTTTCTTTGGCCTTCTTTTTGCATTTTTACTGCACCTCTTGCACTCCTCCTCCAAAATGAATAAATACTTTGAGCTTTTGAAATTAATTGCCTTTATTCTTTATCATAGCTTACTGTAAACACAGCACATAAGCCTAGTGTAAGTGACCTCAACTCCCTTCTCTTGATATGTTCCAAACTATACTGCATTTAATCCTTATCTTCTGATGCTATGGGATTTGATGAGTCCCTTCCTATTTTAAGCACATGAAAAAAAAATTTTTTTTATTCTTTTTACTTTTGGTGTGAAGGATTACATAATAATTTTAAAATACTGATGTTTCCATAACTTTTTTACCTCTTATACACAATTAAACTTACTTCATGTCAGGAGCTATGGTATTTGCTATGAATGTATGTACATGTATGTGTGCTCAGTCTCTCAGGTGTGTCCAACTTTTTGTGACCCTATGGACACTGGCCCACCATACTCCTCTATCCATGGAATTCTTCAGGCAAGAATACCAGAGTGGGTTGCCATTTCCTTCTTCAAGGGATCTTCCCAGCGCAGGGATTGAACCTGCATCTATTGCATCTTTGTTGGCAGGCAAATTCTTTACTACTGCACCACCTGGGAAGCCCATATTCTCTGAATAGAATAACAAATAAGATATAATAATTTTGTTGTGCAATCCACACAATTTGCATTTTATAACTAATAAACATCTTAATTCAGTGTTTTCCTTAATATAATGGATCAAAGATAAATTAAATAATTAGGAGGGTCTCCTTTTTGGTATCGTGCCTCTTTAAATTGAGAATTAGCAAACAAGGTTCTTCCAATTATTACTCAAAGTACACTTTACCAAATTAAATTCAGGGAAATACTATCAAGTCTCTGGTTTCATCTCCACTTTCTAGTTCATTTGAGAGAAAAAAAGCAATTTCCTTTGTATAATGATTAATTTGTTACTCACTGCTTTTTATTTTAACTTTATTAATAATTAGGCCAAAAATCTGCTCTCTTTAAAGAATGTTAGGCATGCCAGAGTCACATTATAATAATAAAATATAAATTAGCCTAAAAATATGAATAGAATACAAAATAAACACATAAATAATTTTTAGTGAGGATATTCCATTTCTGGTACACATCTATTCAAATATAATCACTTCATTGTTAAGATTAAAAATACTGAAAACTCAGAATATGGATTTGATATAAAGTGTAAAAATAAACATAAAAATGTAAAATATATAAAAATGTAAAAACTGCAGCTTTGGTTTTGTGTGGGTCTAGGTTGTTTTTACCCAGTCCAGTATTCTTGCCTGGAGAATCCCATGGACAGAGGAGCCTGGCAGGCTATATTCCATAGGGTTGCAAAGAGTTGGACAATCAGACACACACACATGCAGGTGGTTTTTACAGTTACTCTAATGGCAATTGAAAGTAGCAACTTCCTGTTATACCTTATCTAAATGAAATAAAAGATGAAACAACATTGTTAGTCCACTTTATTTTTACTTTTTATTTAAATTATCACTTTTTCATGTAAATATATGAATTAAGGTCTTGAAATCCCAGGGATTTTTGCCAAAAGGGAACATAGTCCAAAATATATTGTACCATTACATGACAACAAGTCCATTTATTCATTTAGCAAACATCACAATTCTAATGTGAAATCAAGCAATGTTTGAGATTTTAATTAAATGGAAATGTGCCGTTTTAGCTGAGCAAAAGAAAGCAGTCAGCTATTACATAATCCAAGCTTTAAATGCTGGAAATATGTATATTGGGTGAAATTCTAGACCTACACAGTTTTATGTGCAAGCAATTGCTTTTGTTCAATTAAATAGCTAACATATGTAGTGCCGGGGTCCAGCCCCGGCTGATCCAGGGTATTCGAAGCGGGAACGGCATCGGCGACCTATTTAATTATTTATTCATCAAAGATATAAAGAGTAATAGAATGAGGATAGCTCAGTGAGGAAATTCAGTGGAGAAAAGCGGCTGAAATAAGGATAGCTCAGTAGGAAAATTCAGTGGAGAAAAGAAGCTGAGTGGCTTGGTTTACGCGGAAAATCAATATAACCCGTGACACAAGGTTAGCTCTGACCACGGAGGCCGCAGGCGCCCTCTCGAATAGCGGAAGGTGCCCCACCTTAGACACCTTCTCGAGTGGGTCTTAGAAGCCCAGGCAAATAAATGGTCGCAGAGGACATCCGCGCTCCAGATGGACACTCAGCTGGAATTTGGGAGAGAGAGTGACATGGGGAGATCAAGTTTCAGTGAACAAGGCCCTCACTTTATTTTCCAAAGTAGTTTTTATACCTAAAGTTGTGCATAGAGGATAATGGGGGAAGGGGTGGAGTCATGCAAGGACAGCAGTTCCTGGTCCTAATCGAAGCCAGGCTTTCAAACTTATCATATGCAAAAGTTCAGGTGATTGACATCATCTTCTTGCCCGGAGGCCTGTTAACATTTTAAGAAACTTATTTTTCTCTAAAGGTGATTATTCCAAAGTCAGGCACCAGCCTTCCAAAAAGCATTAGACAAAGCTGCATTTTACATTTCTATACACCCATTATATCAATCAATACACTGCCAAGGACACAGTAGGTAAGGAGTATGGAGACTTAGCAGCAAACATTGGCCCAACAAGTGAAAAACCCTTCACCAATACAATTTCTAATCAATCTTTTAACTACTCAAAGGAATCTGTGTTTAGGCAGTTTAGAACATCTCCTGCCTCTCACAGTTGGGAGGCTCTGAACAATCACATGTGGCCGGAAAAACCCATTCAGGCAGGCTAGAGGATTTCCAAAGGAGTTTGTAGGTTAAACACTGTCACATCCAGGAATTATTAACTGGAGCTGTAAGCTAACTCTCTTTTCAGAGAGAGGTAGTGGGGGACAGCCCCCCGTAAAGTCAGAGGTGTAGGTGAAAGCACAAAGCAGAAAGTAGGCAGACTCTGGTTTTGGGGGTAGATGCTCGAGAATTTCCAGGGGGACTCCTGAGGCTCGATCCCGCCTTTGCGTATGCCGAGCCTCCTTCCTCATGACCTTTGTCATGGGCGGAGTGCCTCACGCTGGCTCCCGGCAGTGATAGAATTCCAGTTGAGCTATTACAGATCCTCACTCAATATGCAATATGCCGGCTCCCAGCAATGTAGAACTAGAAATGACACATTTTATAAAATTGAAAAAATTTAAATCATTTTTAGTGGTCAGGATTTGAAATTTTATGGCATAGTTCTTAGTTAAGTGGGTGTCTTCCTGCTTTCATGGTTATCTTAACAAGCATACTATGTCTTACATCTGAAAAAAACAGGGTTTCTTTGATATTGCATTCTAATAATTTAAGAGGTAGACCCTACATCATTTTAATAATGTTTGGTAAATTTTTAAATTGTGATACATTAAATAGCAAGCACATCAGGAAACTTCTCATAAAACTATTTGCTGACAGATTTTCATAATTACTTGCCATGTTTAGCAATATATAAAAAGTGTTTATTGAGATACTCTCATCTAACTAGACTGCTTTAATTACAACTGGTGACTATAAGTATGGCCCATAGCTAATTCTTCTTAAACAAAGAAACAAACTATCATGGGGCTTTTCATATGATGTATTCAATTTGCCAACTGAATAAATGGACTTTTTGGCATGTGATGGTTGCAGAAGTATCTTTCCTCTAGTTTCACCCTAATATTGTTCTACATTTATTATTGTCTTATCCGTATGGTATGCCTCAACTTTTTAAAAGTATTGAAATTACCTATTTTGTCAGTGCTTTCCAGTGTGAAGGAAATTAAAAACAAGATATGGTGCCTTATAGTTGATTACTCTTTAAACTTGAGTAAAATTGGCATCCTCTGAAAGCTAGGACTGTGACATTGTATTCAGTGCCCAGTGTGCTAGTCTTAACCTTGTAGCACAATCAACCAATATATGATATAATATTAGAGAAGGGAAGGCTAACTGTCAGTTAATGAAAGGAGGAAGAGGGTAAATACATTAATTTGAATTTTGTTTATGGTCAGCGTGAAAGAAAAGAAAATGTTTAGATATGGTGAGCTAATTGAAGTTCCAGCCTTAATTATCTTGTTTCTGTGGGTTTCAGGAATACTGCCAAATTTATCATTGACTTTGTAGAAGAGTTCTGAGTACAAATCTGACAAAGGACAGCTGAAGCAATGAGAGAGGTGAAGCATAAATATCCCCAAACAACCTATTTTCCATATTGAAATGTGTTTCTTCTAAGATGGGAAAGCTTTAATGAAGTTGAAGATGACTGCAAAGTGGCTTACCTGACAGATGAAGCAATAAGCCCATTCCCTCTCTACAGCTAAAGGCTTAAAATTATCCATCTGTCATCTCTCTAGTGGGTGGAGATTATAATAGAAAGCAGCAAGCTATCTTAATTACATAACTATTCCAGTTCCAATTATATATCATGTAGCGTTTAAAGTACATTATCTCCCTACAATAAATTGAACATATAACAATGGCACTTCTCACTTTTATCTCTGACATTTCTATTTTTTATTACTAATTTTTGTTTAATGTAGTATTTTTTCACATTTTATCTTGATGTGACTTCTGTCCTTTTTGGTATTGAATTATGAAATATGCAGTGCTTATTTGTTGGCAATTACTATGTGCCTGAATCCATATCAGTTTGTCATACAAGTTTTTAATAAGGAAAAAGGAAAGTAACAGCTTGATTTAAATATTTAAACTTTTGTTTTTTTAATTGTTTATCTGTCACTTGGTGCAATAGTTCTCAAGGTACCCTACTCCAAGGGACTATAAGGTGTATAGACTTACTTATATGACTGAGCAAAAGATGCTTGTGATTTAGTTCAATATTCTTCACTTCCACAGTTGGATAGATACTGCAAGTTCAAACATAGTACTGATTTTGAGATTTTTTTTCCTTTCATGTGATTCACTCAATGATAACCTTGAGCTGTAACCTTCACAAGTGAGTATGTAACAGGTATATTGAGCTTGTTAGGATTAAGAACACTTAAAAAGAAAACCTTTTTAAATTTTCTACATAAAAGGGCACTGAGAATAGATACTGAATACAGATAAAGTGCCATTTAAGATCAGACTTTGAAAGGTTATATATATATATATATATATATGTATATATAGGAATATATTCGCTCTTACTCAGTGGAAGTAATCTAAAAAATGAAACTTCCATTTTAATGCAGCTTTTGTTTTAATATGGAAAAAAATATCTCCCAAACATTTGTATCAGTTAGTTACCTCTGCATAACAAATTCCACCAAAGTTCGTCCGCATGTGACAATTAGTGTATACTTAGCTCACATTCATTTGGATCTGATGACATGTATGGGGCTTGCCTGCTGAAGTTTCTCTTTGTAGTTTTCTTGCCCAACCTGGGAACAATGTTTAGTCCCAGTACATTGACCTCACAGCAATGGCAGGAGCATAAGACACAAGGGGAAATGGACAAAGCCTCTTGTTAAAGTCCAGGATTAATGCTTATGCACAGTTACTTCAACTTGACTTCATTTGTTAAATAAACTACATGATAAAGCCAAAGTCAAAGCCCAGGGAAATAGACTCAGTCCTTTAATGAGAGAAATTGAAAAACCACTTAACAAGGAATATGAAATTATGAAGAAGTGAAGAGGTGAGCTTAATAATGTGGTCAACCACCATTGAGTAGTTATCAAATGCTCATGTTCTAAGAATTGTGCTAACTTAAGGGGAAGATCGGAAAAGGTGATGGCACCCCACTCCAGTACTCTTGCCTAGAAAATCCCAGGGACTGGAGGAGCCTGCTAGGCTGCAGTCCATGGGGTCGCTAAGAGTCGGGCACGACTGAGTGACTTCACTTTCACTTTTCACTTTTGTGCATTGGAGAAGGAAATGGCAACCCACTCCAGTGTTCTTGCCTGGAGAATCCCAGGGATGGGGAAGCCTGGTGGGCTGCCATCTATGGGGTCGCACAGAGTCGGACATGACTGAAGCGACTTAGCAGAAGCAGCAGCAAGGGGAAGATAACAAACTGAAGACAAAGTTAATACGCCAAAAGTGTTTATAGTCTCCTTAGGTGGATAACAAATATCTTGCAGGGAAAAAAAGATAAATTAATCATTATTGTGTAAATGTGATTTCTGTTTTGGTTATTCATTTTACTTTTGAGGACTGTCTACAAAGATGTTTATGTAAACTAAGACTCAGTGGGAGGCAGAACATGCCTCCCAGTATAGAAGCTGAAAATACTAGACTTTTTCTCATTTCCCTAGAATTTATGACCTTGTCATAAGATCTGGGCTCAACCAATGGCAGTGAGTAGGGATGGGAAAGGATGTTAGGAATTTTGAATTTTAAGCAGTGCTTGAACAAAAGAAGGGAGAATAAAGAATGTTCTCTGGTAGAAAGGGTGGTGCTTCCAGGGATACCTGAACTGCTGTCATCAACAAAAGCATCCAGACACAATGGTGCTGGTAGAAATGTGATCACTAGTGCTGCTGCTGCTGCTGCTAAGTCGCTTCAGTCGTGTCCGACTCTGTGCGACCCCATAGACAGCAGCCCACCAGGCTCCCCCGTCCCTGGGATTCTCCAGGCAAGAACACTGGAGTGGGTTGCCATTTCCTTCTCCAATGCATGAAAGTGAAAAGTGAAAGTGAAGTCTCTCAGTCGTGTCCGACCCTCAACAACCCCATGGACTGCAGCCTACCAGGCTCCTCCATCCACGGGATTTTCCAGGCAAGAGTACTGGTGTGGGCTGCCATTGCCTTCTCTGGACCACTAGTGCTAGACAAATATTAATATTTTTCTTGGTGGCTTTTGGCTGCATTGCTTTCTGACTTTAATCTATTTGTTTTTATTCCTTTATCTCATTCTGATATAGTCTTCTCATCTATATTCTCTCAATAAATTCCCTTTCCCTGCTCAAATAAGCTAGAGTCATAATCTGTTGCTTAAGATTACCAATCTTGCCCTATACTTTCAGCTTTTAAACAAAGAGGTAAATTATATATCATTTCAAATAAGAAATAGTAGCATAAGCATAGAAATCAGGGAAAAGTTAAGGAGGCTATGGGACTTAACTGATTCTTACAAGATGCCAAAGAGTAAATAAAGGCTAGCTATCCCAAGCAAGGAAGGTGGCATGAAGAATGTAATTTCCATAATGAACAGTAGACCACCACAGCATTTACTTCAAAGAGGTGATTAAGCTGGTCCTCTCTGGCCCTCTTTCTCCATTCCCTCTGCCATACATTTCACTGTGAGTTCTCTTAACATCTTATTGTAAGCATTTAATCCCACTCTTATAATAACCCTGAGTCTTTGACTTGCATGGGCAGTTTTCAGTTTATTATTACTTGAAAGTGAAAGTGTTAGTTGCTCAGCTATGTCTGACTCTTTGTGACCCCATGGACTGTAGCCCACCAGGTTCCTCTGTCCATGGAATTCTCTAGGCGAGAATATTGGAGTGGGTTGCCATTTCCCTTTCCTGGGGATTTTCCCCACCCAGGCATTGAACCCAGGTCTCCTGTATTTCAGGCAGATTCTTTATCATTTGAGCCACCAGGGATGTCCTTATTATCACCTAGGTGACCTCTAATAATAACATTGATTATGTTTATCATTTTCATTTGTGACTTCTGTGACATGCACCCTCCTGAGTTTCCTCCTACCTAACTGGCTACCTCTCTTCAGCCTCCTTTTCCAATTCACTTTCTTCCTGCCTCTCACAAAGGTGAGTGTTCTTCAGAATTTTTTTTAACAAACATAGTTTACTCATTATCCCAAGGTAATATCAATTCCCATATGTTCAAAAACCATGTATGTGCTGCTGTCCTCCACATATATATTTACAGCTCTGATCACTCTCAAATTCCAGACACACGAATTAACTGCCTAGAGGAATGCTCAAATTAGATGCCCTAGAGGCAGTTTCAGTTCAACCTATTCAAACTCAGCTTTTCACCCTCCTATTTACCTTGGTGAACAGTTTTGCTAATGCAGATATTTTTGACTTTTCCGCATTTCATATGCAGTCACCACTATCACTTCTATTTCTACCCCATATTGAATCAACCATTAGGGCCTATTGATTTTTCTTCTTTGATATTTCTCATCTGCTTGTCTGTCTTTTTTTGTTTTCCCCATCTCACTGCCATTATCTTTGTTCTGTTTGACATTCTCTCTCACTTGATTTATGGTAAGAGTCTCATAACTGGTAGTTCTTCAAGTATAGTTTTTCTTCAAATTTATTGATAATACACCTACACTTTTTAAAAAATGATTGTTTAAATATGATTACTGTATATTTAAAACTTACTTCAGTTCAGTTCAGTTCAGTTGTTCAGTCATGTCCCACTCTTTGTGACCCCATGAATTGCAGCACACCAGGCCTCCCTGTCCATTACCAATTCCCAGAGTTCACTCAAACTCAAGTCCATCGAGTCGGTGATGCCATCCAGCCATCTCATCCTCTGTCGTCACCTTCTCCTCCTGCCCCCAATCCCTCCCAGCATCAGAGTCTTTTCCAATGAGTCATCTCTTCACTTGAGGTGGCCAAAATAATGGAGTTTCAGCTTTAGCATCATTCCTTCCAAAGAATACCCAGAACTGATCTCTTTTAGAATGGACTGGTTGGATCTCCTTGCAGTCCAAGGGACTCTCAAGAGTCTTCTCCAACACCACAGTTCAAAAGCATCAATTCTTCGGTGCTCAGCTTTCTTCACAGTCCAACTCACATCCATACATGACCACAGGAAAAACCATAGCCTTGACTAGATGGACCTTAGTTGGCAAAGTAATGTCTCTGCTTTTGAATATACTATCTAGGTTGGTCATAACTTTCTTTCCAAGGAGTAAGCATCTTTTAATTTCATGGTTGCAATCACCATCTGCAGTGATTTTGGAGCCCAAAAAAATAAAGTTTGACATTGTTTCCACTGTTTCCTCATCTATTTCCCATGAAGTGATGGGACCAGATGCCATGATCTTCGTTTTCTGAATGTTGAGCTTTAAGCCAACTTTTTCACTCTCTTCTTTCACTTTCATCAAGCGTCTCTTTAGTTCCTCTTCACTTTCTGCCATAAGGGTGGTGTCATCTGCATATCTGAGGTTATTGATATTTCTCCAGGCAATCTTGAGTCCAGCTTGTGCTTCTTCCAGCCCAGCGTTTCTCATGATGTACTCTGCATATAAGTTAAATAAGCAGGGTGATACAGCCTTCATATATTCCTTTTCCTATTTGGAACCAGTCTGTTGCTCCATGTCCAGTTCTACCTGTTGCTTCCTGACCTGCATATAGGTTTCTCAATAGGCAAGTCAGGTGGTCTGGTATTCCCATCTCCTTCAGAATTTTCCAGTTTATTGTGATGCACACAGTCAAAGGCTTTGGCACAGTCAAGAAAGCAGAAATCAATGTTTTTCTGGAACTCTCTTGCTTTTTCCATGATCCAGTGGATGTTGGCAATTTGATCTCTGGTTCCTCTGCCTTTTCTAAAACCAACTTGAACATCTGGAAATTCACGGTTCATGTATTGCTGAAGCCTGGCTTGGAGAATTTTGAGCATTACTTTACTAGCGTACGAGATGAGTGCAATTGTGTGGTAGTTTGAGCATTCTTTGGCATTGCCTTTCTTTACTGGGCTCTTAATTTCTCTCAGAAGAACTTCTATCTTGAACTGCTATAAAATTGATATAGCATACAAAAATTCTCTTTTTTTTTTTCTTACCTCTTTAGGTTCAGCTTTTAATATTTCCCTCTCCCTCTCATGCCATCACAATCTCAGGAACACACTGTATTTCAGCATGAAACTTATATAAAGTTTATAATCTTTCACTCATCTCTCTACCTCCTATCAGGTACTTCTGGCCCCAGCCAAATGCATCCTAAATTGAATGGCACCTAATTACTACTCAGAAATCATCTTAGGTCTTACCTGTTCTCTGAAGGTACTTCAGAGAAACTCTCTGAGTCTGAGAAGGGCTCTTTCTGGGACATCTAATAGCATCCTGAACTTACTTATTTTGAGCATTAGATGTAGTACAAAAACAGTTATGATTCATTTCAGTGTCAAACACTAGACTCTACATTTTTCAGCATCATGCTCTTAAGGTTTTATTGCATATAGTTGATGATAAATATGTGATTATTTGTTGGCTGACTGAATCCTGCAAAATAAGCTTAAAGACGAATATGAACATTGTCTATTAGGCAAAAGAGTAGTCTCAAGATGAATTAGTTTCAAATTGTTGTAGTTCAAGACTGACTTACAAAGCATTTAAAATTTTAATATGTTCTATACAGTTGCCATACTAAATTACTTGCCAATCCCAAGCAATACATACTATTCAGAGCTACTTATTTTTGCTTGTGTTATTAGACTAGTATCATTTTATAACTCTTTTAAAGAGAATTTATATTCATTGCTATGATTTGTTACCTACTAAAACCTATTTGATTATTAAGTCCGTTTCTTAATACATTGATGCTGACTACTTGATTCAGTATCAAATACTTCAACTCTAATAAATCTTTTAAAGTAACATGAAATATAGCTTGTAATCTACATATATTAAAAATATTTGTAAAAGAGGCAGTTTTTCAGGGAAAGATTGAAGGTAGGAGGAGAAGGGGATGTCAGAGGATGAGATGGTTAGATGTCATCACCAACACAATGCACATGAGTTTAAGAAAGCTCCAGGAGTTGGCGATGGACAGGGAAACCTGGCGTGCTGTATGTAGTCCATGGGGTTGCTAAGAGTTGGACACAACTGAATGACTGAACTGAACTGATAGTGAAAATTAATAAAAATCAGATATTATGAGTGTTTATGTTATATACATAGAAGAATTTTATTTTCTTAACTATTAACCTATTACTAAAAATGAGAATGGAATAATTAATTAATAATAGATAACTACATGCTAAACTCTTGCAAGAAATTTTGCAAGATTTTCCTATAAAATGAAACATACCAAGATTGTACTAATCCCTGTTTATACAATTTTATATAAAGAATATTTCTAACCTATGTTTCCAAACTAGGAGTAAAAATCTTTAATGCTCTGAAAAGAACCACTCAATCCATATGGTTGATCTAAATCTAGTTTCTAAGGAATTATTTAACTTAAGACTTGGCAAAGATATCAAGAATTTGAAGTTAGAAACAAAATATACTAAAAATATAGAATGAGAGAAATTGAAATTTGTTTAATCTTAAGCATAAATTGATATACAAGAAACTAAACTGTTTTCCAGTAAAGGTCTAATGTTTACTTTTAAATCTTCTAAGGGAAAAAAAGAGCGGGGTGGAATCTGTAGACCATAATATCTGTTTTACATGTTTATTATTGTTAATTTCATTTGTTAATTTCTTCTTATTATTAATTGTTAATATTGTTAACAATATTAATGATACCAAAATTAACAATATTAACGTATTAACAATATTATTGTTAATTATTGAATATTGTTAATTTCTTATTGTCTTAATTCCATGTACAATTTTAAAATGTTCTTGCCCCTTTCCACTTGCTTTGACAATGTTCTTTGTATCAAGCCAAGACTTTAATAGGTTTTTAGCCTTCATATTCTAATGTAAAAATATTTAATCATTTTTTAAGTGTTTTGAAAGAAATGGTTCCCCTTTATCTCTATAACTGAGTTCCCCTAATGATGGTGAACCAAGAATATGTGTTTGCTTCTCCTTTTCACTATTGTTGTTGTTTAGTTGCAAAGTAGTGTCATACTATTTGTGACTCCATGAACTGCGGTACACCAGATTTCCCTATCCTTCACTATTATCTTACTGAAACTGCCACACAGATATCTTAAAACATTAGAACAAAACTGTGGCCAGAACAAGAATAGGATTTCATAGCACAGGAGTTTTAGTGCTGCGTTCTGGAAGATGGAGCAACACTGGAAATATATTGTGAGATTAAGAGTGTGGAGTTAGTTAAAATCCTCAGGGGCTATTGCAGAGTGTACAGCTAAAGAGCTGATGATGTGACACGTGTGACCTCATAGAGGATCAAAGACCAAGGTCTGAAGTGGAAATTAAGAATCAGATGGGGTTTACTTTAAAATTTTGCTGTGTGTTAGCTGCACCAATCATATTCTTTTTAATAATTGGAATGTAATTGCTTTACAATGTTGTGTTAGAAATGTGGATGGACCTAGAGTGTCATACAGTGTGAAGTTAATTCATAAAGAAAAAATCAAATTCTTGATTGAACAAAGATAGGCCAAATTCCAGAGAAAGTGAATTTGACTTATTGGGGGTAGAAGTGAAGTTGATGGGTATTGCTGAGTGGAAAGAAATTTCTGTCACTAGGAAATACAATCTTCCCTCCATAACCATAAGAGATTGGTTCCAGGACACCTGTGGATACCACAGTCCATGAATACTAAAGACCATTATAAAATGGAGTAGCACAAAGGTCCCATCTTTTTTTCTTTTTTTAAAATTGAAGTATAGTTGGTTTATAAAGTTGTACCAAGCTCTGTTGTGCAGAAAAATGACTCAGTTATACACATAGATACATCTTCTTAAATATTATTTTTCTATTATAGTTTATCACAGTATATTAAGTATAGTTTCCTGTGCTATACAGATATTTACCCATTCTAAATGTAATAGTTTGCACTTACCAACCCCAGACTCCCAGTTCATCCCTCTCCTTCCCCCTTCCCTTCTCCCTTGGCAACCACAAGTCTGTTCTCTATGAGTCTATGAGTCTGTTTCTCTTTTGTAGATAGGTTTATTTGTGCCATGTTGTAGATTCTACATATAAATGTGGAATATAAATGTCATATGGTATTTGTCTTTCTCTTTTCGGCTTACTTAGTATGATAATCTCTAGTTGCATCCATGTTGCTGCAAATGTCTTTATTCTGTTCTTTTTAATGCCTGAGTAGTATTCCACTGTATATATGTACCACATTTTCTTTATCCATTCATCTGTTGATGGACATTTAGGTAGCTTCCATGTTTTGACTAGTGTGAACAGTGCTGGTATGAACATAGGGGTGCATGTATCTTTTTGAATTACAGTTTTGTCTGAGTACATGCCCAGGAATGGGATTTCTGGATCACATGTTAATTCTGTTTTTAGTTTT
The DNA here is from genome assembly GCF_019923935.1 of Bubalus bubalis. Lineage (NCBI taxonomy): Eukaryota > Metazoa > Chordata > Mammalia > Artiodactyla > Bovidae > Bubalus > Bubalus bubalis. Next base: position 148,446,430 of record NC_059157.1, on the reverse strand, counting down.
CTGAGGAACCTCCATGCCATTTTCCATAGTAGCTGTACCAACTTATATTCCCATCAATAGTGTAAGAAGGTTCCCTTCTCTCTATACCCTCTCTAACATTTATTGTGGACTTCTTAATGATGGCCATTTTGACTGGTATGAGCTGGTACCTCATTGAAGTTTTGATTCTCATTTCTCTAATAATTAGTAATGTTGAGCTTCTTTTCATGTGCCTATTGGCCATCTGCCTATCTTCTTTGAAAAATGGGTATTAAGGTCATTTGCCCATTTTTTGATTGAGTTGTTTTATTGTTGATGTTGAGTTGCATGAGCTGTTTGTATATTTAGAGATTAAGCCCTAGTCTACCACATCATTTGCAAATACTTTCTCCCATTTTGTAGATTGTCTTTTTAGTTTTTCCATTGCTTCCTTTGTTGTACAAAATTTGTAAGTTTGATTAGGTCCCATTTCTTTGTTTTTATTTCTACTGCATTGTGAGACTGACAAAGATCCCTCATCAATTTCATAAGTTGAGTCCCTTGGTCTAATAGCCACTTTCTCTCTTAATAATACTAAACCAAATCCTGCCAGTTAATACACATGTCCTATGCCACAAATCTTTCAGATTTCAGAGGACATGGTGCTTGACAAAGACATCAACAACCATAGAACTGATAGATGAGGAAACTCATAGTAGATGAACCAACAAGGAAAGTCTGTGTAGTTCCTTAATATAAAATCATTATAAGATCATCAGAAACATGAGAACTAAATAAAAGCAAGCTAAGTGAAAGATATTTTTTAAAAAATGCTAGAAAAAATATAAGCAATTTGGATAAGAGAAACATATTTCATTAAAGCCAAGCAATTTCAGAATATAAACAACATAAATATCTCATGCATAAACCAAGAACAAAACTGTATGAAAAATGTGAGCAACCAGAGAATAGAGCCTGGTAGGCTGCCATCTCTGGGGTCGCACAGAGTCGGACACGACTGAAGCGACTTAGCAGCAGCAGCAGCAGAACTCTTCTAAGAAAGAGTTCTTAGAAGTTAAAAAAACCTAATTGCTTAAATAAAGAAGGATGCAATCTATTGAAAATCACAAGGTACAACCTAAGAAATAATCTATAAGTTAAAGCACAATTGTTAAAAAAAAGATAAAAAGAAAAAATGTGCAAGTATGGAAAAAAATGAGACCTAGAAGATAGAACTAGCCCAGGAAGTCATAACTATTAGAAGAATAAAAAATATAGCACTTAAAGGAAAGTCAAAGTACTCTTATCTATCTTGTTACACACCCTGGAAATTAAAGTGTCACAGAGAAAGTTTATTTTATTTAGTTATAGCCTTTTTTTTATGAATCATCTTTTTTTCTTCTGATGTTAATTTATCTCATTTTGTTTTCTAGCATATCCCATGATCTCTGAGGGTCTCTTAGTATTTTATGAACACAAAGTGTACTAATTTCTTGGTTGATCTTGATGGTTTCCTTCACTATTCTGGATATTGGACTTTCCTCATCACCTTCTTTGCTGAGGCGATCTAGGAAACTAGCTGCATTAACTTTCCAGGCAACTACCTGGGAGATCTAGCCATTTATATGACTCATTTAAAGAAGTGGAATGTGTATGGATCTAGGAGGTAAAGAAGATAATAGACTTGAGAGTCCCTTGCTTAAATATTAACTACTGGTAAAATTAAAAAAAAACATATATCATTAATATAAAATATATAATTTTAAGAGACCATTGAATTTCTTGTAATTGACCCCTTTGCTTATTTGCTTCACTGACTATGATATACTTCAGAATACCTTTTAAAGCAGGTGCCAGTGTCAGCAAGAATTTTCTTTGGTGACAAGACACAACAAATACTGTATATTTTGGCAGCTGTAATTCTAATGTAAAAGTTATTGCTAAAAACTGTTGATGTAGTCAGCAATATTAATAAAGTAACTTTTACTTTTATAAAGTAACAGCAATATTTATAAAGTAACTATTGCAAACAGCTTTTCATATGCTAGAGTTATATTAGTAAATGAATTATCTCCATAATGGGAGTAGATACAGGGGGAGGGGGGAATGGAATAACAAAGATGACATGAAGAGTGGAAACTGGGAAAAGTCTCCTAAAACAGCAATGCATTTTGCTCTCTACTGTGGATGTAGAAAATAAACAGAGCCTAAAAATTTCCTTGAGTGGTGTAGCAGTTTTATATCTATATCAATATGTCCAATTCAGCATGGATTTGATATCATAGGGTGACCAGCATAGGGCCAGGGCAAGGAAGATGAGTTATGAAGATTACGTACCTACCCCTAGTACTGTGTACTGTCTTCCCTAATTAAGGCCTAGCTGACTGGTGTTTTTCTTCTTTTTTTTTTTTTTTTTTTTTGTTTTTCTTCTATAGTACAAAATAATCCAGACCTTGATCAATTTGTCCTCAAGCTTATAAATCCCCTTCCTTGGTCCCTCTCTAAATCAGTCAGCTGAAGAGGAGTTCCCAAGTTATTTCTTGCCAAATATTTTGATTGTGTTAGTATCTGTTTATCTATGGATCAAATCAAAATAATCATTCTCTTTGTTTAGTGACAGCTGTTGCTATGCTGGGGATATTCCTGCTCATAGATACCTTTTCCCTGATATTTATACTTTTCTAAGATATTATTCTTTCACTCTGTAACATTCACCTGTAGATACCCCACTATATCTGCAGTATTAAAACTGACTCAAATACTAGCCAAGAGAATTATCTATCTCAGGAAATTTAACTTAGGTAAAATTTGGATTTTAACAGGGGAAAAAAAGCACTAATACTGGAAGTGAATATGAGTTATGCCTTGAAACAATCCAGAGGAGCAAAGAAAATTATCAAAGAGATAGGAGTTAGCATTTTTTATTCAAAAATAATGATGCAAAAGTTTGGATATAACCAACACATATTTGTAACTTAATAAAAGCTCCAACACTTCTGCAACTGAAGTAAAATAGATCATTTTTATGAAGAGTTAGGGAATTTACATGAAAAAATTTAATGAAATATACTGTTAAGTGTTGCTGATTCTATCTATAAATATATATGTGTGTGCATCTTTGTTTGTATGTGCGTGTGTGTTATGAACACACATATATTTTAAAGAATAGCCCATATAAATATCATCACATGTTAGGGAAAATTATGCAAATATGTCTGTAAAATGTTTAAGTTGATTTAAATGAAGTCAAAAGCAGTATGTCCAGGCCCCCTCTTTTTTTTTTAATGTTGCCACAAGTGATTTAATAAATTTCATTTTTAAAAGTAAATTATATGATTCTGGACATTTGTCTTATAATATTGGTAAATAAATCACAAATATTGATTTTTATTTTTAAACACTAACATTCTGCCACAACTTTGTTTAACCAATACTTTCTCCTGATTAAATTTTCATTGTTATTGTTGTTCAGTTGCTAAGTCATGTCTGATTTTGCAAGCCCATGGACTGCAGAATACAAAGCTCCTCTGTCCTTCACCATCTCCATTTAAGTTTGCTGAAATTCATGTCCATTGAATCAGTGATGCCATCTAACCATCTCATCCTCTGCTAACCCTCTTCTCCTTTTTCCTTCAATCTTTCTCAATATCAGGTTCTTTTCTAATGAGTCAGCTCTCTGCATCAGGTGGCCAAGATACTGGAGCTTAAGCTTCAACATCAGTCCTTCCAATGAATACTCAGGGTTGATTTCTGTTTGGACTGAATGGTTTGATCTCCTTGCTGTCCAAGGGACTCTTCAAGAGTTGTTTGCCATTCTCTCCTTCAGTGGACCATGTTTTGTTAGAACTCTTCACTACGACCCATATGTCTTGGGTGGCTCTCCATGGCATGGCTTATAGCGTCACTGAGTTATGCAAGGCTCATCACCATGACAAGGCTGTGATCCATTAAGGGGGAGATTTTCATTCAAGTTATTATTATAGTTTTATCACTTTCACAATTAAGCCCTAAACAAAGCATATGTAAAGCACAGTTGAAATTATGATGAAAATGTCCATTTGCTTTATAATTTTTCTCAAATTCTATTATAAAGAAGTATTAAGAAGAAGAATTTTTCCAGGCATGCATTTTATAAATATACTTTAAGATATAATTGTCTATCAAATTATGTATTTTCTATTAGGATAATACTGAATTCAGAGATAGACAGAAATTTTCCTGAAAAAAACACCAATATAGCTTTATTAAAACCTCAGCCTAGATGGATGGAGGAGCCTCATGACTGGTAGGCTACAGTCCATGGGTTGCAAAGAGTTGGACACAACTGAGTGACTTCACTCTTCTTATTCAGCATAGATACAAGAATGTTTTAAATCAGAAAATTACAAGAGAAGTGAATGTAAGGCATAAGCATAGTAAGTACCCAGCTGTCTATAATTATTTAATCTCACCCAATTTTATTTTCTTTACAATTGTAACATGACTTAAACTTGCCTTGGTATACTTATATTGAATATTTAACGTATTTTTAATTGACATTTACTTAAGCTCTCTTCCATAAAGGTATTAAGTCAGAAACTGACCTTTCTGGGCTTTGTAACTTAAGGCCTTTAGACAGAGTGGTAAAATCAAAATAAATTTCACTGAACACATTATTTGAGCTTTATCTTGAGAGAAAAAAATATATATTTTGGTTAGAGAAATTAGATAAACAAGCTTTAATTAAGAGAAATGTTGTGGATATAAACATCTTTTTTGTTCCTTTTTTGATGTATCTTGTTGCCTTTTTATGATGTGAAATGCCATGATCATAGATTGCTGAATACTCTTGGATTCTACTTTAAGTTGGGTACGATAAATTTGTCATGTCACTAATTTTCATTCCAGTGTAATTTTCTCTAGCAAGACTCAGCTACCGAGTAAAAGAGTAGAATGGAAATATCACATTTTTCCAGAATTATTTCATCATGAACAATGGTTGTGTGGGGAAACCTTCAACAACATGAAATTCAGACCCCAAACAAGTGAGTTCCCAAACAACTCAACTTTTGGTGACCTCATGCAGGTGGCCACAGTACCCTAGCCTTTAATGATCACAAAATCTGTATTTAGAATCACCTTGCTTAAGTGTACTTTTTTGCTCTTTAGAAAATATAATTATGAAAGCAGAAAAATAAACCTGTTTCTTGTCTCTGAAATTGCAGTGAATATAATTTTGATATGGTAAAAAAGGAAAAGGCATTTTAGTTGATGGTAACTCATGAATGTTGTCAATATTGAAGCTCTTTTACTTGACATGCAGACATGCACTTCTCCGTGTTTAGATACTTTGCTTTTATCTTCCTCTTTATGACCGGTCAATAGTTCATCAATATTTTATAGTCACTTTTCTACCGCAGTGCTTGCATTTATGACATGATGGCATTCTCTAATTTCCTTTTTTAATCAGTCTGTGTTGTTTCCATTCTTTTATGGGATAATTACTGAGGAGTTCAGCATTCAAGTTTTCATTAACTAATAGTTATTTATAATGTGTTAGCTAGATTTCCTAATGGGTCAGTTTTCAACTATTGTAAGCAACTGCTTTTTCTCAAGTATTGCAAATGTAAGAATCATCTGTGATACTTCCAAAAACTGCTTGCTCTCTCCTCCTTGAACATCCCATCAAGTATGTTTGTGGCAGGACACATATCTATATTTTACCAAGAACTGTAGGTTGTCCTTCTTCAGGTGGTAGAAACCATAATCTAAGAAACACTGTTATAAGGCATGATATGTGGCATATATCAAATTTTGATATTAAGATTTTTCTTTCAGGAATACTCATTGCTTAGTTTGTCTTTAGAGTGTATACTTCTAAAGCATGTTAAATCATTCCCTGGTAATACTTTGGGGAACTTTACTGTGTAGTAAAGGATACCAGCATTTGATATTATCTCTTGACTTATAGATAGAAAAATAAGCTTGGATCGGGACATCTCTGCCACTTTACTACCTTTTTTCCAGGATAGTTCTATATCTTTAACCTTACTATTGCCAACCACTGTGACTGCAGTCACTAACATCTTTTCTAAAGAAAACAATAATTATATTTATTCAAAGGCTCTTATGTGTGAGGCATCAGTAAAAATTTAGAGAAAAGAATGGCAAATACATAGTGTATCTGTCTTCATACAGTTTTCAATCTTTTTACATTTACTTTTTATTTATTGAAGGACAATTGCTTTACAATGTTGTGTTGGTTTCTGCTGTACAACAGTGTGAATCAGCCATAATTATACATATACATCCCTTCCCAACCACTCTCCCCCCATTCATCCCTCTAGGACATCATTGAACACTGTTCTCTCTGTTATACAGCAGCTTCCCACTGGCTATCTATTTGACACATGGGAGTGTATATATCAGTATGCAATCTTGTGTCAGAAACACATTTAATCAGATAATCATGCAGTTGACTTAAAATATAATTGTGATAAGTACTGTGGAAGATAAGTATTTATGATACTTGAAGTTGATAAAGGGTAAGATTTGAAAGGGTAAGTAGACCTTTCGAAGGAAGCTAAATGGTCTGAGAAAGTAAAAGTAACCAGTTGAAGAGAAGAGTAATAAAGAACACTTCAAATTTAGAAGATAATGCAATCAAAAGCCGAGAAGAAATTAGATATAAAGTCAATGTAACTTAGACATAATGAGAAGTGAGATGTATAGAAGATGGGATTGTTTTCGTCACTAAAGTCAAATTCATGTAAACCATCTCCTAGCTCCCTCCCTTCTTTCCTTCCTTTCTTTTCCCCTCCCTCCATCCTCTCTGCCTTGCTCCATCCTTACCTTCTTTTTCTCTCCCTTCTTCCCTCTCTCCCTTCCTTTGTTTCCTTATTTCTTATATGTCAAGGATCCTTTTATAAAAGCAATGAGAAATAGTTGAAAGAACCTAAGTATATAAGTGGCATGATGAGATTTGTCACTTGAAAATATCAGTGTGGAAAAACAGATTGAAAATGATGGTCGTCTGATGGCAATGTAGAGAGTAGAGATATCAGCAAGAAAGCCTGGTAGGGACCAGAGTGACTTTTAAAGGATAAAGCAAAGGAAATGGAAAAGTACCAAATGACAGTTATATCTTGTTTATAAAACTGACAAAATTTAGATGTTGATTTGTATTTATCTCTAACTCTCCTTCCTTGCCATGTCCAACATTCAGGGATGCGACTTAAACAGCAGTATACACAGAGAAGCCATTTGCTGTCCAGTGGAAAATGGACAGAGGAACAGATATAATGTTGGCTTTAGAAACCAGAGTTCAGTGTTGAACAAATTAAATTTTAGATGTTTGTAAGACTTGCAATTATGAAGCTATAATATTAAGTTCATTTACTTAAAAAGTACACAAAAAAGGATAGTGAAAGCAAATCAAAGTTTTTTACTCTGATATATCCATACCTTTTAGGTCTAACCATTCAGAGCAGGAAACCAAACTATAATTTCACTCATGCTATCATTCATTCAGTCATCAATTTTTTTACTGAGCACCAAATATAGTAAATTTTAAAGATTCAAATATAAACACTATGTCTTCTATCTTAAAAATATTTGAGATTTTGCATTTTCCAAGTTCAATATCAGATTTAAGGAATAAAACTTTATCATCAGAAGTAACACTCATACTACACTAGGTTGCTTCTTTACTATCATACAAGTTACTATTCCTGGAACTATCAAAGTAAAATGCCACATATTATAAAACTAATTACTCTATTTTGGTTGAAATAAATAAATATATGACTTTGTGAGAAACCCAAAGGTTTAAGATAAAGTTCAGGATATTATATGACAAAACAGCAGAATACCTACCTCTCAGGGACAATAGCTTATCATCATAGGATTCTATTTATATACCTAGGTCTGAGAAAGAAATTCTTGAATGCTAATCACAAGACAATCATAGGAATGGGTAGCATAAAACATTTTTACTGAGGAAACTGTGAGTCAACATATTGACCTTCCAAAATTAAAGTACTAGAATGTTCAAATCTGGATCGTTTAACCAAGCAGGTACTTCACTCCATCCTTCTTCTTCCCCATGATATAGCATGGGAGAGAGTGTGCAGCACAGAAACGATGATCACAGACCTTTAGATAAGTGACTTAATACCTGTAGTCTCAGCTTTCAATTTTACACCTATATCAAACAATTACCTCTACCTCTTTTAGAGCCTATATTTTCACTTTCATACTATATAGAAAGTTCTGTGCCCAAATCTACCTGATCTTGTACCACATATATCTATGTCTTATGCCTCACTATTCTTTAACATATATCCTGTTTTGATTAATAAAGAAGGTCACTGCCCCCTCCTTCTGAGCATACTTATTAAAGTCCAAGATTCGTTTTTGACATTTTGCTTGGAATAGCTCCCATCCACCCTACTTATTTTTCCAATCTTAGTCATTCAATTCAGACATCTTTTAAAGTCAATACCAAATCCAAATTCCACGCACACTTCCTTGGCTAATTTCAGCCTTGCATTTCATATTTTGGGAAATGGAAAATTAGGGGAAAAAATAAGAAGCTAGAAAGAGGTGTCCTGAGACAATTGCTGTAAGGGTGTTCAGGATCAGTAGAATTACATATGCCTAGAATAAACCAATGTGTAAAAAAAAAAAAAATCAATTTTAAACACTTCACACAAAAGGATACATATATTTGAAATTACCGATTCAATACTTTATTCCCTGAAACTCTAACTTAAAACTATAACATAGTTTCAAAGTTTATGTTTAACTGTTTATGGTTCTCAAGATTGAATGATTAAGAGTTTAGGATCCAAATCCAAGAATCTTGAAAAATATACCTTGTTTACTTTTAAATTTACAAAGCCATGCTACAACAAGAAGTCAATATCTTGGCAGATGGTATGTATTCCCATATTGGAGCTAAAATTTAGCAGTCAGAGCAAGGCCTTAACTTAAGAATCAAAGTAAATAATAAGTACAGGAAATCATGAACTATAGGCAAGTAGTAAACTGGCCATGCCCTTCCTTATATCTTTGTTCATCTTATTTGTCAAACTGTGCTTAGAAAGTAGGAGGAACAGCTCCCCTTAGTGTTAGAAAGTTGCCAGACTGCAATGAAGCAAAGTAACTACTGGGAGGAGCAGGGGATGAAGGAAGTGAAGTAGCTGAGACTGTTGTTTGTATTTGTTTAATCACTCAAACCTGAAAAACACATTTTAAAAATATTCAAATGCATGGTCGAAAAATATTGGATTATTTTTACTCCATTTTCGTTAGATAAAATGTGTCTGTAAACTAAACATAAGCTTCATGATTCACTGAAATCTTTACTGTTCAAGAGTTCTCCATTAATATCTGAATCTATGCGTTCTGTCCCATTTGGCCTCCAAGGTATTCCAGGGGTTCTATGGTGGGATAACAGGAAGAGAGTTCTGGCCAAGTGGATCAACATCTATCTGTTCTCTAATTCTCTTTAATTCAAAGGCCTTCACAACAATAAAGAGACCTGAAGATCACTGATGAATGCTATAATGAATACATAAAAACAAATTCCTAGTTTACTGCTAAATACCTTTTATTAGCAAAGCACTAAAAGGGTTATGTGACATTGTTTTTATGGTATTATAATCCTAATCATTCAGGGATGACATATTGAAAGTTTATCATACCAATGTATATATTATATATATTCCCAAGTCCTGGCACAGACCTCCTAAAACCCTTGTATTTCCTGGGTAATAGAGTGTGTCTTTTGCTCTAAGGAGGCAACTCTGGGCAGGCTCCTGAATGAGGCCAGTCATCAGAAAGACCAAGTCACCAGAAGTTTAAAACTTTCAGCCCCACCTTCTATTATCCAGTCAGGGGAGAGGGGCTAGAAATGGAGTTAATGTTCAAACATTTGTATATATTAAACCTCCAAAAAATTCCCAAAGTATAGGGATCAGAGAGCTTCCAGGTTACTGAGGAGCTGGTGTGTTCAGGGGGAACCGTGAAGCCCTTCCCACATAACTTATCCCATTCATCTGTTCCATATGGATGTTCATTTGTATATATTCCTTTATAATAATCATAGACAATAGGAAAACTGTTTACCTGAGTTCTGAGAGTGGCTCTTGAAAATTAATTGAACCTAAGGTGCAGGTCATGGGAACTCCCACCTGTAAGTGAGAATCATAATTGACAACTGGAAATTGCAATTAGCAATTTTGAGGTGGAGCAATTTGTGGGACTGAACCCTTAACCTGTGGGATCTGAAACTATCTCCAGGTAGATAGTGTCAGAAATGAGTTACATTGTTAGCACCCAGCTGGTGTCATAGAATTGCTTGGCATGGGAAACCTCACACACATTTGATATCAGAAGTGCTGTGAGAACAATAAAAGCTGGAGAGGGTGTGGAGAAAAGGGAACACTCTTACATTGCTGGTGGGAATGTAAATTGTTACAGCCATGAACAATTACAGCTATGAAAGATGGTATGGAGATTCCTTAAAAAACCATGAATAAAACCACCATATGACCCAGTAATCCCACCTTTAGGCATAAAGACACATGTACCACAGTATTCATTATAGCACTATTTATAGTAGCTGGAACTGGAAGCAACCTAGATGTCCATTGACAGATGAATGGATAAAGAACCTGTGGTACATATATACAATGCAATACTACTCAGCCATAAAGAGAAATGCATCTGAGTCAGTTCTAATGAGATAGATGAACCTAGAGTCTATTATACAGAGTGAAGTAAGTCAGAAAGAAAAATATAAATATCATATACTGACACATATACAAGGAATCTAAAAAAATGGTACTGATGAATTGATTTACAGGGCAGCAATGGAGAAACAGACATAGAGAACAGACCTATGGGCACAGGGGGATGGCAGGAGGGAGAGGGTGAGATGTATGGAGAGAGTAACATGGACATTTGAATTACCATATATAAAATAGATAGTCAATGGGAATTTGCTGTATGACTCAGGGAGCTCAAACAGGGGCTCTGTGAAAATCTAGAAGGGTGTGGTGGGGAGGGAAGTGGGAGGCAGGGGACATGGGTTTACCCATGACTGATTCTTGTTGATGTATGACAGAAGACCACAAAATACTGTAAAGCAATTATCCTTCAATCTAAAAAAAGAAAAAGTGTTGTGAGTATAGCTGTAGGGTGGGAGTAAAGGAGACACAGAAGGAAGAGTGAGGTTTTTCCTATACAACCTAATTGCTATTTTCTCTAGGTTATTACCTCTATAGAGGTAAATTATTAGAGGTGAACAAAGAATCAAGCAACTGTTCTGCTCTCAAGCAGCACAACATCTAGGGTGGTGGTTCTCAGTTTTGAATGCATGTAAGAATCACCTGGAGTAATTACTTACAGTTCAGTTATTAACCACCACCACCTTTGGATGAGGGTAGTTCTCTGGAGTGGGGTTTCTAAATCTGTATTTGTTACATAATCAAATGATTCAGATGACAGTGGTATAGTATCACATTTTTCAGAAAATATTGTAAAAGAAAAGACAAATGCATGTATAGGAAATTATAATGTGATAAATGCTGTCTAGATAAAAAGAGTAAAAGAGACAGTAAATAATTTTAGATATAAGAAGCAGAAAGCTTCTGAAAGCTTCGAAAAATTTTTTTCAATTCCATTTTTAATAAGATAAAATTTTGACTACCAAAAAAGCAGGAGAGTCTATTGCATGAAGGGAAGATAGCACAAAAAAATAAATGGAGGCATAAGAAGGTATTGTTGATTTGGGGAATAGTAAGGAGACCTATGAAAAAAGAAAAAAATAGGTTATGGATTATTTGTGGGAAAAAAGATGAAGAATTATGTGAGAAAATTGAGTAATGACAGTAAATAAAGACATTAGATATCATGCTAAGACATCTTTGTGTGCTTAGTGGCTCAGTTGTGTCTGACTCTTTGCAACCCCATAGACTGGGGGTCCATGTAACCTGCTAGGCTCCTCTTGTCCATGGGAATTCTCCAGTCAAGAATACCAGAGTAGGTTGCCATGTCCTCCTCCAGGGGATCTTCCATACCCAGGATCAAACGGGGGTCTCCTGAACTGCAGGCAAACTCTTTACCAGCTGAACTCCAGGGAAGCCCAAAGATATCTTTATATTATACCATGCAAAACTGAAGTCAAAGCAATAGAAATATCCAGTTTGTAACTTTCAAAAAAGACAAATCTGACAGAAATGTGAAAAATGAAAGAGAGAAGAGATTTAGATTGAGAGTCTTGTTTTATATATCTTTGATGTTTGTGGAACAAAAGTTTCAGAATACTGTATCTATAAATTGTATGTATCAAAACAACAGTTCACAATTAAACTAAACATAATATGCTTTATAAGGGCAAAAGGCTTTCCAGTTTAGGAAGAGAAGGAGATGACAGAGGATGAGGTGGTTGAATGGCATCACCAACTCGATGGACATGAGTTTGAACAAACTCTGGGAGTTGGTGATGGACAGGAAAGCCTGGTATGCTGCAGTTCATGGGGTCGCAAAGAGACACAACTGAGTAACTGAACTGAATTGATTTTATAAGTGTTTTTCACTTAAAAAAAGAAATGTGAAACTAAACATAACTAATCAAAAGATAGTTTATATTAAACTATTTTATTTTATTATCTCATCATTTGGTTCTTTAGAAATTAAGAAAATTTTGAATATAATTTAATGAATAAAATAAAAGAAATCTAAAAAATCTTTAAATAAATGTACCTAGTAAATCAGATCATCTATAAACTGGTACAAAAGAAAATAGTACAAGTTAACCTCTAGGCTTTTAGACCCACTCTATAATTAAATACCAGCTTTGCTCCCAGAAAGGTCAAGATCAAAAGGCCTTGGATTATATGTATATGTACTTTAGAGTTTGGAAATTGTAAAAGCTAACAGTAAATTATAATTCTTCATTAATTTAAAATCAATGCCCTGGGACTAAAGGAGGCAGCTCAGGGCAAATGGCTTTCCAGTTTAAAGAGTGCAAAAGACTTTATGAGTTTAAGTGGCTTGTGGTGTCTAAGTACTATGGTAAATGCAAATATCTGCATATATGTAAGTTCTGGAGAAGGCAATAGCAACCCACTCCAGTGTTCTTGCCTGGAGAATCCCAGGGAGGGCGGAGCCTGGTGGGCTGCCATCTATGGGGCCGCAGAGTCGGACACGACTGAGCGAATTAGCAGCACCAGCAGCAGCATGTACGTTCTAAACTAGCTAACCCCACTGAAGTCAGTAGGAAAAAGAAATAGATTATAAATTTAGTTAGAGTTCCCACTTATGCCCAAGAATAAGATATTGAGATAGTGCCATCTTCATTTAGGTCACTTATATTCTGAATTAAACACTTTTTAGTGCAGCTCTTCCTCCTGCTTTAAAGAAACGTTGTGCTTTTTATAAAAGACATTAAAAAAAAAAATCAGTTCTGTGTAGAAGTAGGAGTGATTGCAGCCTAACCTGCAGAAGTGGGGATTTCTGGGAACTGTAAAATGAGCATAGGATAACACAAAGTAGAGGGTAGATGGGAAAATAAAACCAATATAGGGTTCTAGAGAAGTAAACAGAGGCTTGCAACTCTAGATGACAGATTTCTCAACCCTCTGAAAAATCAGCAAAAAGGAAATTAACTCAAACAGCTGGATTAGTTTAAAATAGTTTATAATGGATTGGTGGAAAAGCAGTGGGCTCAGAGATTGCCCAGGTGAAATGCCAGAGCTTTTCTGTCACAGAACATTGAGGTGCTGAGGGTTAGTCTTCAGACCAGAGTATCAATCATATAATTGTTTTTACTGCTTGTGTTCTTCAGGGGTGCCTGTTAGACACTGGGAAGCAGATTAGAAGAAAAATGAGAACTGATGTGATTTAATTATATAGCAACAGCCAATAATTAAACTTAGGCCAAATAATTCTATTGTCCTAGACACAAGATAATTTAGATGGGAGCCACCAGTTTATGGATATCTGTAGGACAGCTTTTCTTCTCTCCCCCTCTGTCAGATGGCCTGAGGTTCAGAGACCTTGATTAAAAATAGATTGTCTATTTCCTGTATGCTACTAACTTTATCAATCTGAGTGCCTGTTTCTACATCAGTAAATCTGGATAATGATGCATAACTTTGTGGATGGTTCTGAGATGTAAATTAGGTATATACACCTATAGGCCTTAAACAGTGACTAACATACAACAAGTCCTTAGTATATGTTCAGTTCAGTTCTATTGCTCAGTAGTGTCTGACTCTTTGCAACCCCATGAATTGCAGCACACCAGGCCTCCCTGTCCATCACCAACTCCCGGAGTTCACTCAAACTCACGTCCATCGAGTTGGTGATGCCATCCAGCCATCTCATCCTGCCCCCAATCCCTCCCAGCATCAGAGTCTTTTCCAATGTTAGATGTCAATACTTTATTGAATTTATTTCTAAAACCATTAAACCAGCTAAATGTTAATTACAAAACTGTGAAACCATGTAATTTTAACTTGGATTCTGGGAAAGAAACCAATGGTTTCTTGTTTTCATGTATTGATTTTCTATAACATACAAAGAATACATAGATATATTTAAAAATACATACTCTGTTAGAAAATTTAGATAGTCATTATTGATATATAGTCCTAACATAAATAGATACATATACTCTTTTCAAGACAACTGGCATAGAATTTGTATGAATAAATTTGGTGTTTCATGCAACAAAATTCTCAAAGGTATGCGATTTAAAATTCCTCTCCAAATTCATAAAAATGTATATATTTTGACACTATTTAACATGAAGATAGCAAATACTTACAAAAAATTTTCCTTTGCATGTCAAGTTTTACTCTCATTTTCTACATTTTTATATATTTCATACAGAATCTATTAGCATTAGTTTCTCAGTTATGTCCAATTCTGGGGCCCCATGGACTATAGCCTTCCAGGTTCCTCTGTCCATGGAATTCTTCGGGCAAGAATACTGGAGTGGGTAGCTATTCCTTCTCTAGGGGATTTTTCTGACCTAGAGATTGAGCACAGGTCTGCTGCATTGCAGGCAGATTCTTTACCATCTGAGCTACCAGGAACAATAAATATTCAACTGTTTCATTATCACATTTACTTGCATTGTATTCATTATTCAGAGTTGTTCTACATGCTCATTCTTTGTTTTCTATTGTTTGTCTCCACTTGTTTTTGACATCTTTTAATGAGGAGAAACATGCTTAAATAAAACAAAAATAACTGTTATTATTATAACTTTGTTTTCTGATACACAGTCATTGCATAGTAAAAATAAAATGCACCTCTACCTATGCTATTAGGCTCATTAAATCACAATTCTTGTGGTTGGGTTCCAACCTGCACTGTAAGAGAAAAGCTGCTTAGTTGTTAAGAGTTTACTATACACTTGAGTTTCTGTTTTTGGGCTCTGAAATCACTGCAGATGTTGATTTTAGCCATGAAATTAAAATATCTTACTCCTTGGAAGGAAAGTTATGACCAACCTAGACAGCATATTAAAAAACAGAGACATTACTTTGCCAACAAAGGTTCGCCCAGTCAAGGTTATGGTTTTTCCAGTGGTCATGTATGGATATGAGAGATGGACTGTGAAGAAAGCTGAGCGCCAAAGAATTGATGCATTTGAACTGTGGCATTGGAGAAGACTCTTGAGAGTCCCTTGGACTGCAAGGAGATCCAACCAGTCCATAGTAAAGGAGATCAGTCCTGGGTGTTCATTGGACTGACTGATGCTGAAGCTGATACTTCAATACTTTGGCCACCTCATGTGAAGAGCTGACTCATTGGAAAAGACTCTGATGGTGGGAGGGATTGGGGGCAGGAGGAGAAGGGAACGACAGAGGATGAGATGGCTGGATGGCATCACCGACTCGATGGACATGAGTTTGGGTAAACTCCAGGAGTTGGTGATGGACAGGGAGGCCTGGCATACTGCGATTCATGGGGTCGCAAAGAATCAGACATGACTGAGCGACTGAACTGAACCAAACTGAGTTTATATAAGAAATATGGAGGATTTTATGTTATAATTATATTTATGTGAATAGCTAACTGTAGTGCTAAAGCAAGTGTGAGGTGCATTTGTAATATTCTTGACATTTCAGTTTCTTTCAACCATTATGGTGTGGAAAAGGAATACAAAAAAGTAATTCTCCTTAAGGAAATGTGATGACTAACTCCAAGCAAAAATGATCATTAGAAGAAAAAACTGGTTTCTATGTTCAGCACAAATATTCTTTCAAAATGTAATAAAATCATACTCAATGATATAAAATTTAATGGTTACCATAGACTGCCAGTTATCATAAATGACTCTTTCACACACACAAAAAGAAAAAAACAGTTATGTTTAAAACACTTTCTCTCAAACAATGGCTATGCCTCCCTTGGGGATTCACCTGATGTATAGACTAGGTGCCCTGTAAATGTTATTGGATGCTTTTGGACTATAAAGGTGAGTTTGTTACATTGACTATTTAAAATATTGCATTACACTCTATTCCTCTGTGCTATGGTTCCATTTACTTAAGCATGTACACCAGTATTATGTAAGAGTGGAGGAAGGGGAAATGAAACAACTGAAAATGGGTAGTTTTTCTTTAAATATCTGAGAATAATATCCAAGTGTTACCAGAGAGTAAGTTCTTGTCTTGTAACAGAAAAGATTCAGAGATAAGACACAGAGGTCAGTGAAGTAAGTTCAGTTCAGTCACTTAGTCATGTCCGACTCTTTGCAACCCCATGGATTGCAGCATGCCAGGCTTCCCTGCCCATCACCAACTCCTGGAGCCTACTCAAACTCATGTCTATCATGTCGGTGATGCCATCCAGCCTTCTCATCCTCTGTTATCCCCTTCTCCCTCCACCCTTCAATCTTTCCCAGCATCAGGGTCTTTTCCAACGATTCAGTTTTTCACACCAGGTGACCAAAATATTGGAGTTTCAGCTTCAGCATCAATCCTTCCAATGAATATTCAGGACTGATTTCCTTTAGGATTGACTGGTTGAATCTCCTTGAAGTCCAAGGGACTCTCAAGAGTCTTCTCCAACACCACAGTTCAAAAGCATCAATTCTTCATCAATAAAGTAAAGTGAGGATTTATTAAGCAATATTACACTCTGGAGGGGAGACCGGGCAGACTCAGGTGAGTGGCCATCCCAAGTTTCTTTGGCAAGCTGGTTATATGGGCAGTAAAAGTAGACAGAATGTTCATTGAGGAGGCGTGTTTGGGGGTAGAATTTCCTGATTTTTTATCCCAGCTCTACCTTCACAAGGGGAAGTGGGATTTTTGTCTTTCTTTAGTCTTGATCAGAAGTGTCAATTCATCAGTACATGATAGGTACTTCTTATATGGAGGGCTAATTTTACTGTAATGAGGGCATAAAGAACAAAAGGTTAGATTCAGACACCAGAGATACCTGCCTTTTTCCACCTTTCTTTGCCTCTAGCACTCTATCCCAGGTGGCACAGTGGTAAAGAATCTGCTTGTCAGTGCAGGAAACAGAAGAGACGTGGGTTTGATCCCTGTATCTTCAAGATCCCCTGGAACAGAAAATGGCCACCCACTGCAATATTCTTGCATGGAAAATTCCATGGATAGAGGAGCCTGGTGGCCTACAGTCCATGTTCACAAAGAGTTGGACACAACTGAGCACACATGCATTCATTCACTCAGGACTCCTATCATCTCAAGATATATGGTTTCCTGTCAGGCCAGAGGTTTCTGCTTTTCTTTATATGCCTAGGGATTCCTGTTGTTTTTAAGTTGTATGATTTCCTGCCATCTGGCCTGTGTCCCCTTTTCTCTGATTATATCTAGCTATTTTCCTGATCTAATGAAATAACTTTCTATTATAATAGTGAAAAAAAAAATCCTTATCAAGGGAGTGACAAAGAGTGACCAAACAGCATATACAGAGGGTTGTCTGGACAAAAGTTAATCAGGGGGAAAGTAAAGACAGTGGCAGAAGTAAGTGTAGTGTTTCAACATCTTCAACAATGCACAGCATCTGGTAGGACTAGGCATTGGAATCCAAGAAAGGCATTCTGGCCCTTTAGTTGCAGGGCTTTTAAATTGCATAGGTAAGCGTTCACACCTCTATTGGTGTTATTTACAGAAGTTAATGGACAGGTCTTTAGCTTCCAGCTATGCATTCCTCCTAAATCGGCATTCATAATTGGGAAAACCAGTCGCTCCTCCCCTATTGTAACTCAAAACCTTGGGTTGAAACTTTACCAGTTTACCACCGAAACATACTATCAGTATTAACTGCCTAAGCATCAGGCTTTAGGAGGTTCCGCTAGAGCTCTACAGGAGATTTTGTGTGTGTGTGTGCGCGCTCACACGTCTGTGCTTTTAGTCTCTCACTCATGTCCGAATCTTTGTGACCTCATGGACTGCAGCCTGACAGGCTTCTCTGTCCATGGGATTCTCCAGGCATGAATACTGGAGTGTGTTACCCTTCCCTTCTCCAGGAGATCTTCCTGACCCAGGGATCAAATCTAGATCTCCTGCATTTCAGGCAGATTCTTTATTGTAGGGAAGTAAAGTTTACTTCTTAGTCATATCCTTTCAGCCCAAAGATGACATTTCCACAATATTGTCAACAGCTTATGTCATTTGAAACTGGGAGAGTTCTAAATTTAGGCAGTGCCAGTGCCATGAGATATACTAGAGGACAAAAGTTAATAAAAAAAAAAAAAAAAAAGGAATACAAAGTTATCTTGTAGTCATTAAACTCTAGGGAGAAGGAGCCTATATTTAACCAAAAGAATAGGTCCCAATTTGCAGAGCTTTAGAGCTTATAATAAATATGTTATTAGAGTTGAGCAGTGATTTATGGGAATATATCAAGTGATAGACCTGTGATTGAAGAAGAAAAAGGAAAAAAATGGAACAGAAAAAATAAGTGTCGATAGTTACTGCTTGAAAAGTTAAAAAACTTGAAAAGCTTATATACATGTATTATAATATATACATAATTATATATAATGCAAACAATTACATGCATATCAACATATGTTATCATAATTGAATAGATAATATAATTATATAATTATTTGTTTATATAAAATTATATAATTCTATATAAGTATATACAATATGCATAAATTACAAAATTATATATAGACAGAGATAATAAAATGACAACTCAGTTCAGTTTAGTTGCTGAGTCATGTCCGACTTTTTGCGACCTCATGGACTGCAGAATGCCAAGCCTCCCTGTCCATTACCAACTCCCAGAGTTTGCTCAAACTCATGTCCATTGAGTTGGTGATGGCATCCAACCGTCGCATTCTCTGTCGTCCCCTTGTCCTTCTGCCTTCAATCTTTCTCAGCATCAGGGTCTTTTCAGATGAGTCAGTTCTTTGCATCAGGTAGCCAAAGTATTGCAAGTTCAGCTTCAGTAGCAGTCCTTCCAATAAATATTCAGGATTGATTTCCTTTAGGATGGATTGATTGGATCTCCTTGCTGTCCAAGGAACTCTCAAGAGTCTTCTCCAACACCACAGTTTAAAATCATCAGTTCTCAGGTGCTCAGCTTTCTTTATACTTCAACTCTCATAACTATACATGATTACTGGAAAAAACATAGCTTTGACTAGACGGACCTTTCTTGGCAAAATAATGTCTGCTTTTTAGTATGCTTTCTAGGTTGCTCATAACTTTTCTTCCAAGGAGCAAGAATCTTTTAATTTCATGGCTGCAGTCACCATCTGCAGTGATTTTGGAGCCCAAAAAAATAAAGTCTGTCACTGTTTCCATTGTATCCCCATCTATTTGCCATGAAGTGATGGGAAAAGATGCCATGGTCTTAGTTTTCTGAATGTTGAGATTTAAGCCAATTTTTTCACTCTCCTCTTTCACTTTCATCAAGAGAATCTTTAGTTCTTCTTTGCTTTCTGCCACAAGGGTGCTATCATCTACATATCTATAGATATTCCTCCCAGCAATCTTGAATCCAGCTTGTTCTTCATCCAGCCCAGCGTTTCTCATGATGTATTCTGCATATAAGTTAAATAAGCAGGGCAATAATATACAGCCTTGACGTACTCCTTTCCAAATTAGAAACCAGTCTGCTGTTCCATGTCTAGTTCTAACTGTTGCTTCTTGACCTGCATACAGATTTCTCAGGAGGCATGTCAGGTGATCTGGTATTCCCTTATCTTTAAGAATGACAATTAAAACCCATGAAAAGGAGTGACTGGAATTGTAGTGGAATTCTGTCAGAAATTTTAAGAACAAAGAACAAGAAATAATTACTTTGAGGAACAAAAAAATAACTTTATCTCTCCCTCGCACCATATGCAAAGGTTACTTCCAAATAGGCTGAAGTCCTGAATATAAAGGCTTATATTTAAAATGAGAGATAAAAATTCTAGAAGAAAACACATAAAGTGTTTTCTGGAGTTGATTATAGTATATGATATCAGTTCAGTTCAGTTCAGTCTCTCAGTCGTGTCTGACTCTTTGCGACCCCATGAATTGCAGCACGGCAGGCTTCCGTGTCCATCACCAACTCCCGGAGTTTACTCAAACTCATGTCCATTGAGTTGGTGATGCCATCCAGCCATTTCATCCTCTGTCATCCCCTTCTCTTCCTGCCCCCAATCCCTCCCAGCATAAGAGTCTTTTCCAATGAATCAGCTCTTCGCATGAGGTGGCCAAAGTATTGAAGGTTCAGCTTCAGCATCAGTCATTCCAATGAACACCCAGGACTGATCTCCATTAGGATGGACTGGTTGGATCTCCTTGCAGTCCAAGAGACTCTCAAGAATCTTCTCCAACACCACAGTTCGAAAGTTTCAATTCTTTGGCACTCAGCCTTCTTCACAGTCCAATTCGCACATCCATACATGACCACTGGAAAAACCATAGTATATAGTATAGTGATATGTGTATGTCAGATGTATCTAAATTAGACTTGAGACATGTATTTGATCGGATGTGAATTTTATTCAAACGGTTTAATGAGGCAGGTAAAAGATAAGGGACATGGTCTCAGTGCAATAAGCCATTGACAGTCAACTGGGAGGCTGGTATCAATGTCAGATCACCATGTACTTCCTGGCAAGAGATGCAGTCTAGACTTCCCAACTGGCTGAGGATGTTTTAGTGTGGAAGAGTAAAAAAAAAAAAAAAAAAAGGAAATGGATATATGAATCTTTGTTTCTGCAATGTGGTTGTGTAACTTCTAATATCTTTCTCACCTCTTGATTCCTGACTTCCAAAAGACAGACATTGGGTTTCTCAGGTGGCACTAGTGGTAAAGAACTTGCACACCAATGCAGGAGACGTAACAGACACGGGTTCAATCCTGCATCAGGAAGGTCCCCTGAGAGGGGTATGGCAACACATTTCAGCATTTTTTTTTAATTTATTTTTTATTGAAAGATAATTGCTTTACAGAATTTTGTTCTTTTCTGTTAAACCTCAACATGAATCAACCATTCAGTTCAGTTCAGCAGCTAAGTCATGTCTGAGTCTTTGAGACCCCAATGAATCACAGCACGGCAGGCTTCCCTGTCCATCACCAACTCCCAGAGTTCACTTTAATTCATCTGCATCGAGTCGGTGATGCCATCCAGCCATCTCATCCTCTGTCAACCCCTTCTCCTCCTGTCCCCAATACCTTCTAGCATCAGGGTTTTTTTCAATGAGTCAACCCTTTGCATGAGTTGGCCAAAGTATTGGAGTTTCAGACTCAGCATCAGGCTTTCCAATGAACACCCAGGACTGGTCTCCATGAGGATGGACTAGTTGGATCTCCTTGCAGTCCAAGGGACTCTCAAGAGTCTTCTCCAACACCACAGTTCAAAAGCATCAATTCTTCGGTGCTCAGCTTTCTTCACAGTCCAACTTTCACATCTATACATGACCACTGGAAAAACCATAGCCTTGACTAGATGGACATTTGTGGGCAAAGTAGTGTCTCTGCTTTTGAATATGCTATCTAGGTTGGTCATAACTTTCCTTCCAAGGAGTAAGCGTCTTCTAATTTCATGGCTGCAATCACCAACTGCAGTGATTTTGGAGCACCCCCCCAAAAAAGTCTGACATTGTTTCCACTGTTTTCCCATCTATTTCCCATGAAGTGATGGGACCAGATACCGTGATCTTAGTTTTTTGAATATTGAGCTTTAAGGCAAACTTTTCACTCTCAAGTGAGACTATAGCTGTTGCAAGAGGGCATCAGTGTGCAGACAAACTGAAACCATAATCACAGAAAACTAGCCATTCTGATCACACAGACCACAGCTTTCTCTAACTCAAAGAAACTAAGCCATGCCATGTGGGGCCACCCAAGATGGCCAGGTCATGGTGGAGTGGTCTGACAGAATGTGGTCCACTGGAGAAGGGAATGGAAAACACTTCAGTATTCTTGCCTTGAGAACCCCATGAACAGTATGAAAAGGCAAAATGATAGGATACTGAAAGAGAAACTCTTCAGGTCGGTAGGTGTTCAGTATGCTACTGGAGATCAGTGGACAAATAACTCCAGAAAGAATGAAGGGATGGAGCCAAAGCAAAAACAATACCCAGTTGTGGATGTGACTGGTGATAAATGCAAGGCCCGATGCTCTAAACACCAATATTGCATAGGAACCTGGAATGTTAGGTCCATGAATCAAGGAAAATTGGAAGTGGTCAAACAGGAGATGGCAAGAGTGAATGTCGATATTCTAGGAATCAGTGAACTAAAATGGACTGGATTGGGTGGATTTAACTAGATGACCATTATATTTACTACTGTGGGCAGGAATCCCTTAGATGAAATGGAGTAGCCATATGGTCAACAAAAGAGTCCGAAATACAGTACTTGGATGCAATCTCAAAAATGACAGAATGATCTCTGTTCATTTCTAAGGCAAACTATTCAATATCAAGGTGATCCAAGCCTATGTCCCAACCAGTAACACTGAAGAAGCTGAAGTTGAACGGTTCTATGAAGACCTACAAGACCTTTATAAGTAACACCCAAAAAAGACCTCTTTTTCATTATAGGGGACCAGAATGCAAAAGTAGGAAGTCAAGAAACACCTGGAGTAACAGGCAAATTTGGCCTTGGAATACGGAATGAAGCAGGGAAAAGGCTAAAAGAGTTTTGCCAAGAGAACGTACTGGTCATAACAAACACCCTCTTCAAACAACACAAGAGAAGACTTTACACATGGACATCAACAGATGGTCAACACTGAAATCAGATTGATTATATCATTTGCAGCCAAAGATGGAGAAGCTCTATACAGTCAGCAAAAACAAGACTGGGAGCTTCCTGGCTCAGATCATGAATTCCTTATTGCCAAATTCAGACTTAAATTGAAGAAAGTAGGGAAAACCACTAGACCATTCAGGTACGACCTAAACCAAACCCCTTATGATTATACAGTGGAAGTGAGAAATAGATTTAAGGGCCTAGATCTGATAGATAGAGTGCCTGATGAACTATGGATGGAGGTTTGTGACATTGTACATGAGACAGGGATCAAGACAATCCCCATGGAAAAGAAAAGCAAAAATGGCTGTCTGGGGAGACCTTACAAATAGCTGTGAAAAGAAGAGAAGTGAAAAGCAAAGGAGAAAAGGAAAGATATAAACATCTGAATGTAGAGTTCCAAAGAATAGCTAAAAGAGATAATAAAGCATTCCTCAGTGATCAATGCAAAGAAATAGAGGAAAACAACAGAATGGGAAAGACTAGAGATCTCTCCAAGAAAATCTGAGATACCAAAGGAACATTTCATGCAAAGATGCGCTCGATAAAGGACAAAAATGGTATGGACCTAACAGAAGCAGAAGATATTAAGAAGAGATGGCAAGAATATACAGATGAACTGTACAAAAAAGATCTTCACAAACAAGACAATCGTGATGGTGTGATCATTCACCTAGAGCCAGACATCCTGGAATGTGAAGTCAAGTGGACCTTAGAAAGCATCACTACAAACAAAGCTAGTGGAGGTGATGGAATTCCAGTTGAGCTATTTCAAATCCTGAAAGATGATGCTTTGAAAGTGCTACACTCAATATGCCATCAAATTTGGAAAACTCAGCAGTGGCCACAGGACTGGCAAAGGTCAGTTTTCATTCCAATCCCAAAGAAAGACAATGCCAAAGAATGCTCAGACTACCACACAATTGCACGCATCTGATATGCTAGTAAAGTAATGCTCAAAATTCTCCAAGCCAGGCTTCAGCAATATGTGAACTGTGAACTTCCAGATGTTCAAGCTGGTTTTAGAAAAGGCAGAGGAATCAGAGATCAAATTGCTAACATCTGCTGGATCACGGAAAAAGCAAGAGAGTTGCAGAAAAACATCTATTTCTGCTTTATTGACTATGCCAAAGCCTTTGACTGTGTGGATCACAATAAACTGTGGAAAATTCTGAAAGAGATGGGAATACCAGACCACCTGACCTGCCTCTTGAGAAACGTGTATGCAGGTCAGTAAGCAACAGTTAGAACTGTCAAAACAAAACAAAACAAAACAAAAAAACAGTTAGAACTGGACATGGAACAACAGACTAGTTCCAAATAGAAAAAGGAGTACATCAAAGCTGTATATTATCACCCTGCTTATTTAACTTATATGCAGAGTACATCATGAGAAATGCTGGTCTGGAAGAAGCACAAGCTGGAATCAAGATTAACGGAAGAAATATCAATAACCTCAGATATGCAGGTGACACCACCATTATGGCACAAAGTGAAGTGGAACTAAAAAGCCTCTTGATGAAAGTGAAGAGGAAAGTGAAAATGTTGGCTTAGGGCTCAACATTCAGAAAACTAAGATCATGGCATCTGGTCCCATCACTTCATGGGAAATAGATGGGGAAACAGTGGAAACAGTGTCAGACTTAATCTTTTTGGGCTCCAAAATCACTGCAGATTGTGATTGCAGCCATGAAATTAAAAGACGCTTACTCCTTGGAATGAAAATTATGACCAACCTAGACAGCATATTCAAAAGCAGAGACATTACTTTGCCAACAAAGGTTCATCTAGTCAAGGCTATCGTTTTTCTTGTGGTCATGTATGGATGTGAGAGTTGGACTGTGAAGAAAGCTGAGCACCGAAGAATTTATGCGTTTGAACTGTGGTGTTGGAGAGGACTCTTGAGAATTCCTTGGTTGCAAGGAGATCCAACCAATCCATTCTAAAGGAGATCAGTCCTGGGTGTTCTTTGGAAGGACTGATACTAAAGCTGAAACTCCAATAGTTTGGCCACCTCATGTGAAAAGTTAGCTCGTTGGAAAAGACTCTGATGTTGGGAGGGATTGGGGGCAGGAAGAGAAGGGAATGACAAAGGATAAGATGGCTGGATGGCATCACCGACTCGATGGACAACAGTTTGGGTGAACTCTGGGTTTTGGTGATGGACAGGGATGCCTGACGTACTGCAATTCATGGGGTCTCAAAGAGTTGGACACGACTGAGTGGCTGAACTGAACTGAACTGAGGGGAGGAAATCAGTGACTTACATTTCCTTAGAGCAGTTAGAGATAAATCTTATGGCTGCCTCACAAGATTCCCAGTCTCAGGGCATAGGCTTGGATTGCTTTACGTCATGATATCTATTGCCATCTGTGGTGAAAAAACTGGAAATCAGTTAAAATGCAACCCCTTAAATCTACCCAGCATTGGTCATACTGAAGACCTTGGGGGACACCTAATTCCAGTCCAGTGGTCCCAAGAGGTTGACCCACCTATGATCTGGTCCTTGAAAGGATGTCACACCTCAACATGTTTGGGAATCTGCCAGTCCAGGGGTCCCAGGAGGTCGACATGCCTCGACCTTCCCAGGTATTTGATCTCCAGGAGGCTGTCATGCCTCAGTTTGCCTGGGGATCTGCACCCTGACCCAGGGACACCTGGCTCTCAGATTGCAACAGTACTGGGTAGGATAAGCTTCAAAAAGACTCACCCCTAAGGAAGTCCACCCATGGAAATTGAAGGAAGCCTATTAGGTTTTTTTCTTTTTTCTTTGCCTCCCTGTCGTCACTGACTTTCAGATGGGAAATAACCTATCCACTTCCCAATAGACACCCTTGAGATGCATCCTTGATAACTGGAAGTTGTCCGATCCTCTAACTCTAAGGAGAAGTTTCTTAACGTTCTTTCTGCCACTGTGTGACCACGGTATCCTCTGGGGGACAAGTAACTTTGGCCTGAGGACAAGAGTTTAAATTACAATACCATCCTTCAGCTAAACTTGCTCTTCAAAAGACAAGGGAAATGGACAGAGATCCCCTATGTCCAAATTTTCTTCCAACTAAGAGATATGAAGGAACTCTGTCTTAAGCATGGAATTGTTGTATGCCCTAAAAGTGAGCCTACTAGGCAAACGGTGTTAGGCATAGACAACCAAGAGAAGGAATCTGCCCCCCAACCCCACCCCCCACTCATGAAGTCTCACCTCCCATGGCTCCCGAGTTGCCTGGTACTCCTTTCTTGTATCCAGACGTGGCCCCATATCCAGGAGCACCCCTTCCACAAAAGCCAACTCAAGTATGTCCCTTAGTCAAAACTGGAGGAGAATTTGAACCAACTGTGTCCTTAAGCCCTTCTTCCTATTAGAACTAAGACAGATCAAACAAGACCTGGGAAGCTATACAGATGACCCAAGGCAAATATATGGATATATTCCAATACATTACCTTGGTCTTTGACTTGACATGGAAGGACATCATGGTCATATTTAGTCAAACTTTATCTGACCCTTAGCATGTTAGGGTCTTAACGGAAGACCAAAGGTATGCTACAGGGCTTCACATGTCAAATGATCAATACCCAGTAGGAGAAACTGAAGTCCCTCCTCAGATCCTAATTGGATTATAATCACCTTGAGCACATCTGGGAAAGGGACCATTTCCTTATCTGTGTGAATGTAGGACTGAAAACAGCCCATCAAAAAAATTAAAAAAAATTAAAATTAAAATTAAAAAAAAAAAAAAAAAAAAAGCATTCAGCTATGCCCGTGTCTCAGCAATAACTCAGGAGCCCAATAAGAACCTCATTGCCTTTCTTCAAAGGATAAAAGAGGCCCTCCAAAAGTTTACCAATCTGGACTTAGATTCTTACAAGAGACAGGTGATTTTAAAGGACAAATTCCAGTCCCAATGTACATCAGACATCAGGATAAAGCTACAACAGCTGCAGCAGCAGGATTCTGCTGCCTCTTTAGATGAGATGGTCCAGACAGCCACCAATACCTTTTATAACAGAGTAAAGAAGAGGGAGGACCAAGGGCCAGGAAAGGGAGAAAAGGAAAGAAGCAAGGCATGGCCAGATACTGGCCACCATCCAGGGAAGGCCTATGGCAAATCCCAAATCCTTGAAGGACAAGGCACTAGGCAAATGCTTAATCTGTAGATAGGCAAGGCATTGGGCCAAAGAGTGTCTAAACCACGACAAGTCTCCTAAAATAGTTTGCTACAAATGCTATCAATTGGGATATTGGGTGGCACTCTGCCCTTGGGACCCAAGAGCCTCAAGGTCAAGTGCCAAGCCTTCCCTCATGATGGTTCAACAGGACTGAAGCGGCCCAGTCCAACCAGCCCACCTGACACAGATAACCATGTTTCCCCATCTATTTGCCATGAAGTGATGGGACAAGATGCCATGATCTTAGTTTTCTGAATGTTGAGTTTTAAGCCAACTTTTTCACTCTCTTCTTTAACATTTGTCAAGAGGCTCTTTAGTTCTTTGCTTTCTGCCATAAGGGTGGTATCATCTGCGTATCTGAAGTTATTGATATTTCTCCCGGCAATCTTGATTCCAGCTTGTGCTGCATCCAGCCCAGAGTTTCTCATGATGTACTCTGCCTATAAGTTAAACAAGTAGGATGACAATATACAGCATTGACATACTCCTTTCCCTATTTGGAACCAATCTGTTATTCCATGTCCAGTTCTAACTGTTGCTTCCTGACCTGTATACAGATTTCTCAGGAGGCAGGTCAGGTGGTCTATTCTTCCCATCTCTGGAAGAATTTTCCACAGTTTGTTGTGATCCACAGAGTCAAAGGCTTTGGTGTAGTCAATAAAGCAGAAATAGATGTTTTTCTGGAATCTTCATGCTTTTTTGATGATCCAGCAGATGTTGGCAATTTGATCTCTGTTTCCTCTGCCTTTTCTAAATCCAACTTGAACACCCACGGTTCATGTAATATTGAAGCCTGGCTTGAAGAATTTTGAGCATTACTTTGTTAGCATGTGAGATGAGTGCAATGAGCTGTAGTTTGAGTGCTCTTTCACACTGCCTTTCTTTGGGATTGGAATGAAAACTGACCTTTTCCAGCCCTGTGGCCACTGCTGAGTTTTCCAAATTTGCTGGCACATTGAGTGAAGCACTTTCACAGCGTCATCTTTCAGGATTTGAAATAGCTCAACTGAAGTTCCATCACTTCCACTAGTTTTGTTCGTAGTGATGTTTCCCAAGGCCCATTTGACTTCACATTCTAGGATGTCTTCTCTAGATGAGTGACCACGACATCGTGATTATCTATTTTGTGAAGACCTTTTTTGTACAGTTCTTTTGTGTGTTGTTGCCACCTCTTCATAATATCTTCTGCTTCTGTTAGGTCCATACCATTTCTGTCCTTTATCGAGCTCATCTTTGCATGAAATGTTCCTTTGGTATCTCTGATTTTCTTGAAGAGATCTCTAGTCCTTCCCATTCTATTGTTTTCCTCTTTTTCTTTGCGTTGATCACTGAGGAAGGCTTTCTTATCTCTCCATGCTATTCTTTGGAACTCTGCATTCCAAGGATATGTCTTTCCTTTTCTCCGTGCCTTTCACTTTTATACTTTTCACAGCTATTTGTAAGCCCTCCTCAGGCAAACATTTTCCTTTTTGTATTTCTTTTTTGGGGGGATGGTCTTGATCACTGCCTCCTGTACAATGTCATGAACCTCAGTCCACAGTTCTTCAGGCACTCTGTCCATCAGATCTAATCCCTCAAATCTATTTGTCACTTCCCCTGTATAATTGTAAGGGATATGATTGGGTCACACCTGAATGGTCTAGTGGTTTTCCCTACTTTCTTCAATTTAAGTCTGAATTTGGCAATAAAGAGTTCATGATCTGAGCCACAGTCAGCTCCCAGTGTTGTTTTTGCTGACTGTATAGAGCTTCTCCATCAGTGTCTACAAAGAATATAATCAATCTGATTTTGGTACTGACCATCTGGTGATGTCCATGTGTAGAGTCTTGTGTTGCTGGAAGGTTTTGCTATGACCTGCATTCTTTTGCAAAACTCTGTTAGTCTTTTCCCTGATTCATTTTGTACTCCAAGGCCAAATCTGCCTGTTACTCCAGGTATTACTTGACTTCCTAGTTTTGCATCCAGTCCCCTATAATGAAAAGACATATTTTTGGGGGTGTTAGTTCTAGAAGATCTTGTAGGTATTCATAGAACTGTTCAACTTCAACTTCTTCAGCATTACTGCTTGGGGCATGGACTTGGATTACTGTGGTATTGATTGGTTTGCCTTGGAAATGAACAGAGATCTTTCTGGCATTTTTGAGATTGCATCCAAGTACTGTATTTCATACTCTTTTGTTGACTATGATGGCTACTCCATTTCTTCTAAGGGATTCTTGCCTACAGTAGTAGATATAATGGTCATCTGAATTAAATTCACCCATTCAAGCCCATTTTAGTACACTGAATCCTAAAATGTTGACATTCACTTTTGCCATCTCCTGTTTGACCACTTCCAATTTGCCTTGATTCATGGACCTAACATTCCAGGTTCCTATGCAATATTGCTCTTTACACTATCAGACTTTACTTCCATCACCAGTTACATCCACAACTGGGTGTTGTTTTTGCTTTGGCTCTGTCCCTTCACTCTTTTCTGGAGTTATTTCTCCACTGATCTCCAGTAGCATATTGGAAATCTACCGACTTGGGGAGTTCATCTTTCAGTGTCCTATCTTTTTGCCTTTTCATACTGTTCATGGGGTTCTCAAGACAAGAATACTGAAGTGATTTTCTATTCCCTTCTCCAGTGGACCATGTTTTATCAGAACTCTCCACCATGATTGTCCATCTTGGGTGGCCCTACATGGCATGATTCATAGTTTTATTGAGTTAGACAAGGCTGTGGTCCATGTGATCAGATTGGTTAGTTTTCTGTGATTGTGGTTTTCAATATATCTGCCCTCTGATGGAGAAGGATAAGAGGCTTATGGAAGCTTCCTGATGGGAGAAATTGACTGAGGTGGAAACTGGGTCTAGTTCTGATGGGTGGCCATGCTCAGTAAATCTTTAATACAATTTTTTGGTTGGTCAGTGGGGCTGTGTTCCCTCCCTTTTATTTACCTGGGGCCAAACCACTGGCTAAAGAATCCCAATATCTTTTTGCCTTCGAGTGGGAGGCTCCAGGAGAAAAACACCAACAGATGACTTGGACAGTATTTACCTCATGGGTTCAGAGATAGCCCCCACCTGTTTGGGCAGGTTCTTAACTGGGATCTCCTAGATTTGGACCTGGGATCTAATGGGAAAATATTACAATATGTAGATGACCTACTAATCTTCTCTCCAGATGAGAAAAATACCCAACAACTTGCAATTCAGGTTCTAAACTTTTTGGCAGAGAATGGATATAAAGTCTCCTGTGCTAAGGCACAAGGAGAAGGTAATGGCACCCCACTCTATTACCCTTGCCTGGAAAACCCCATGGATGGAAGAGCCTGGTAGGCTGCAGTCCATGGTGTTGCTAAGAGTTGGACACGACTGAGCGACTTCACTTTCACTTTTCACTTTCATGCATTGGAGAAGGAAATGGCAACCCACTCCAGTGTTCTTGCCTGGAGAATCTCAGGGACAGGGGAGCCTGGTGGGCTGCCGTCTATGGGGTCACATAGAGTCGGACACAACTGAAGCGACTTAGCCGCAGCAGCAACAGCTAAGGCACAGATGGTCAATACAAAGGTCACTTACCTAGGATTTCAGAATACATATGGGTCCAGGAGGGTGTCCTCTGATCTAGTACAAGGAATGCCCCAGTTTCCCTTCCCTAGACTTGAAAACAATTTCAAGCTTTCCTGGGGCTAACTGGGTATTGTAAAATCTAGATACCCAACTATGATCTAATTGCCCAGCCCTTATATGAAAGCTTGAATGTATGGAATGATTCAATTCTACTGATGTGGGGAACTCAAAAGAAGGCAGAGGCTACAGTAAAACAAGCCTTAACTCAAGCACCTGCCTTGAGGTTGCCAGATCCAGAAAAAGCATACCAACTTTATGTCCACAAAAAGAAGAAATAGCCTTGAGAGTGTTAACTGAAAGGTTGGGACCTAAGCCCCAGCCTGTAACTTACTTATAGAAGAGGCTCAACCCAACCACCTGAGGTTGTCCTTCCTGCCTTTGAAATCTTCCAACTATTGCAATCCTGATAGAAGATGATTTAAAACTCCCTTTTTTTGGGGGGGGGGGAGGGGCAAACTAACTATTTTTACCAGCCAACAAGTGAAACAACTCCTAAATGGGAGAGGCCATTTATGGATATCTGATCAAAGAATCCTCAGGTATCAAGTAGTGCTGATGGAACATCCAGGCCTGACTATATCCTCTTGTGAGGTTCTTAACCCTGCCAACCTCTTCCCTAGCCCCGAGGGCTCTCTCCCCTTTCACTCTTGCCTAGAAACCTTGGACCACTGAACAAAACCCCAAGAGGGATTGTTGGAAATCCTCTGACCAATCCTGAGGAAATCTAATACACTGATGGAAGCAGCTTTGTCTTGGATGGAAAAAGAAGAGCTGGCTATGCAGTCGTCCCCAATTTTGAGAACATAGAGGCTAAACGTTTGCCTCCAGGTACTTCAGCCCAGTTAGCTGAGCTCATAGCCCTGACTCAAGCTTTAGAGCTGGGAAAAGGAAAAAGAGTAGCCATTTACACTGACTCCAAGCATGCCTTTCTGGTGCTACATGCACATGCTGCTATTTGGAAAGAAAGAGACCAGTTGACGACCCAAGGGTACCCAATCAAATATGGCGATCAAATACTTAGGCTCTTGGAGGCAGTTCATCTTCTCACTGAGGTTTCAGTCTCCCGCTGTAAAGGAAACCAAAAAGGGAGTACAGAAGTAGCATGAGTGAACCAAACAGCCAATCAGGAAGCTAAGAGATAAGCATTACAGAACAATGACCTAATAGGGTTGCCATCTTAGATCTACAAGCTAATTTGCCAGAAACTCCTTCAAATACTGAAGGTGAGACTCTTAAAGCTAAGAGTGAGGGCTTTCAAAAAGATCGTATGGGGGTGATTCCAAAAGTAGGGACTCCTTTTTCTGCCTGGGAACCTTCAATGAAAGTTGGTTAATTCCTTACATGCCACCACTCATTTAGGGGAAAAGGCCCTCCAAAGATTACTAGAAAGGTCCTTCAGAGGAACAGGGCTGCAAACCACTATAAGGCAAGTGGTCTCCTCTTGTCCCACTTGCCAATTAAACAACCTCCAAGGAGCTCAAAGACCCCAGCTGGCCCAGCCTGCCAACATGGTACCTACCTAGGAAAGACTGGGAGAAGGACTTCACCCAGATGCCAGTTTCTCTAGGGTATAAATGCCTATTAGTCATGATAGATACATTCACAGGATGGATTGAAGCCTTTCCCATCCAGACTGAGAAGGCTAAGGAGGTGGTAAAAAAAAAACTACTCTATGTAGTCATTCTGAGATTTGGTCTGCCCAGATCATTACAAAGTGACAATGGGACATCATTTACTTCTAATGTCACCCAAGGGGTCTTTAAAATATTGGGCATTACTTATTATCTCCAATGTACCTGGAAGCCTCAGTCTTTAGGAAAAGTAGAAAGAGCCAAATAATTCTTAAAATCAGTGATAAAAAAGATAACCCAGGATACCTCCCTGGGTTGGAAGGAGGCTTTACGAATAGCTCTCCTCCACACCTGCATTTCCCCTAAGGAACAGGTTGGTCTTTGTCCTTATGAGATGCTATATGGCAGACCTTTTATGTCAATAATCTCTTCCTGGATCCAGAGGCTGATACTCTCCAGTCTCATACCACAGCCATTGGGCAATTCCAACAGGATATACACTTATGGGGAGTCAACCAGGACCCAAAAGATTCTAAAGAGTCCCCACTGCCCCAGGGACTCAAGTCCTAATTAAAGTCTGGAAAGATGGGTCCCCAAAGGCTAAACTCCAGCTCACATGGAAGGGCCCCTACCCTGTAATTCTTTCTACCCTCACAGCAGTCAAGGTACCAAGACATGACTCCTGGATTCACTACTCATGAGTCAAGCCATTGAATAAAACAGAAGAGGACACTCAATACACCTGTGAGTCCCTGGGCGATCTCAGATACCTATTCAGAACTCATTCATTAGAATGAGTGCCATTCTAATGAATATCCCCAAAATTAAGTTTCTGGCGATAAGATTTCTCAGGATAGCTCTAAAGAGCCAAAATAGCTTGGCAGCGGTTGTACTCCAAAACAGACAGGAAATAGATCTCCTGATCCCTGAACAAAGAGGGATTTGAGCCATCTTGAATGAGACATGTTGTTTCTGGGTAAATACCTCCAGTGAAGTTAAAGAAAGTCTCACAGTCCTCAAGAAAAGCATTCAGCTCCTACAGAATCTCAAAGAATGAGCTGGAGAGGTCTTGTGGTGGCTACAATCACTCTTTGGGGGATTCTTCTGGTGATGGGAAATTTGGATTTGGCCAATGCCCCTATTAATCCCTGTTATCACCATATTGATGCTGCTTATGATTGCTCCATGTATTATCAATTGTCTACACCATTTTGTTTCTGCCCAGGTCAACAAACTACAACATGTGGTGCCAGTTCAAAAAGGATATATAAAACTACAGCTAACCACAGAAAACATTACTCACACTTAGATGGACAGTGCTATAAGGACTCTTAGGCTTGAGCCTAGCGAGAGGGGGAGCCCCAATGCTCCTCGCCATCCCAGTTCAACAGGAAGTAGCCAGAGAAACCTCAATGCCCCTATTCCCAAAGATTTGAGCCCCCTATCTCTTGAGGAGGGAATGTTAGGTAGTTAGAACAGGAAAAAGGAGTCCAGAATGGAGGTGGCTAAAAGACCAGGAAGGGAAAAGCCCATGAAAATAGAACAAAGGAATGTGCGAGGACTGGAGTGAGGACCTCAGGTAAAACAGACAGCACTCCTGGCTAGCCCAATTTACATAGGGCAGGCCCAGGGGGAGGATAAAAGATATATAAAAAGAGGAGCCAAAATTGGGTCGGGGACCTCTCTTCTCTTTGCATCTTTTGGGTCGGCATGCCCTCATGCCTCAAGGATGTATTTTCCTTTATTTTAGAAATAAAACTGAGCTGTAACATGGAGCTGTAACACTGGTCCATCCAAGGGCTGTAACACTGGTCTGTCACTTCAAATTTTTGTTGCAATGAGACCAAACTGAGGAAATGTCAAACTCCACCAACCCTATGACCAGTGCGTTCTCTTGCAAAATTCTGTTAGACTTTGCCCTACTACATATTGTACTCCAAGGCCAAATATGCCTGTTACTCCAGGTATTTCTTGACTTCCTACTTTTTGCATTCCAGTTCCCTATAATGAAAAGAACATCTTTTTGGGTGTTAGTTCTAGAAGGTCTTGTAGGTATTCATAGAACTGTTCAACTTCAGCTTCTTTAGCATTACTGCTTGGGGCATGGATTTGGATTACTGTGATATTGATTGGTTTGCCTTGGAAATGAACAGAGATTATTCTGTCATTTTTGAGATTCTACCCAGGTACTGCATTTCAGATTCTTTTGTTGACTATGATGGCTACTCCATTTCTCTAAGGGATTCTTGCCCACTATAGTAAATACAATGATCATCTGAGTTAAATTCACCCATTCCAGTCCATTTTAGTGCACTTATTCAAAGCCTTTGACTGTGTGGATCACAATAAACTGTGGAAAATTCTGAAAGAGATGGGAATACTAGACCACCTGATCTACCTCTTGAGAAATTTGTATGCAGGTCAGGAAGCAACAGTTAGAACTGGACATGGAACAACAGATTGGTTCCAAACAGGAAAAGGAGTACGTCAAGGCTGTAAATTGTCACCCTGTTTATTTAATTTATATGCAGAGTACATCATGAGAAATGCTGGACTGGAAGAAACACAAGCTGGAATCAAGATTGACAGAAGAAATATCAATAACCTCAGATATGCAGATGACACCACCCTTACGGCAGAAAGTGAAGAGGAACTCAAAAGCCTCTTGATGAAAGTGAAAGTGGAGAGTGAAAAAGTTGGCTTAAAGTTCAACATTCAGAAAGTGAAGATCATGGCATCCGGGCCCATCACTTCATGGAAAATAGATGGGGAAACAGTGGAAACAGTGTCAGACTTTATTTTTCTGGGCTCCAAAATCACTGCAGATGGTGATTGCAGCCATGAAATTAAAAGACACTTACTCCTTGCAAGGAAAGTTATGACCAATCTAGATAGCATATTCAAAAGCAGAGACATTACTTTGCCCACAAAGGTTCGTCTAGTCAAAGCTATGGTTTTTCCAGTGGTCATGTATGGATGTTAGAGTTGGACTGTGAAGAAGGCGGAGTGCCAAAGAATTGATGCTTTTGAACTGTGGTGTTGGAGAAGACTCTTGAGAGTCCCTTGGACTGCAAGGAGATCCAACCAGTCCATTCTTTAGGAGATCAGCCCTGGGATTTCTTTGGAAGGATTGATGCTAAAGCTGAAACTCCAGTACTTTGGCCACCTCATGAGAAGGGTTGACTCATTGGAAAAGACTCTGATGCTGGGAGGGATAGGGGGCAAGAGGAGAAGGGGACAACAGAGGATGAGATGGCTGGATGGCATCATTGACTCGATGGACGTGAGCCTCAGTGAACTCCGGGAGATGGTGATGGACAGGGAGGACTGGCGTGCTGCGATTCATGGGGTCGAAAAGAGTCGGACACGACTGAGCGACTGATCTGATCTGATCTGATTCCTAAAATGTTAACACTCATTCTTGTTGTCTCCTGTTTGATCACTTCTAACTTACTTTGATTCATGGACCTAACATTCCAGGTTTCTATGCAATATTTCTCTTCATAGCTTCTGAGTTTACTTCCATCACCAGTTATATCCACAACTGCACGTTGTTTTCACTTTGGCTCCATGTTTTCTTTCTTTCTGGTGTTATTTATCCACTGATCTCCAGTAACATATTGGGCATCTACCGACCTGCGGAGTTCATCTTTCAGTGTCATATATCTTCTTGCCATTTCATACTGTTCATGAGATTTTCAGGGCAAGAATACTGAAGTGGTTTGCCATTGCCTTCCTCAGTGGGCCACATTTTTTCAGAACATCCTTCAAAATTTCCCATGCATGCAGTGCCTCTCTCAGTGTCTGCTACCCTGAAGCAGGCCACTGCCAACCCACACCTCCACTGGAGACTCCTGAACACTCACAGAAAAGTTTGTGTCAGTCTCTTTTGGAGTCACTGCTCCTTTCCCCTGGGTTCTGGTGCACAGAAGGTTTTGTTTGTGCCCTCCAAGAGTCTGTTTCCCCAGTCCTGTGTTAAGTTCTGCAATCAAATCCCACTGCCTTCCAAAGTCAAATTTCCTGGGGGTTCTCAGTCCCTTTGCCAGATCCCCATGTTGGGAAGTCTGTTGTGGGTCCTAGAATTACCTTAACAACTCAAGAATTTATTTGGTATAATTGTTCTGCAGTTTGTGGGCTGTCTGCTTGGTGGCTCTATGGTGTGGTGGATGGAGGAGCCTGGTGTGCTGCAGTCCATGGGGTTGCAAAGAGTCAGACATGACTAAGCAACTTCATTTTCACTTTTCACTTTCATTCATTGGAGAAGGAAATGCAACCCACTCCAGTGTTCTTGCCTGGAGAATCCCAGGGATGGTAGAGCCTGATGGGCTGCCATCTATGGGGTGACACAGAGTCGGACATGACTGATGTGACTTAGCAGCAGAAGCAGCAGCCTCTAAGAGAGATTATGCCACACCCAGGACTGCTTCATTCAGAGCCCTTGCCCCTGCAGCAGACCACTGCTGACGTATACTTCCACAGGAGACACTCAAACACTCAAAGGCAGGTCTAGCTCAGTCTCTGTGGAGTTTCCTGGTGCACACAAGGTTTTGTTTGAGCCTTCCCAGAATCTCTGGAGGGTATGGGTTTTGATTCTAAACATGTCTAGGAATATGCTTCAATTGGAGGCAAAATTTCTCTCCATCTGTGAATTGTGAAATTCAAGAAGCAAGCTATCTACTTCTAAAATACAGTGATGGAACAAGAAAAGGACCCAGTTATAAACATTCCCATTCAAAAAGTGAGAAAATGGAAGGCAAAAGGAATAAACTATCCAAAATAATTTTAAAATCTATCTAGGGAAATTCCATTTAGTTTTAAAGCCAGATAGTCACCCTTGATATCTTATGGATCCACCCTCTGGGCTACTGGCTCCATCTTCTAAGTCATTCTATCATTTTCAAGAAAGGTAGTAAGTGTTTACAAGTGTGTAGTTTATCAGCATGTTCTTGAATGTAGAATCTTGAATGTCTGAAAGCCTTTTTTTTTTTTTAATTGTGTCATCTCTGTACTTTTCAGTTAAAGTTTAATTCTCAAGAACTTCATGGTTCTTCTATGTTATCACAAGAATTCACCCCATTAGATGTGATGCTCCTAGATAATGCTATCTATATTTTGGCTTATGCTAAGATGGTTGAGAATATCTCTGAGTAACATGCTTAATCTTCAAGAAGTTTTTCAGTGACTAAATATTCTTATCTGCTGTCTTTCTAAGGTATTGTCAAAAGATTTTACAGTCACATGCATGGTCTTTTCTAAAGTATATGCTCTCTCAGTTCAGTCAGTTCAGTTCAGTTACTCAGTCGTGTCTGACTCTTGGTGACCCCATGGACTGCATTATGCCAGGCTTCCCTGTCTCTGCTCTCTAGACAGTGAATATCTTAATGCCTTTTGAAATCTAGATGAGAATTTTCCAAATCACCAAGCTCTATTGTCTCTTTGCTTTTTCTTTCCTCAATTTATCTCTTTTCACTGGGATTTTACCATGAGAAGAAACAAGAATCTAAGCTATACCTTCAATACTATGCCCAGAAGTCTTCTCAGCTAAATGTTCAACTTCATCATTCATAAGTTCTTCTTTCTATGTAATCTGCTAAGTAGATACACTTCCAATCCTGCTATGTATTCCGCGCCTACTTACAAGGATCTCCTTTCCTACAATTTCAAATACGATGTTCTTCAATCCCTCCTGATCTCTCAGCAGTAGCATCTTTAATGTCCATATTTCTACTAAATATCTTCATGATAAATTAAGTATTTTCTAAGGCAATATGTTTTCCCTATCATATTTCCGATTTCCTTCATTCTGTTGTTACTGAGTCCAAGCTCATACTGCTCACCACAAAACAGGCCAATCAACTGAGAAACAAGGAAGGTGTTGGGACAAGGATATAGTGACTTTATTTGGAAAGCCAGCTGACCAAGAAGGTGGTGGACTACTGTCCCAAAGCATCATGTTTCCCAAATTATAGTGCAAGTTTCTTTTATACTAAGTAGGTGGAGGTAAAGTCCTGGTTCTGCCAGACTTCAGTGGGGATGTGTTCATTTTTTCCTTCCTGTAGCCCTTGGTCAGGATGTTTCCTGTGACAGAAACAAAGGTAGTTTAGCTTAAGGCTCCTTACCTAGGAGGCAAGGTTCCCAGAGATAGGCCATTGTATGTAATCTAAACTTATAGGTAACATCCCTTCAATGATTAACTTGTACTGGCATACAAAGGTTCTTCCTTATTACACTGTCTCCTCTCTAGAGAAGTCCTTGACCTCTGACCCTCTACAGTCTGTTTAAGGACACACTAAGCCTTTTTTCATGCTCTTTGAAATGTGTCTGGTATCTGCTCATAGCCTAATTCCAAAGCCATTTACACATTTTATGCATCTATTATAGTAGCATCCTGTGTGTGGTAACAAAATGTGTATCGTTTTTCTATGGCTATTTTAACAAATTGCCAAAGACTCATTGGTCTAAAGGAAAAAAAAAAAAAAAAAGGTTTATTATTGTTCTGTCCTAGAGGTCAGGATCTGAACTAGATCTTACTTTTACTGGGCAAAAGTCAAGGAATAAGTGAGACTTTGTTGATTTTGGAGGCTCTGAGGGAGAATCCATTCTTTGCCTTTTATGTTGCTAGAGGCCATCTGCATTCCTTGGTCCACACCACCCTTCCATGTTTGGAGGGGTCGCACAGAGACACAACTGAAGCGATTTAGCAGCAGCAGCAGCAATGGTTGGCCATGTCTGGCTCTGACTCTTATTCTGCCTCCTGGATCCCACTTCTAAGGACTCTTCTAATTACTTCAGGCCTACTCAGATAATCGAGGAGAATGTCACTATTTTACTTTCACCTGATTAGTGATCTTAATTCTATCTGCAACCTGAATTCATCTTTGCTGTGTGATGTAACATACTCAAAGGTTCCAAGAATTAGGAAGTTGACAACTTTCTGAAGTGATATTTAGCCATATCTGACAGAAGTTTAACTTATCTACTAGGCAAAGTTCTCCAACCCTAATTTACCACAATTCCTAAGAGTGACATTGTGACCATGTTTCTTATTTTGAGAAAATTTTCCCATTCTTTCCTCTTTTATCCTCAGAGTTAAGCACATTAAGTGGCAAACAGTAAAGAACTCAGTGTTTCTTGGGTAAAATGATTAATAACTGAAGGAGGAAAGCCATATTTATTTGATGCAACAACAAACTTTTGATTATATATAGCCTCCTAAAGAACATACAAAATGTGCTTACTAAACTATAGCTGCCAATTTGAACCAAAGGATTTTGTTGGATTTTGTTTGTTTCTTCAGGAGTTTTACTCAAAAAATTTTAAAAATATAGAAATATTAACATTAAATATAGCCTACATACTTAGGTCGTTAGCAAAACAGCCTTAAAAGTTATTAATATAACTGTGTAAAAATTCATAATTGGACAATTAAATGACAGAATTTAAACCCTCAAATGAACTCAGATGTCATTTGCATCAGTAATTCAAGTTTACAGACTGGCAACATGAGGTCCAGTGAAGCCAGAAAATTTATCTCTATCAAATTCTTATTAGCATAGAGAAAGAACTGAAATCCTTATCTTTTCATGCACCGTTTTTATTTTATTTTTGTTTTTAACTTACTAGTTATAATGAATAAAAATTTTTAAACTAAATTGAAATTGAAATAAATGTCTTTTAACCTAAAGTTAGGTATTTTTGTACCTATTAATACTAT